>NW_027187351.1:14830205-14893523 GCF_028583685.1 Petaurus breviceps papuanus | reverse complement strand
AGAGAGAGAGAGAGAGAGAGAGAGAGAGAGAGAGAGAGAGAGAGAGACGTGGTTTCATCAACATAAGGAGTGACCAGTGAAAAACTTCATCTAGACCTGAAAGCAGACTTTGGGGTGATCTATTCTAACACCCTTCATATTAAAGATGAGGAACTAAAGCTTATAAAAGTGATGTCACTTGGGCATGTCACCTACTGGTAAGAAGCCACCACTATAAAAAGTTTCCCCATACTAGAATATAAATGGTTTATTCTTTTTTAGTTCCTCATGATTGATTATTTGTGTTTACCTTTTTATGTTTCTCAGGACTCCGTGTTTGCACATCCAAGTTTCTATGCAGCTCTGGTCTTTGTATGATGACTTGGAAGTTCTCTGTTTCATTAAAAATCCATTTTACTCCTGTGGGTTTATACTTAGTTTTTCTGTGTATTATTCTTCATTGCAAGCCTAGATCTGTTACCTCCTGGAATATTATATTCTTTCTAAGCTTTCTGCTGTTTTTATGGTTGTGGCTGCTGAATCTTATGTGACCCTGACTAAGGTTCCTCTATACTCGAATTCTTTCTTTCCAGTTAATTGCATTAATTTTTTTCTTTGATGTAGAAGTGATAGATTTTGGCTATGCTATCCAGAATTTTCATTTGGGTTTTTCTTTCAGGAAGTGGATTACTTCTATTTATACTTTGCTTTATTTTCCTAGGAGACAAGTTTTCTTTTATGATTTCATATATTATTGCATCTAAGGTAGTTTTTCCCTCCTGATCCTGGCTTTAGCTAGTATAAAGATTCTTTAATTATCTCTTCTAAATCTATTTTTCCAAGTCAATTGTTTTGCTATGATATTTGATTTTGTTTTTAGTCTTTTGATTTTATTTTAATATATCTTTCTGTATCATGGAGTCATTTTTTCTAGTTGATCCCTTCTAATTTAAAGAGAATTTGTTTCTTGGACAAGGTTTGGTAACTCTTGTACCAAGGTGTTCATTTCTTTTTCAGTACTTTTTCCTCATATCTCTGTTTTCCAATTTCTCCTCTATTTTATTCATTTCTCTTTTTTTCCAAGAAAAAAAAGATTAAGCTTTTGTTTTATCCCTTCCAGAAGTTCTAATTGAATTTGAGCCCACTCTGCTTTTCTTTAAATCTTTTTAGATGTTTTCAAGTAATTTTCCTCACATAAGTTTGTTTCTTGAGTGACCCTTATCACAATTTTATGTTGAATTCCTTTTTTTGGTGTGTGATCATTCATATAGCTTATTTCCTCACTTTTCACTTTGAATTAAGACTTTTCTCTTTTAACTTCTATAGGTAATATTACTGTTGACCTTGTTTCTAGATCCCTGCTACTGCTTTCTTGGATTATTGAGTGCTGTGTCATTCAAGGATTTCTAGGACAGCTCGGACTAACTTCCTATAAACTTTCACTGCTCTCAGAATGGTTTGATCCAGAACACAGTCTGATTACTGTTCTCTTTGTCTGAACTCTGCAAATTCTTGAATGAGTTTTAAGTCTGAGCAATATGCTTTTGAACCTGCCTCAGTTGGTATTTGAATAGATTGCTGCTAGACTTAGCTATAATTAGCCATTTGGGAAGCTCTGCTAGTTCAGAGTGATGGAACTTCAGGCTTCAATTTCATTGGGAAATCCTGCTCGAGTTATTCAGCTGAATACATCAGACTAAGCTGGAAGCTAGACATTTTGTCTAGAATTTCCCAGTCAGGATTTGATATGGTGCATTTTCTAGGTCTACTTGGTGAAGCTGTAGAAGTAGTGCCTTTTTAGCTTTCTATTTAGCTTTTTAGCTTTAAATAAGTAAAATTTAAACAAGATTACTCCTTACTAGATAAATGGTAAAAGAATATGAACAAACAGTTCTCCAAGAAAAAACCACAAGCTATTAAGGACTTTTTGAAAAAATGCTTCAAATCATTAATAATAAAAATAACACAAATCAAAACAAACCTGTAGTTTCACCTCACACCCAGCAAATTGGAAAAGATGAACAGTAAATATTGGATGAGTTGTGGAAAGAGAGACATACTATTAAATTGTGAAGCTATCAATACAACTTCTGGAAAAATAGTATTTGAAGCCATGCAAATAATATAACTAAAATGTTTGTACTATTTTGATCCAGAGATTCTACTTCTAGGCATATATACTTAGAAAATCATTGACAAAAAGAAATACTATATACACACGAAATTTTTAAATAATCTATTAGTTTTGGTAACAAAGAACTAGAAAAGAGTAGGTAACTACGGACTGATGACTGCCTAAATAAGTGGTGATATATGAAGGTGATGTAAACTGCTATAAGAAATAGTATAAGGAATGAGGAATATGAAGAATACAGGGAAACATGAGAAGACTGATACATTTCTATTCTTATGATAGAACTTTTGCCTCTTCTAAGTGTTTGGCACAGAGTCCAAATTTAAGGAAGAGGAAAATCAGTAAAGAGCTCAAATTGGGAGAGGCACCCTATTGTGAGGTACCTCAGAAAGTTCTACTTGTGAATGACGTTATGATGATTGCATTAAGTTGCAAAGCACTGAGGAAGCTCTAAAGGAGACCCATAATCATCCTAAAGTGCTTGGCATAGCTATCTATAATGGAAAACACGGAGGATGAAGATTATATGATACACAAAGGCTTAGCAAGCTGAGCTAAACTAAGATCCAAGAAGATGTAGGTTTAAGTCCTCTCTCTCCCATGTCTCTATGTCTGTCTCTCTCTACCTCCCACACAGTATATAAATACATATGGATGAGACCTATGACTTAAGAAATACAGGCATTTTTTTCAATGGAGAACTTCTATCAATGTAATTTTTTACCTTCTCTGCAATTTAAAATTTTAATTTGCTGCCTGCAAAATTGAGAGGTTAAGTAACTTGTAAAGTGTCACTGCATGGTTCTCTGAGATGGGGGAAATATACCTGGAGCATTTTGGGTAATATATAAACAAAAGCTATCAAATTTTATTTAAAAAGAATGAGGTATATAACCAACTCCAGAGTAAGAGAACTTAAAATGAATAATGTACTTTTCACTGAGAGAACTGAAAAGTTAATTGACAAATATTAATGGTCTTGATTTCTTACTGTTTCCTTTCTTCATATTAGAAAAGGACTTCAATAATAATACCCTATCTAGCCCTATTGCCTTCCATCTCTCTCTTTGTCAATCCATTATGCAATAAGTGTCTAGAAAGACTCTAATATTTACTTTGTCCTAACGACCAGGACATTAAAGAAAGAAAAGTTTTATTTTCTTAATATTTTAATTTCTACCAAATGAATGTGAGTAGAAAATGGGAACGTGATCCATTCTCTTCCCACCTCTCTCTCACTCCCACTCCTTTATGTCAAGTGATAGAACTCTCTGATTTTTGATTTCCATGTCTTTGTTAGCTAAAATGACTTCTTTTTGGAAATTGAACTAGGGTTAAACAAGAAGAGTGCATTTTTTATACTTATAACTCCTGCATATCCAAGGAGTACATACAGTGAAGTTGCCCAATCTTAGAATGGGTCTATTCAAGTTGATCTTATCATAGGTTTGCCAATACTCCAATAGATATGTTATATCTTCAATTCAGTAATTTTTCCAAGAGTGCAGATCATAACTCTTGCCCATTTATGTAACCCTTGTCAAAGCCCTCCCAAAACTTTATCACAGGAAATCCATTCAACACTGGGTACTTCTTTCTCATGTTCTTTTGACGTTACAAGGATACAAATGGAGAACATAGTCTGTTCATCCATCATCCGTTGATCTTAGTATTACTTGAATAGCCCATATTTCTTTCTGTTCATATGTTTTGTTTTATTTTCCTGATGATTTTCTGTCTCCACCTAGAATTTGTCTACAATGTCCAATGATCTCTCCCCTAAGGAAGCTTACTCCAGGTCTAGACTTTAGATGCTGGAATTACCTTAACTTTAAAGAGGATGCCTAGGCCATCCATGTCTTCATTCCTCTCCAGGCTGACCTCATGACTTACTTCCTAGATTTTCTCTGCAATACTCCTGATCCTGGTCCCTTTATCTCCATCCTTACCTTTTTGAGCTTCCTTTTATGTGTTGTAGTTTCCCATGAGAATACAAACTTCTTGAAGGCAGGAACCATTTTATTTCTGCTTCTTTTTGTATTCCTAGTGGTTCACATAATGCTGGGCACATGGCAAGTACTTAATAAATGATTCTTGACTTATTGACTTATGTTGTACATTCTTGTATTTCTCCACGTGCCATGTTGTCACCTTCTCTTATATACCATGTATCTTCTCATCGACCTTTAGGTAATTCTCAACTTCAGTTCATTAGTGACTGGAGTATTCAGTCTCACAGACATCAATCATCAGAAGTAAATCAGGCTTAAAAAAGATGTAAATAAGATACAGCTTTGAGGTTATTAAAAAGAATTACTTAATTTCTGAAGGCCAAGTCAGTGTGTTCCTTTTTTCCCAATTCAATCCTAGATTCATAATTTTTTTTTCTATTTATCTGGACTGTTTGTCCAAGATAGAGTAATTGAATAGAACTTTATACTATCTACCTATATGTACAATAGCCATTCTTTATTCATTTTTTTCCTCCACAGATATATAAACCAAACTCTTTTCTGCAATCGATGGTCTCCTTTAGAGGCTCTGCAATATTTTTGGACTCAATGCAATCAGTACCTATGAATAGGAACATCTGGAGAGCCTCATCATCAGCAAAGAATCTTCCTTTCAACTTGGGTTCTATTCTAAGTATATTTTCCTTTTTCAATTTGGGTTCTAATCCTACATATCCCACACTTGCATATAGTTCAAGGAAGTATGCTTAGGAGAGGCAACAGCTCTGTCAAAAAGGGAGTGGTGGGGAATGATCGTAATGTAGGTATATAAAGCCAATCATGAGTAGCTCTCCTGAGGACTGCTGCTATGAATAATTTTAAAGATCTAATAGGAGAGTATGGTGAACACTCTATTTATTCAGCAATAAACTAAAGCAAAACATTGAAGAAACTAAAGCACAACAAGTCACAAGAACATTATTACTAAGGTGGCCACATAGTCTTAAATAAAAGATATCATTCGGTAAGTCACAATCTCTTCAATCAATATAGAGTACCCAAATCAAGTCTTCCATCTTGACTCCAGACTGACTTCCAATCATTCTTAAGCAGTCATCCTTAAGGGGTAATCATCCTTAAGTGGAAAGTGCAAAGGTCACCCACCCTTAGGTCACAGCAAATTACAATATAATCAGTCAGCATTGAGTACCCCCCTAAAGTCTCCTTTCATATTAATTCTTCCATACCCTATGGCTTCTCTTCCATGCTCCCAGAACTTGTCTGGGTTCAGCTACTGTTGCCTGGATTCACAGGTAGTCAGGTCTCTGCTCCTATTCCATATTTCAACTCATGGGGACTGCTCCACCCCAAACTCTTCACAGTTCTTGTTTCTAGGAAAACAAAGCTCAACAGGGCTACAACAATATTTACACACATTGCTGGCATTATCATCTGAATTCACTTTCTGTCTGGGAAATCAACACAAATCAATAGACAGAGTGCTTCTGTCTGACAAAGTAACACTAACACAAATCAATAGACAGAGACTTTTGTCTGACAAAGTAACACAATTCAACAGACAAAATGCTTCTGTCTGACAAAGTAACACCAACATAGAGCAACAGACTGAGTGACAGAGTGCCGACATCACAAACATTCTCCCTCCGAGTTCTGCTTGGTCCCAGCTCATGCCCAGGCTTTTATCTGCTCTGCTCCCTCCTGTTCTACCCTTCCTGTTCTGCCCTTCCTGTTCCACTCTTTCAGCAAGCTCCTCATAACATGGGCTCAATGTGATGACCTTAGGTCTATAAGGGTCAGGGAAGGTCTCCAAACTCCCTTAGGTCTGTTAAGGGTAACACAATGTACACTGTTTCCAACAAAGACTTGACACAATCACATGAGGCTCAAAGGCACTTGATTAGCTGAAACAAGTAGTAAAGTACTACTTTGCTTGCCATTACAGTATATTACTTCAGATCATTCCACAGAGAACATTTAATAGATGAGAGCATTTACATTTTGCCCAGGACACTTATCACATTTGAAATCAGATTATTTTTATACTTTAAATCTTGTCAATAAAGAAATAAAACCCTTGCATCATTATTTAGATGACATGGTATTTTCAATATATTTTGTTTAAAAACATCTAACCATCATAATTAACATTTATTTTCAGCTTTACTTGGGGGAAATAATGTAAAAATAATGGTCACATACTTTATTCTCAAAATTGGATTGGGTGACAAGTAATATATGAAGAGATAAATATTCATTCATAACCATAGCCTGCCATTAGCCTTTTATAATTAATAAAAGATATACAAAATTCAAATGGACTATCAGTGTCTAAAGTTACTAATGTAGGGATATTTTTTTAAAAAGAGATAATTCTTACTTCAAATAATTGGATGAATATCTAGATTTTTTAATTAATAGGAGAGATGGTGATGGTCAGTTGTGCACAATCCTTATTTGAATTATTTCCCTTGACCCATCTAAGTTCCAACTCCACTGTACTACGACTAGCTTGTTCCCTATATACAATGTTTTCTTTTTTTGCTTCTGTGCATTAGAAGAATTTGCATCTTATGTGGAGAATTCACTTCATCATCTCTGCCCTTAGAAATTGTTAAATTCATTAATAACTTCAGTGTTATTATCTCTAATCTCCCCACCCAATGGCTGCTGGTATAATTTTTTTCCACAAATTGCTTTGTATTATCCTTTTCTGAATTATATTTCGTTCCCTCCTCTCAGTAGAAAGTAAGCACCTCAAAACAGAGACTGTGCCAGTTTTTTGTACAATTCCAGAAACATAGTAGGTACTTAAATCATAGTTGTTGGAATAAATGGAATTGTAGGAAGATAGTTTGGATAATTAAATCACAGCAACAGCTTTAGGCCATCCTTCATCCAGATGAAAATGCCTAAAGACTTTAAGCAAAGGAGCTATCACCAGGAGTGTGTTGGAGACAGCTCTAGTTAGGTTGCTTGTAAGAGAGATCATTAAAATTCCAATGTAAGCATTTACAATTCAGAAATCTGTCACTATAAATCAGAGCTTGATTTTATTATTTTTTATTATCTAGAATTAATACAGTCTTAACAATGAAGATTAAATTTAAAAGGTGATGCGCATACTTCCCCACCCCCACCCGGAACCCAGTTGTTATCAGTATACTCTTGCATTCTTCTAATAAACTTTGTTTCAGCTCAGCTGGAATTTTGAAGGCTCAGAAAATGAAGTTATCATCAGACTAGAGGCCTGGTGATTGTAGACTAATAGCAAGAACAACAATAGGCATTCATATAGCTCTTTAAGGTTTGCAAATTCTTGACCTCCATTATGTCAATTAGGTCTCAAAAACTCCCCTGGCTATGATCCTGTACTTTCCTTTTCATTCCTATGAACTAAATATCTTAGTTATCACTTGGCTTCTAAAACAAAACTAGTTATCCATAATCCACACATTTTTCTGTCCAAATGGTCTTGCATACAACAGCTAGATTTAAAATATCTAAAATTCTATTTTGATCGAGGCACTGTTATTTCAAAACCTTCAACGACATGCCATTACCTAACAAAGAACAAATACTTTAGCCTACTCTTCAAGTCTTTTAACAATCTATCATCAGCCCTGTTTTAAAATCATATACTTCAATAATTTGAGGACTCATGATTTCTTTTTTAGCTTTTATTTCTTTAAAAACATTTTTCTAATGATTTATTTTCTCTTCTTCTCATCTTCTCATCCCCATGTGGTGAGGGAGACTATAACAAAACCTTGCTAAAATATATAATCAATCAAAAAAAATTCTGCATTGACAATGTCAATTTATTTACCTATATCTATATTGATAGCTCTCTATTAATAGATCTATATATCTCTATATCACCTATATTTCTATTTCTATAACTCTGTCATCTATATATGTATATATCTCAGTCTTCATTCCTCAGTTCATCCCATCTCAGTCAGGAGGTGGTAGTATGTTTTCTCATGTAAGATCTATGACTCCCATGAGTTCTCCCTGAATTAATACAAACTAAAGCCCCTTATAGTGAATAAGACATCATCTTCATAAGTTGCTATTATTTAAAAAATCACCATCTCATAACTCTAGCCCTTCCCTCACAACACCCTGAAGCCTCTTATACTTGAATTTAGCTGGTTGGTACATGTTATAGATCTTTGCTCGTACTTAAGCTCTCTCCCAATTGATAAAATGTCCTGCAACACTGAGTTTGTTGTTATACCCTTCAAAACTCCAATTCTGATGGAGGATCAGAGGGGCTCAGTGGTGGTCATTTATCCAATACACAATTCAAAATGAACTTATTGCCATTTTCTGCCAAACACATGAAACTTCCCAGTTTCTGTCCTTTTTTTTATCATTACCTCTGCCTGTTATGTTATTCCTTCTGTGTTGACCAATTGAAATTTTATCCAGGGACAAATAATCAATAAATATAAGGAATTAACAACATAAATAAGATCAGGGTATAGGATTGAAGATAAAAGATACCTTAGAGTTCAATGAGTTCTGTATTTCATTTTGCAGATGAAAAGTGGAGGACAAAAAAGGTTAAGTGCCTTGCATAAGGTTATGCAGTAAGTGTCTGAAGTGGGATTCATCCCAAGAGTTTTCTGACTCCAAGTTCAATGTTCTATCTAACATGATGTTACCTCTTTGTTAATGTTAAAGCAATATACTTTCTTTTTATTAATAAGCAATAAGTTGCAAAATGAAAAGTGATGTGTGATATTATTTGCAATAATACTACCATGATAATATTATTTTAGTTAATTTTTTTGTGTATGTACTTTTTGTTGGGGGAATTGTGTGTGGGCTTGTTAGGAAGTGTCTTTTATTTCAAGAGATGGGTAATATAGCACAGTGCCCTGCCAACAGTTACTGCTTAATAAATGGTTGTTGTTTATGAAAATGATGGTGATATTACATTCCTCATAATTTTTAGAAGGGAAAAAGTAGACACCCTATCCATCCTTTAAGTTACAGCTCTATCATAACTTATTTCAAGGTAATGTAAGGTCCTGAAAGTCAGTTTTTTTGGTCTATCTTTGCATCTTTAACACTTAGCATAGTTCTTTGTATGTGGTAAGGCTTGATACCTGTTGAATTGAATTGAATTGAATTACTCCAAGGATCCCTCTCACCAAGCCCTACAGTTGCCAACTGTATTAGTAATTAGTTGAGAGAGGTTATATTCAGATGAGTTTTATCCTGTTTTGAAGTTGACTGGCATATAGTTGACAACATTTGTTGGGTAACTATTACATGCAAATAGTTTTGGGACCCTATGAGGGAGGAAAAAAAATAGTTGAATTTTGATAAATAGACATGATACCAAAAAGCAAGGTGATCATGTTTCATGCAAGAAATTCAGCCTAAACAATAACAAATAAGTAATGAATGTATACAAAAATATCTACTACAAAAGTACTACAATACTCCACAGGAGCACAACTTCAAAATTTGTCAGTCTGCCTGTTATGTCATTCCTTCTGTGTTGACCATGTGTGATAGTAATGGCAATTAAAGATTCCCCTGTATTGGTTTGGTTTTCAAACTGATTGTGTTAAAACCCAGAGCTTGTTAATCCCACCTGTGGGATGGACCTGTTGATGTGAAAAGAGAGTCCTGAACTGGGAGGAGCTGGTGACGTAGATTTGGAGAGACAAGAGAGAGACAGAAGAACTTTTTGGAAGCAGTACCTCGTGGAGGCAGAGAGAGAGACTGAGAAGAATTGCTGGGGGCCACTTTGAATTGCCTTGGACTTTTGAGACCTGCCCCCTGAGCTGCCAAGAACTGAGGAGACATGGCTGTTTTGCTGGTACTTTGTCTGTCTGTTTTGATGTTGTTTTTCCAGATTTGTCCACTGGTGAAAGACAGTCCTGTTGAAGAAGTCCTGGAACCTGGATGTTGGCTAAGAAGCCCTGAGACTGTCCTGCAGAGAGAGAGAATGAATACTGTCCACTGGTGAAGGACAGTGCTGTTGTTGCAGGGGTCTGGGAACCTTTCTGTTGGTTCAGAAGCCCTGAAGAAGGATTTTCTTGTTGTATGTTTACAGAAATCCTGGGAGAGGGTTTTGCTAATGTTTTCAGGGGTTCTAGGACTGTTCTACAGACAGAGGATGAATTAATGAAGGGACTGGCAATGTATCTTGTGGCCTTGCTAAGCCTTGTCTCCCCAGGAACTAAGATTGCTGAGAACTTGCCTCGTGTCAAGATGAAGAAAAGACCTCCATTTGGGTATTAAGTGCTGTGCTTAAACTTGATGTAACTCTGGGGTAGATTCAATTGTGATCCAGGGGTGGGGAACTTTTGACCTTTTTGTGCTTTGTGATGGACCAAATGAAGGTACAGCCTAGGGGTGGAGAAGTATTTAGAACAGAGACTTTGTAATTGATTGAATGATTGGAAGGTCCTGGGGTGGGGTAGTACTTGGAGATTATTGAATCACACTTAGTAAATGCTGTATTTTGAATGATGTCATGTTTTGACCTTCTCTGTTCTTAATTTGTCACTGAATAAAATGGAGAGCTCCTATGCTGGTATTCTGAACCTTGGGAAGTTGCCTTTGCTTGGCATTACATTACACCATGTCTGGATGAAATGGTCAGCATCCTGCAGACTTATGATCATGAGAATGAAGGTAGCTTCAAAAAGTCTGGGCCATAATAGCAGAAATGAAGCTTCAAGTCTTGGGGTAAAGTTTGTAAACTACAAAGCGAGGTATAAACTATGGGAAACACTAAGCTAACTATAAAAAGAATTTGAAAATATATGCTTCATGATCAGAGAGAACCTAAATTCCCACATATAGGAAAGCTGCAGACTTTCTGACTTCTAGAAGGAATTAATCTCCCTAAATACTCTGCATAACCACGTTTACTTGTTTTATCTTACTTCTGCTGACATGGCATTGGGGGAAATTAGAGAAAATTTTACCCAGGAGCAAGTAGCAACCCATCTGTGATAGTAATGGCAATTAAAGATTCCCCTGTATTGGCTTGGTTTTCAAATTGATTGTATTAAAACCCAGAGTTTGTTAATCCCACCTGTGGGATGGGCTTGTTGATGTGAAAAGAAAGTCCTGAAGTGGGAGGAGCTGGTGACGCAGATTTGGAGAGACACTGGAGAGAGGCGGGAGATCTTTTTTTTGGAAGCAGCACCTCGTGGAGAGAGAGAGAGACTAAGAGGATTGCTGGTGGCCTCTTTGAATTGCCCTGGACTTTTGAGACCTGTCCCCTGAGCTGCCAAGGACTGAGGAGACATGGCTGTTTTGCTGGTACTTTGTCTGTCTGTTTTGATGTTATTTTGCCAGATTTGTCCACTGGTGAAAGACTGTCCTGTTGAAGAAGTCCTGGAACCTGGCATTTGGTTAAGAAGGCCTGAGACTGTCCTGCAGACAGAGAGTGAATACTGTCCACTGGTGAGGGACAGTACTGTTGTTGCAGGGGTCTGGAGACTGTCCTGCAGACAGAATGAATACTGTCCACTGGTGAAGGACAGTCCTGTTGTTGCAGGGGTCTGGGAACCTTTCTGTTGGTTCGGAAGCCCTGAAGAAGGATTTTCTTGTTGGATGTTTACAGAAATCCTGGGAGAGGGCTTTGCTAATGTGTTCAGGGGTTCTAGGACTGTTCTACAGACAGAGGATAAATTCATGAAGGGACTGGCAATGTATCTTATGGCCTTGCTAAGCCTTGTCTCCCCAGGAACTAAGATTGCTGAGAACTTGCCTCGTGTCAAGATGAAGAAAAGACCTCCATTTGGGTATTAAGTGCTGTGTTTAAACTTGATGTAACTCTGGGGTAGATTCAATTGTGATCCAGGGGTGGGGAACTTTTGACCTTATTGTGCTCTGTGATTGACAAGTGAAGGTTCTTTACCTATGTTTGGAAACTAATCTCCATTTGAGAAGAGGGGTTTTGTGGTGGACCAAATGAAGGTATAGCCTAGGGGTGGAGAAGTATTTGGAACAGAGACTTTGTAATTGATTGAATGATTGGAAAGTCCTGGGGTGGGGTAGGCCTTGGAGATTATTTAATCACACTTAGTAAATGCTGTATTTTGAATGATGTCATGTTTTGATCTTCTCTGTTCTGGGTTTGTTACTGAATAAAATAGAGAGCACCTATGCTGGTATTTCGAACCTGGGAAGTTGCCTTTACTTGGTATTACATTACACCATCTCAACTGCACAGCACCCCAATACCCTTACAATGGGTGAATGGCTAGTTCATTGGCAGAAACAGTAAAGTCAAAAGAAGTATCAGGTGTTGGGAAGAATGGTGAGAGGAAACAAACTTGGGTTTGCAAATATTAAATTTGAACTGCAAGTGGGACATGCCTTGTGATCTTGGAAAGTTTACTTTATTAGTCCCCCTGTGCTTCGGTTTCCTTGTCTGTTAAAAGTGTTTCTGTATATAAACACTGACTTCCTTACAAGGTTCTCCTGGGGAAAGTTCTTTGTAAATACTGCATAAATGTAAGTTGTTATCATATTTATTTACAGTGTCTAGTACTTAGTATTTTTGTAGTAAATGCTTGTTACTTGATTGATTCATTGATTAAATCCCCTTCATTGTAACAATTCTTTTTTAGTTCTTGATGAAGTCAGCACCTATGATCATGAAAAATTATGGTATCTTGAGACTCAATAGTATGTTACTTTGCAAGCATGAATTTCAATACTTATTAAAGGGAAGATTTCCCTATTAGCTTATGGATACCTTTTCTATTTTAATTTCCACTTATATAAAAAGATGGTTAAGTCAATGGAATGTTAAAAAATACATAGGAAAATATAGGAAAGTTTAGAAGGTGCACAGACAAGAAGGGTAGGTTTTGTCACCATCATTTTAAATTTGCTACACCTAAAAATAACTTAAAAAAAAATCTTTACATGTCCTAGAAGTTTACAGTTTCATATTTAATCCACTATTACTGTTCTTTGTATATGGAAATATTCTTTTATTTGGATATGTTTGAAAAATTTGTCATAAGAGTAGTGTTTAAAAAAAAGGTAAAGATAGAAATTTCCAAGTTGTCTTCTCTAGACCTCAGTCTGATTCTGTTGAACTGCCGTTATCACTAAAGATGGTTATCATTAAAGATTGGTAAGGGCACTGTGTCTGGAGTGAGAGGATCTGGGTTCAAATGCCTACTCATATATAGCTTCTCTATGGCAAAAGTGAGCGACCACCTACTATGGTAGCCCCATGGTCAATATTACCCTCCTTTCACTTTCCCAAACCTAGTCCAATCTATCCACACACAACTAAGTTACTACCATAGATAGTTTTTGCCTCCAGACACACATGCCTACTTAAGTTACTGAAGGAAATTAAGTTGCTAGGCTGTCTTAATTCACATGGCCCTGCCCACTTCTACCACCAAATCCAGGAAAAAACATGGACAATGAATAAACCCAAACAAAGAAGTTTCTGTGTAATATATATTCAATGTCTTCTATGCCTGAGTAACTACGATGGCATAAGTTCTGAGTCTGTGAGATTGTGGTCAAATCAGGTAGGCTTCTTGGGGCTCAAATTCCTCTCCAATTTCTCATCTGTAAAATTAAGGATTTGGATTAAATGATTCCTGACATTTTTTTTTTAGCTCTATGACATTATTATCCCATGAATTAATTAATTAGAATAGACTATGCTGGTATTTTCTTTATGCCTTAAGGATTGTTGCTGTGGTGATACTCTGGATACAGTGGGGAGGACTAGTGTAATACTTATACTGTGTCACATGACTTTTTATTCAAGGATAGGAAGATAAAGACAGAGCAATTGACAATTTTCCTAACCTGGGTGAAATTATAACTACACTATTATGGCAGTTGGACAATTCTCTAAACAAAGGTCCAATCATTTCAGAGAATCTCTGAGAGAGTTGTCACGTTATTACTGTCATACAATTCCTAGAAAGGTCCATGCTGTACCTGAGCCAGAAGGAGAAGCACAAAGTCACTCAACGTGGAGAAATCAATCCTTAATAATGAATACTTGTCTTATCAGTCAAACTCTGTGAAACTGAATTCTTTTAGACTAACATTCCACCAAAACCAAACCATTTTATGCTTCATAAAATACCAATTGATTCATCCTTGAGAAATCAGTGACAAAAAAATATCATGAAGTGTGTGTCTACAATGGCAACTCCTTCTCTGCAGATCCAGATGGCCAGCACTGTGCTGACTGAATAGGTTTCACATCCGTAATCATATGCGTAATAATGTCCTTTCAGGTATTTGGCAAAGAGAAAATAGAGTGCTAGCCATCCTACAAAGAAGCCAAAACAAAAGCTAATACTATCCTTCTTAGCCTTATAACTCATAGACAATCTAAAGGCATTCAAAAGCCTAGTCACTTTCCAAAATAGCACCTGGCTTTTATGTTGGTCTTTGGTCAATGATTGGGGCCAGTGTTACCACCTGTTTCATGAATCACTTCTATCCTATTGTTTATGTTTAGTGCCTATTATTGTCGTATTTAAAATTGAAAGCAATGCAGAATGGAAGCTGGTCCTTAATTTAGTCCCTTAACCAGGCAATGTATTTGCTCCTTGGCTCAAGTTCAAAATATTGCCCCATATCAAACACTAGGCAAATCTGGACACTTTATCCACACTTAGCCAGAAGAGGATTAAGAGGAATTTACCAAGCCATATATAATAAGCAGACTCACATGATTACCCCTCCCCACCTTACCCTCATGGGAAGATGCATTTTTGGAGGTGTGGTTAGGAAGGATAGATTGGATTATTCAGAACTAGTCCCAACTATTGTCTGAATCTTTAACATAACTGAAACCATTGTTATCCTTGCATACACATACACCTACACATATGATTTCTGATATTCTCCTCAGCTGCATGTTCATGAGAATAGATTTTGATAGTGTGATACCATGAATAGTACCTTGGATTGGGAAATATGGATTCTTGTTTTAATCCAGTATTAAACTGTTGAATGGCCTAGATTGATGCAGTGGATCTTGGTGCAGAGCCATGAATCTGGAGCCAGAAGACCTGTCCTTGAGCCCTGCTTTTGCTGCTTTCTACCTTTATAACTTTGGACAAGTCACTTCATTTTCCTCAGCCTCCTTTTCTTCATGTAAAATGAGACAGTAGGGGTAGATGATCTCTCTTGTCCTCTAAAGCACTACTTCTTATTACTTTGGAATCAGGAATTTAATTCCAATTAAGTTTCTTCCTTATAGAAATGAAGGGGCTAGACTAGATAATATAGATCCTTTCCTACTCTTATTTTCTATGGCTTTAAAGGCTAACTTTGGGTTATTTAATTAAGGCCTTCTTTATAAGAAGCATTAGCAGATGAAAGTATTTCATTTTAAATTACCTTAGAAGCTAGGGGTGATGAGAAAAATATATTCTTTAATGATAAATGGCTAACTAACCAATACTGAATAAAATATGAAACTAAAATAATCTTTAAATGTAAAATTCAGCATGTATCATCACATCAGATGGAAAATAAGAATGATTAATGCTTTGTGCCTACTTAATATCAAAATAGTTGAAGGTGGAGGGTCACATGTGACATTTTCTAATAGGGAAAAGAAAAAGAAAATACATGTACAGATTTTTTTGAGATACAGATTTTTTAAATTTCATAGTTGGTTTTAGTTTCAAAGTTGAAATTTATAAATCACCAACTGAAGCATGGCTTTTGGTGAGTTTGCATATATCCATTCTACACGATTATATACTGGATAGGCAAAAGCCTAGCCTCTAGTTGCTTCAAATTGGGGGCAATCTGTTAATGGACTCTTAATAAGAATGGTGGATGGAAAGACAAATGATGCTTTCCCAGATTGAAGACTTGAGCTTAAATGGCCTTATTTAGAACACATTTCCTTAATGTTCTTGGGGAGAAGTTTCAACCCATTTTATACAGTGAGGCTTACTCAAGTCTATAGTTTTATTCTTTTGTTTAATTTAGTTTTTTTTACATACAGAAAGAAAATGGAGAATTAAAGAAAAAGGAAAAATTAAGAAATAAAAAAAGATTCTTTAAGTAATAATGTGCTAAAGTACTACATAATTTTTGACAAATTTTAAAGAATTACTCTTTCCATTCTAGGGTACCACTCTCTGGTCAGTGTATAATGAATTCTTGTATTCATACAAACAAAAAGTTTAAAGGATAATTTATTTAGATTCACATTAAAAAACCAGTGCAAATACTGCAACCTTTCATTTTATCCTATTATGCCAGAAACATAATTTCATAATTAAGAATTGAAGTCATTATTAGAATTTGACTGAATAAATTGAGTTGGGCTTAAGAAGCTTATAGAGTACCTTTAAATAAAATTGTTAGATGAAAATTGGCTGAGACCAGAAGGGCCACATTGGAAAATTAATAACTCTTTCTCAATCTGTTTTCATTGTAATTTTGAAATGACATTAAAAAGGTCTTCTTTTATCTAAGAATTTTTACATATTTCATGTATTGAAATGAATATTACTATAAACAAATTGCAAATAATTACTTTCTAAAATTGCTTGGAGGTTAAGCAGAGTTTATTTAAAATTTTATTTAGTTTATTTAGTTTAGTTTAAAAGTTTATTTAGAGTTTATATAAAAGATATAAACAAAGAGCCATATTATGGTAGAAAGAAAAACTAAAAATAAAACACACTGTAATATTCTTTTCCACAGAATAAGAGTGGAAATAAAGTAAGTTTATGTTTATCCTCATCCAATGGAAAATCTCTTCCTTCAGCCAACTACAGTCCTTTTAATCACATCTTTGAAGGCCACTAATTCTCCCATTCCCCTCAAAATACAAGGGTAGGAGATGGGGGTAGATCTATTCTTTTCCTACATGGCTCAGGATTTAAAGAATATTTGTCTGGCAAGGGGGTATACAGGATGGATTGGGTGAGGAAAATATTGAAGTCAGGGAGCAGAAACTATTGAGTAATCTAGATACGTCTTTCTGTTGGCTCAATCTACCTTTCTCTCCTTATTTCCTACAACCCCCCTGGATTCACACGATGTTCTAGCTAAACTGTACCACTTGCTCTTGTCAAATAAGTTCCAAGTTGTCACTTCTTGTCCTTCATGCTTTGACTTAGGCCATTCTCTTTTCTTGCAATGTAACCACTCTTCCAGCTCTCTGAACTAATTCTTATACATCTCTCAATGATGCACCAACTCAAATGACACTTCTTCAGTGATGACTTTTCTCTGCTATGCGTGAAATAATCTCTCCTCCCTTTGTGCTCTCATAGAACTAATTTTAATTCTCCACACTACTTGTATGCTTATATGTGTATATTTTTTCTCTACTATTTTGGCAGCTGCCTGAGGGAAAGAACTGTGTATTCACTTTTACTGTATTTCCCACCTAGCACAGTGTATTATGTATACTCTGAACATAATTAATATTGGTTAAGTGAATAAATATAAATAAATAATAAGCAAAGCTATAGGACCATACATTTAAAACTTGAAGGAATCATGATCTTTTCTTGAAAGAAACTTCAGAGGTCATTTAGTCAAAAACTTTCATTCTACAGATGAGGAAACTGTGACCTAGGAAAGTTAAATTACTTGAACAAGGTCATACAGCTAGCATGTGATTAAAACTCTTTTAAGGTTATCTTGGGCAGCTAGGTACCACAATGGAGAGAGTGCCAGCCCTGGGGTAGAGAGGACCTGAGTTCAAATCTGGCCTCAGATACTTACTATGTTACCCTGGACAAATCACTTAACCCTTTTTGCCTCAGTTCCTCATCTATAAAATGAGCTGGAGTAGGAAATGGCAAATCATTCCAATATCTTTGCCAAGAAAATCCAAATGGGGTAACAAAGAATCAGGCGTTACTGAAAACAATTGAACAGAAAAAAGGTTCTCTTCTGAGTCAGGAAAAAGATGAAAAATATCTTTGATTTCCATTGGTGTACTTGCCAAATAAGTAGGAAGATTCTCATTACTATCACCATTTTGTTAAAGCTTACCCTGCTTGTTTTATTCTCTCTGCAATTTCACCTCCATTGACTGTTAAGATGAATATCCTTGCCACATTGGCCTACTGTTAAGTCACCAATGAAGGAGGTGGTTTTTGTATAGATATAGGCATTGATGTTGGCCTAAAACAATGAGAGATTCCTCTAAAGATAGAGGAATCAACAGATACTTCTAGAAGAAGAACTTGTTATTTCTTATTTATTCTGCTTTTTCTTTTTCTTCATTATTGAGGTCCCTTTAATATTCTGCACACTACTGTCAACATACATTGTAAATACCTTAAAATTTGATATATGAATGAATCCCATGTCTCAGTATCCTTTGCCACAGATATTTCTAAATTACAGAGATGGTTAAAAACTTAAATTAAAAAAAAATTCTGAGTGTGATAATTTATATTGCCCATGAGTTAAAATGGACTGCTGATTGATTTTCACTTTACCTTCCTTACTCATTAGTCCATAAACAGTAGGTGAATACCATGGGATAGTGGAAGAAGAAACTTCTCTTTTACTTGATTGTGTTTCATTTATTTAGTATTTTATTTTTCCCCAGTTACATGAACAATTCTTCAACATTTATTTTTAGAATTTTGAGTTCCAAATTCTCTCCTTTTCACCCCCTCATTGAGAAGGTAAGCAATCTGATATAGGTTATGCATGTGTAGTCATGCAAAGAATTTACATAGTAGTCATGTTGAGAAAGAAAACATAGACCAAAGCAGGGGAAAAACCTCAAGAAAAATAAGGAAAATAAAGAAAACAGTACATTTCACTCTGTATTCAGATACCATTAGTTCTTTCTCTGGGGAGGGATAGCATTTTTCATAATAAGTTTTTTTTTGAATTATCTTGGATCATTGTATTGCTAGAAAGAGCTAAGTCATTTATAGTTGATCATTACACAATATTGCTGTTATTTGGTACACAATACATTTCACTTTGCATCAGCTGATGTAAATCTTTCCAGGATTTTCTGACAGCATCCTGTTGATCATTTCTTATAGCACAATAGTATTACATACCATAATTTATTTGGTCATTCTCCATTTGATGAGCATTACCTCAATTTCTAGTTCTTTGCCCCCAGAAAAGAGCTACTATAAATGTTTTTGTAATACAGGTACTTTTCCTTTTTGTTTTTTTTTTATCTCTTTTGGGATACAGACCTAGTAGTGGTATTTCTAGGTCAAAGTATATGCATGATTTTATAATCCTTTGGGCATAGCTCCATATTGCTCTACAGAATGGTTGAAGTAGCTCACAACTCCACCAATGGTGCATTTTTCCCACATACCCTCCACAGTTGGTCATTTTCCTTTTCTGTCTTACAAGCCAATATAATAGGTACAAAGTACTACATCAGAATTGTTTTAACTTATATTTCTCAAATCAACAGTGAGAGAATTTTATATGGTGATAGCTTTTATTACTTCATCTGAAAACTGTCCTTATCTTTTGATCATTCATCAGTTTTTTTCTAAGTTTGACTCCATTCTCTTCATGTTTGAGAAATGAGACCTTTATGAGAGAAACTTGCTTCATTTACCCCCCACAATTACTACTGCTCACTGTATTTCCCTCCATCCTATTTCCATCCTATTTCTAAACATAGAGTGTTTATTCTATTCTCTTTCCTTTCACTCTGTCCCCACTCAAAAGGGTTTTGCATCTCCCAATCTTTCCTCCATTTTATTCCCTTCCCTTCTCTTATCTTCTTCTCCCCTACATGTTTTGCAGGGTAAGATAGACTGTGTATGTTATTTCCAATTTGAGCCAATTCTGATGGGAATAAGGTTTACCCACTTCTCCTCCACTCCTCCTTCTCTTCCCCCCTCCACTGTGTAATGGGAATGTAAATTTTAAAGATCTTCCCTGCCCCTAGGCTAAAGTGCACCTGGAGCCTGGGGTGGGAGGCTTGTTTTTCAGTAGATACTTTTTGATTGGCCAGTGGGTCAATAAGGTTGTTACATTCTCTGAGCCAGGAGAAGGCTACATAAGCCCTGATGTGAGGCTTTGTTTTGGGGCTCACTTTGAGAAGTGTTCTGTGATTTGATCAGATGAAACTCTGGGAAGCCATTGTTGAGAGCCCCCAGCTTTGAAACCCAGATGTTGTTTGGTATGGATGTAATGGTTGGACAGTTTGGAAATCTGTCTACTTGATCTGTTTCTGTCTTGATAATTCTGTCTGTATATTCTGAAGTTCGGGGTGCTGACCTCTTTCCCCTGAACTAGGTAAATGATACATATTTGACTGATTAAAGTAAGCTTGTTAACCCATTTTGAGTTGCTTTCCTTTATCAAAGCAGATCCAAGAACCTGTGGTGGCAGCAACCCTGGGGACTCTGGGGTGCTTGCTGCTATACACTGCAAAAACTTTATATTGCCTTTTTTATGGGAGATAATTTACCCCATTCTACCTCTCTCTTTCCCTTTCTCCCAGGACATTCTTCTCTCGTGACTTAATTTTATTTTTTGGATATCATTACTTCATATTCAATTCACACCTTTGCCCTTTGTCTCCTCTCTCTCTCTCTCTCTCTCTCTCTCTCTCTCTCTCTCTCTCTCTCTCTCTCTCTCTCTCTCTCTCTGTCTCTCTGTCTCTCCATATATATATATATATACTCTTTCCAACTGCCCTAATAATGAGAAAGTTCTGAAGAGTTACAAGTATCACCTTCCCATGTAGGAATGTAAGCTCTTCAACCTTAAGACCTTTATGATTTCCCTTTCCTGTTTACCTTTTTATACTTCTCTTGAATTTTCTATTTGAGAGTCAAATTTTCTATTCAACTCTGGTCTTTTCATCAAGAATACTTGAAAATTCACTATTTCATTGAATATCCATTTCCCCCCTAAAGGATATACTGTTTTGCTGGAAAAATGATTCTTGGTAGTTATCCTAGCTTTGCTCTCTGGAATAATATATTCCAAGCCCTATGAGGCTCTAATATAGAATGTGCTAAAATTTTCTGTTATCCTGACTGGTTCCATTTATTCCATGATAATTGAATTGTTTATTTCTGTCTGCTTGCAATATTTTCTCTTTGACCTGGGTGCTCTGGAATTTGACTGTAATATTGCTGACAGTTTTCCTTTTGGGATCTCTTTCAGGAAGTGATCAGTGGTTTTATTTTTTCAATTTCTATTTTCCCCTCTGATTCTACAATATCAAGGCAGTTTTCCTTGATGATTTCTCGACTCTTTTTTGATTATGGCCTTCAGGTAGTCCAATAATTTTTAAATCATATCTCCTGGATCTACTTTGCAGGTCAATTGTTTTTCCAATGAGATATTTCACATTGTCTTCTACTTTTCCATTCTTTGTTTTTTTTTATTGTTTCTTGATTTCTCATAAAGTCACTAGCTTCCACTTACCAAATTCTAATTTTTAATGAATTGTTTTCTTCAGTGAGCTTTTGTACCTCCTTTTCCATTTGGCCAATTCTTTTTTTTAAGGACTTCTTTCTGCAATGAATTTTTGTCCCTCTTTTCCCATTTGACGAATTCTGCTTTTTAAGGCTTTTTCCACATTGGCTCTTTAGACCTCTTTTACCCTTTAGCCTAGTCTTTTTTTTAAGGTGTTACTTTCTTCAGTATTTTTTTGTGTTTCCTTTACCAAGGTGTTGAATTTTTTTCAGTATTTTCTTGCATCACTCTCATTTCTCTTCCCAATTTTTCCTCTACTCCTCTTTTTTGATTTTCAAAATCCTTTTTAATAAGTCAATCCCAAAAGACTCACGATAGAGAGAAATATGTGCATCCAGAGAAATAACTAGAAAGAACTAAGATTATATCCAGGTGGAAGCAAAATACCTGATCTTTTTCATTCTCTTATTTGGTTTTATGTCCTCTTTGCCATTTTTCATTCCAGCTGGTACAATCCATCCTTATAACCTGACTGATGTATAATGTGAAAGTATTTACAGATCCTATACTTGACTATAAGCCACCATGGTGAGGAGGAGAGGGAGGGGGACAAAATGTGAAACTCAAGGAATTGTAGAATTGAATCATGTAAACTAAAAGGAAATAAACAAATTAATAAAAGAAAAAAATCCTTTTTGAGCTCTTCCATAGCCTGAGACCAATTCATATTTTTTCTTGGAGTCTTTGGATATAGGAGCTCTGACTTTGTTTTCTTCTGAATGTATTTTTTGATCTTCCTTGTCACTATAGTAACTTTGTATGGTCAGAATTGTTGCTATTGTTTGCTCATTTTCCCAGCCTGTTACTTTACTTTTAATTCTGATAAAGTAGGGCTCTGCTTCCAGGGTGAAAGATTCACCCTTCCAAGCTTCAGGGATTTTTTGCAGCTGTTTTCAGAGATAAGTATTTGGTCTAGGGACCTATACATTTTCAGTTTTTCCAAGGTGGTAGGATCTAAGGAGAGGGGTGTTTGCTTCTGTCCTGGCCTGTTTGCTGGTCTGTGAATGACCACAATCACTCTTTTCTGTCCTGGAACTGTGAGAAAGGTCACCACTCCACTGTCGTCACAAGATGTAGTATGCTAGTACTCCTTCTTGCCCTGGAACTGCAATCTTGATCTGAGCATTAGCAAACAACAGAGTCCTGCTTCAGTGCTAGCAAAGGGATGTCTATAATCTCCTCTGATCAGCTGTTAGATGCCCTTACTGTATGTGGGCTAAAAGCTCCAGAAAAAGCAGCAGCTGCTGCTGATTCCGTGGCTCCCAAGGCCTCTTCCTGTTTTTCTGGGGCCACAGTTGTACCTGCATGTGTTATGCTGAACTTTGCTCCACTCTCACCGTGGTGCTACAGATCTTTCCTAATGGTCTTCTTCAATATTTTAGAAATCTATACACTAAGAGGTCTGGAAACTGCCAATACTGCCACTGATTCAGTCAACCTGAGGTCTGTTTCTGGTTTTCTGGGTCCTGGTCTATGCCAGCATGACCTGTGCTTGACTGTGTACCTCTCTTACCCTGATGCAACAGACCTTTTCTGCTGACCTTCCACATTGTCTTGGACCAAAAACTGTTTCATTCCATCTTTTGTGGGTTATGATGCCCTAGAATTTATTTAGAGTCATTATTTAAAGTTATTTGCAAGGGTTTAAGGGAGAACTCAGGGGAGTCCCTGCCTTTTCTCCACAATCGCTGTCAAGAAGCAACTTCTTAGTTTGATACTAAATGTAAACTTCATTGTTTTGATAACACCTCAAAAGCTATTAAAGCTCATGCTTTGTGAAAATTACATTCATTATTTTCTTACTTAAGCCTCTGCAGAGAAATCACTTTTTGCCACCTGACTACACACTTGACATTTTGAAATGTAAATGCATCTCTGTCAAATAAATGCCATCTTTAGGTCACTACAGTTCTATTCAAATAAAAGCAAATGGAATGGACAACAACAGTAAAAAAAATTCTTGATTCGAGGGCAAAATAAAAGGTGGTTGACTTTTAAAAAATCATTCTTAGCTCTTCTTAATAAGTAGGTCTTGGGACAAAGATTTGTCTGTGCCCATGGGGATCAAATCACCTGCCAGGGCTTGGAAGTGTCCCATCAGTCAGGTCTGACACAATACTGATTGTGCTGTTAAATCACCCTCACCATCTTGATTTATCTCATGGGGCCAGATGAAAAAAGTTTAGAAGATTTTCAGCAGTAAGCTTTTTCTAATTTTCTTGGGGAAACCTCAATAAATAAATTTGTGTTTTACATTGAACAAAGAAAGTAATATTTAATCTAATAGCAAGAGATTTTTAGAACAAAAATTATGTTTCTCTAAGGATAACTCTTATTAAAACATTTAAACAAAATTTCATACTAGGTCCTGAGTTACAGAACTGAAGTGGCAGTAGGATATGTTTGCCTTCTTCCTAGTGTTGGAAAATCATGAGAAGATGTTACCTAGTATTCTACTTTGTGTGGCCCAATCTTGGGTTGTCTTTGTTATAGAAATGAACTTCTACTCTTCCCTGAGGTCATGTTGGCTATGGTTGGAATATTTTCTTTGGAAGCCATTGGTTGTTACTAGACAAAAAGGAGCCTATCAGAATAGAAGGGAGAAGACATGAAAAACCAAATCAATTAGATACATGTTCAAGGTTCTTTTCTCATTGATAATCATTTGATGATTTGAGACCTTTTGTCTTAATACCATGTGAGGTTGACTGAATCTATTGCAAAATGCAATCAATCAATAAACATTCATTAAAAGACTATTAGATACCAGATACTATGCAAATTGTCCCTGTCCTCAGAGAGATTATGTTCCCATGGATGAAATAGTATCTATACGACTATACAAAATGTTTGTGAAACGAGTATTCAAAATAATTACAAAACTAATTCATGGTAATTTTGGAAAGGGAGGAGAAAGTGCTCTCATCTGGGGTACCAAAAAAGGCTTTCTGCAGAAGTTGGGGCCCATGTTGATTTATGAAGGAAACCAGAGATTCCAAGAGATACAGGTGAAGAGTGAGGCCCTGCCAGTCAGCATAAACGTACTGTTATGTGAAGAGAACATCAAGACAACCAATCTGGTTGAATTGAAAAGTGCATGCAGTATATTAAAGGATAAAAAGACTGCAAGAGTCAGGATAGCGCCAGGTTGTAAAGAAAGCTTAACATAAAACAGAGGAATTTGTGTTTGATACTATACGCAATTGGGAGTTACTAGAGGATTTTTGAGCAGAAGAGTTATATGCTCAGACCTGGGTTAGAGAATGGGCTGCTGATTTAAAAGGTATAGGGACTCCTAGATGAGGGAACTCCTTCAACCAATGCCCATCAAGTCCTTTTCAGAAACTTAGTCTTAGAGAGTTACCTGGAGTCTTCAGATGTTAAGGAACTTGCCCAGGGTCACATATCCAGTAGATGTAAAGTGAGACTTGAATACAAGTCTTGCAGGAACTGAGCTTCCTTAACTATTCAGTAAAATCCACTGCTTTTCAGATCAGAGACAAGATGTAGAAAAAAAACACTTTGGAAGATGTATGGAGGATGGATTGGAGTATAGAGAGATGTAAGGTAGAGAGACCAATTAGGAGGCTATTGCATTCATCTTAGCATCATGTAATGAGGTTTGGAATTAAGATTTTATGAAAAATAATTTTTGGTTTTAACATTTAAATAATGAATCCAAATATTTTTGATGATAGGTTTCCTTGTTTATTAATTTTAGTTGCATATGAATGAATATATTTTATAAAAAGAAAACCTGATAAATTCCATAAGGTCAAGGTTTGGAATCTTCAGTGACCTCAGAGATCATCTTGTCCAGCTTCCAAATTGTATGGGAAACAGAGTCCAGTAGAAAGTAATTGACTTACCCAAAGGAAGTAATTTGCAGACCCAGGTTGTGAGTTCAGGTCTTCTAACTCTAAAGCTAGGATTCTTTGATCTGTACCACAGCACACCCTTCTTAAATAAATCATTGTGGGCATATGAGGCACAGTGGCATAAAATGAGCAAAGAGATATTTGCTCGCTTTAAACTAATTATGTAAAAATATCATACATCTCTCCAGGTCACTATTGAATTTCTCCCTTGAATGAAAAGTATTCTAAGCATACCTAAGGGAATCATCAGGTGACTGGCCTAAGAAGAAATCAGTGGTAGCTGTATACATATGACATTAGGTATAAGATTTGGGATACTTCGTATCTGGGCTAATTTGGCACCTTTGTACATCACCTGCAGAGAGAGGAAGTAATGTTGAAACTTAACTGAAATTTTGTCACTTTTTTTCCTCTCAGCAATGTCAACATTTGAATCAGGGACCGGTCTACTTTGGAATCTTTACACTTACCTAAGCTTATACCGTGTTTGGGAAATTTCATTGTTTTTTATTCTATTACCTATAACCCAAATAACATTTGATAGTATACTGATAGCTTTTATCCAGTGATGGTAGAGAACAAGGAAAAAGAAAGCAACTGATGTTTAACTGACATTATTCAAATAACAGGGCAGTTAGGTGGCACAGTGGATGGAGTGTCATTCCTACAGTCAGGAAAACCTGAGTTTAAATCTGGCTTAGACACTAGTTATGTGACCTTGGGCAATTCATTTAACCCTTTTTGCCTCAGTTTCCTTTTCTGTAAAGTGAGCTGGAGGAGGAACTGGGAAATTATCCCAGTACATTTGCAAGAAAACCCCAAAGGGGGTCACAAAGACCATGGTATGACTTAAATGACTGAACAACAAAAATTCAAGTAACAATAGCTAGTATTTATATAGTGCTTTAATGTTTGAAAAAGTTCTTTTCATACATTATTTAATTTCATTCTCACAAAAACCTGTGAAATGGGTACTATTATCATCTCCATTTTAAAATGAAGAAATTGAAGAAAACAAGGTTTAAATGAGTTGCCTATAGTCATATACTAGCAAATTTCTGAGACAGGATTTGAATTTAGATCTTTTGACTCCAAGTCCTGTTCTGTAACCAACCCATAACCTGGTTTCCCCTGGGGAGCAGCATCAGCCTGAATCAAACTTGTGAGAGTTATGGCTTATTTTTAATACCTCTTTTACCTCTTGCTTACTGTTTCCCTTTGACTATTTAAATAATATAATAGTTGACTTATGTACAATATCTTTTTATTAATCTTATATGACTTTCATGACAATCCTATAAAAAGGAGGCTCTAAAGGAATTATTATCCCTAATTTACAAATTAGAAAAAGAAAGCTCACAAAGGTGATGAAGTAACTTACAGAATGGGGATGCAGGTACTTAGCAAAAAGGGTAGAATAAAACATAAGCTTCTTTACTCCAAGTCAAGTCTAGCACTCTATTCACTATGAAAGGCATTTCCCACCAGTAGAGGTAATCCAACTTGAAGACTGACTTGTCTGGTTTGCTCCTTTATTTTATTTTATTTTATTTTATTTTATTTATTTTTAAAGCAATTGGGGTTAAGTAACTTGCTCAAGGTTACATGGCCAGTTATTTCTGGGTGTGGTGCTAAGTATCTGAGTCCAGATTTGATCTCAGGTCATCCCTACTCTGGGGCCAGTGCTCTTACTCACTGTGCCACCTGGCCTCCCCTAAGCAGTTAGGGTTAAGTAACTTGATCAGGGTTACACAGCCAGGTGTTTCTTGGTGGGTGCTAAGTGTCTGAGCCCGGATTCGATCCCAAGTCATCCCGACTCTGGGGCCGGTGCTCTTACTCATTGTGCTACCTGGCTGCCCCTGCTCCCCCATTTTAATACCTTTAATGTGCCCTATGCCCATTATTCTATATGTTACAAAAGATCTAAAGTGATGAATAGCTAATCCAGTTATCTAATGTGTGCTAATAAACTAATGGAAGCATTAGAATGAATTATTTAGCCTGGACACTACTGTTGGACATCTAGAATTGTTTAGCTTTGATACTACTGTTGGGCACCTAGAATTTTCAAGTAGTTTGCACAGAATATACACAAATATACTCATTTCCACCCTGAAGTTTCTTGTATCTCATATGTGTCAGAAAGAACAGGAAACATGGGGTTGGAATGACTTTTGATAGCAAAAATATTGTAATGTAAATAGTGAATCCAAGTGAATTCTAATGTTTAAAGAATCATTTAAAATGAGAGGGGTATTTAAAAAGATAATAATTTTGTGTATATGTGTTTTTTAAATAAATAATACACCAGAGGAGACATTTTAGAGCTACTTAAAGAATGTCAGGACTTACATACATGTCCTCTAATAACAGACCTATAAGTTAAAAGCAGTTTCACTGAGTAAACAGCTGGAAAGATACTGAAAAAAAATCTACGAAGGCTTTAAATGCCAGTTCTCCTAATTTGGTGAACATAGATAGAGGACCTTCTTCACCTACAAGATGAATCTTTGAAACTAAAATACACTGGGGGCTAGTTCCTACTAATTTGGTTTTGGGGTATACTTGTGAAATCTTAGAGCTGGAATACTAATATGGGGGTAGGGAAAAGGAGGAGGAGAGAAATTCAGATTTCAGACTCTACTGAGAAGCATCCTTGCTATTCTAGAATTATTTTTAAAGAGTATTTTTTTTCTGATTACATGTCAAGACAATTTTAGCATTCATTTTTATAAGACTTTCAGTTCCAAATTTTTCTCCCTCTCTCTCTCTCTTCTCCTCTTTGAAAAATGCTACCCAGTGTCCAGGAACTGGAAATTGAGAGGATGCCTATCAATTGGGGAATGACTGTACATGTTGTGGTATATGAATGTAATATATTTTGTGGTATATGAATGTGGTATTTTGTGGTATATGAATGAATATTTTGTGGTATATAAATGTAATGTATTTTGCCATAAGAAATGATGAACAGGTGGACTTCAAAAATCCTGTAAAAACTTATATGAACTGATTCTAAGTGAAGTGAGCAGAACCAAGAAAATATTGCTCACAGAAACAGTGCAATGACTGATTTTGATAGATTTAGCCCTTCTCAGCAATGCAAGAACCTAAAGAAATTCCAGAGGACTCGGGATGGAAAATGCCATCCACATGCAGAGAAAGAACTATGGAGTTGGGAAGCGGAGTGAAACAGATTATTTTCTTTTTTGTTTTATTTTTTTTTCTTTCTCACTCTACTTCATTATAATTCTTCTAACCAACATGACTAATGTGAAAATGTGTTTAATAGGAATGTATATGTAAAGGCCATATCAGATTGTATGCCATCTTGAGGAGGCAAGAGGGAAGAAGAGGGAAGGAAAGGGGAAAAAATTTAAAACTTATGAAAATGAATATTGAAAACTAAAAATAAATTAATTGGAAAAAAGAAAGTTAAAAAAAAAGAAAAATGGTACCCAAGTTGATATTGTTTATTCATGTGCTATCATGTAAAATTTATTTCCTTATTAGTCACATTTATGAAAGAAGAAACAGATCAAAAGAAAAAAAAACACAAAAAAGAATAAAATAAGTGAAAAAAATTCTAATCTGCATTCAGAGCCCATCAGTTCTTTATTTGGATGTGAATAGGGTTTTTCTTCATGAGTTACTTGTACTTGTCTTGGATCATTGTGTTGTTAAGAACTAAATCATTCATAGTTGATCATCACATGATGTTGCTAATACTGTATACAATGTCTTTCTGGTTCTGCTCTTTTCACTTTGCATCAATTCATATAAGTCCAGGTTTCTCTGAAGTTAATCTGTTTATCATTTTTTATTGCACAATAGTATTCCATTACACTGACATATCGCTACTTGTTTTACCATTCCACAATTGATAGGCATCCCCTCAATTTCCAATATTTTTGCACCATGAAAATGTCTGCTATAAATATTTTTGTACATGTAGGTACTGTCCCCTTTTTAAATAATCTATATATGCATATATATAGATTATAAAATTATATATATATAAATATATAATAGATTTACAATCTATATATATATATAATTTTATAATTTTTTATAATCTCTTTGGGATATAGACCTAGTAGTGGTATTGCTAGATCAAAGTGAATGCAGAGTTTGATTGCCCTTTGGGCATTCTGAATTGCTTTTCAAAATGGTTGGATCACAACTGCATCAACAATGCATCAGTGTCCCAATATTCCCACATCCTCTCCAACATTTATCATTTTTCTTTTTTTGTCATATTAGCCAATTTGATAGATATGAGGTGGTACTTCAGAGTTGTTTTAATTTGCATTTCTTGAGTCAAAAGTGATTCAGAACACTTCTTCATAAGCCTATAGCTTTGATTTCTTCATCTGGAAACTGTCTGTTTATATCCTTTGACCATTTACTAATTGAGGAATGGCTTGTATTCTTATAAATGTCACAGTTTTCTACAAATTTGAAAAATGAGGCCTTTATCAGAAACACTTGCTGTAAAGTTTGTTTCCCAGTTTTCTGCTTTCTTTCTAATCTTGGTTGCATTGCTTTTGTTTGTACAAAAGCCTTTTAATGTAATATAATAAAAATGATTTATTTTACATTTTGTAATGCTCTCTATCTCTTGTTTGGTCATGAGTTCTTCCCTTTTCCATAGATCTGACAGGTAGACTATTCCTTGTTCTTCTAATTTGCTAATGGTGTGTCACCCTTTATGTCAGCTCTAGAATTCTAATCTCGTCATATATGGAATACTCTCCTTCCCTCATCTCTGCTTCCCAGAATTTACCTTCAAGTCCCAGATGAAATTCCATCTTTTTAGGAAGCTTCTCCCAATCCCTCTTAATTCCAGTGCCTTTCTTCTGTTGGCAATCTTCAGATTGTTGTTGTTGAGTAGTTTCAGTTCTGTCTGAGTCCTCCATGACCCTATTTGGGGTTTTCTTGGCAAAGAAAAGACCGGACTTGCTTTCCATTTCCTTCTCTAGCTCATTTTACAGATAAGAAGTCGAGTCAAACAAGGTCGACTGACTTCTTTGCTCAGGGTCACATAATTAGTAAGTATCTGAGGCCAGATTTGATCTCAGGAAGATGAGGTTTCTGAATTCTGGCCCAACACTCCATCCACTGTGCTCTCTAGCTATCCAATTGTCTTGTAGATAGCTTGTTTAAACATAGATATTTGCCTGCTGTTGCCCTCATTAAATTGTGAGATTCTCAAGGGTAGGGACTGTCTTTTACCTTATTTTCTATCCTCAGCATTTGTCACAATGCCTGTGCATAGTAATGTTTATTTTGCTTTAGTAGATGTATTCTAATTGATATGGAAATTTTTCACCATCATGGATAATTGTGAAATGTGATTAGAATCTGCAATAGATGGGGGCCAAGATATTAAAGACTTATGCATTACTGTTTGAGTTATACATATTCCTATAGATGGAGTCTGGGAAAACACTGGGAAAAATGAAGACTAGTAAAAATTGGTGTTTCATATGTGTCAGGAATGAGGAGCTCTAGCTTAGGCTTTCAGTGTTATTTAGGAGCTTGATTGAGATCAATTCCCTGGAATACCCATTTTATTTATTCATGATGTTTCAAACCAAAAATATCACTTCATAGCTTATTAGAGATATTGTGCACTCTGAATAAACAATTTGAGGCATACTTCCTATTGCTATTAGGTGATTAAACACTTCCTGGCCAAATTACATTGTTTTATATAAATATATGAATTTAAGGGGAAAAATTTGTTAGAGAAGTCTGAACAGTTAGTAAAAATAACCCATCTAGTGGTAAACCATCAGAGAAAGTCCTTCTTGTCTTTCTCTCCTTGATCATATGTGTGCCATACTAAATGAACTCCCTTTATTTGAAGGTTGGCCATGGTAAATATTTGTGTCTGCTTGTTCCTCTATAAATAAGATTGCTTGTGCATGAAATATTCCTAGTTTATTTTGTGAAATTATTATACATATCACATTTTTACTTTATTCCCTGACTCATGTTTTAGTCAGATTAATAATTTATTACAATTTAATAATTATACAAATAGAAAACATGCAACAAAATAAATTGCTGTGTTGCAGTCACTGGTACAAGTTCATTTGAAAATGTAAGGAATCATTTTTAAAAAAAAATTAATTTGTTTGTTTCCTTTTAGTTTACAGGATTCAGTTCCACAATTCCTTGAGTTTCACATTTTGTCACCCTCCCTCCCCCCCACCATGACGGCATATAGTCAAGTATAGGATCTGTAAATATATTCACATTATACATTAGCCAGGTTATAAAGATGGATTGTATCAGCTGGAATGAAAAATGGAAAAGAGGACATAAAACCAAATAAGAGAAGGAAAAATATCAGGCATTTTGCTTCCACCTGTATATAAACTCAATTCTTTCTAATTCTTTCTCTGGATGCACATATTTCTCTCCATCATGAGACTTTTGGGATTGACTTATATTACTGCATTGCTGAGAGGAGTACAGTCTATCAAAGTTGGTCATCACACATACGTTGTGTCTGTAATTGTGTACAAATTTCTCCTGGTTCTACTCTTCTCACTCAGCATCAGTTCATACCGTGTTCCCCCGATAATAAGACACTGTCTTATTATTTTTTTGGACAGAAAAACACCAGAGGGCTTATTTTTAGGGGAGGGCTTATTTTAATGAACATTGACAGCAATTTTAATAAACAGGTAAATGTGAACAAAAAAATGTACCTTTTTTCAATAATGATCATGTCATCTTCTTCAACAACATCGTCATAAGTGTCCATACCCTGAATTCCGTCCTGGATGTCTTGCGCCTCCATTTCCTTCAGAAGAAGTGGACCCAATCTATCATGTCCAGCAATATAGCTCTCTTTAAATGAATATGTCTTGTCCAGGTAACCTGCTCATAGTGCCTTGGCGACACAGCTGTCAGTAATTTTTTCCCATGACTTCTTCACCCAAGTCACGACTTCTTGCAGACAGGGCTTCACAAAGTTTCCACGCTGATTTCTTTCCATTCTATTTTCAATGTAGTCATTGACTTCCATGCGCAAATGGTCCTTGAATGGCTTCTTTATTGCAATATCAAGGGTCTGGAGATAGGCAATCATTCCTGCAGGAATCATTACTTGATCTATTCTTCTCTCTGCAAGGAAGTTCTTCATTTCTTTAGCACTATGAGTGCTGAATCCCAGACTATCAGACCTCTTTGGTTACCTCGCATAACAAGTGGCAGCATTAAATCAACCCACTTTCTTATAAAGGCTTGTGTACACCAGGCTTTTTTGGTTTCAAGAACGTAAATGCCAGATACACGTTCAATCTTATCTTTCTTGCCCTTACTGATGATTAGAGGTGTGGCTTTCTTTCCATCCAAACGAATTGCCAAAACACAGGTGACCCGTGCACTTTCATAGCCAGTGGTGGGAATGTAGATTGACGTTGCACCGCTGTGATGAATTGTTGTTTGAGATCCTTGTCCCATAAACACTGCAGTTTCATCCATAGCAATCATATTGCAGGTTTGGTATTGGGAAATGTCGATCCTATCAATAAAGGACTTGAATGCAAGTGCACGTTTAATAACTTCAGCATCTTCCAGCTTAAACAGTGTTGCTGATCTTCTTAGGGACAGTTCATACCGTTGAAGGAAACCGTCCAACCAGTGTTGTGATGCTTTGAATCCTTCTGAGACCATTTCAAACTCTGGTGCCATTGAAAGGGCAAATGCTTGAATATCAGCCCTGTGCACAACCAAGGCCTTTGCTCTCCTGTCAGCAATCCATTCACCAATAAGGATCTCCAAGTCAGGATATAAGGGCTGCTGACCTGATCCAGACCTGCGCTTTTTCCCTTTTCCCTCATCCACCTTGTAATGTAATGCCAAGGAAAGGAAACTTCCCAAGGTTCAGAATACCAGCATAGGTGCTCTCCATTTTATTCAGTGACCAACCAAGAACAGAGAAGGTCAAAACATGACATCATTCAAAATACAGCATTTACTAAGTGTGATTAAATAATCTCCAAGTACTACCCCACCCCAGGACCTTCCATTCATTCAATCAATTACAAAGTCCCTGTTCTAAATACTACTTCACCCCTAGGCTGTACCTTCATTTAGTCCACCACAAAACCCCTCTTCTCAAATGGAGATTAGTTTCCAAACATAAGTAAAGTACCTTCATTTGTTCAATCACAGAGCACAAAAAGGTCAAAAGGTCCCCACCCCTGGATCACAATTGAATCTACCCCAGAGTTACATCAAGTTTAAGCACAGCACTTAATACCCAAATGGAGGTCTTTTCTTCATCTTGACACGAGGCAAGTCCTCAGCAATCTTAGTTCCCGGGGAGACAAAGCTTAGCAAGGCCACAAGATACATTGCCAGTCTCTTCATTAATTCATCCTCTGTCTGTAGAACAGTCCTAGAACCCCTGAAAACATTAGCAAAATCCTCTCCCAGGATTTCTGCAAACATACAACAAGAAAATCCTTTTTCAGGGCTTCTGAACCAACAGAAAGGTTCCCAGACTCCTGCAACAACAGTAATGTCCTTCACCAGTGGACAGTATTCATTCTGTCTGCAGGACAGTCTCCAGACCCCTGCAACAACAGCACTGTCCTTCACCAGTGGACAGTATTCACTCTCTGTCTGCAGGACAGTCTCAGGAGCTCTTAGCCAACAGCCAGGTTCCAGGACTTCTTCAACAAAAGGACTGTCTTTCACCAGTGGACAAATCTGGCAAAACAACATCAAAACAGACAGACAAAGTACCAGCAAAACAGCCATGTCTCCTCAGTCCTTGGCAGCTCAGGGGGCAGGTCTCAAAAGTCCAGGGCAATTCAAAGTGACCCCCAGAAATTCTCTCAGTCTCTCTCTCTGCCTCCACAAGGTGCTGCTTCCAAAAAAGTTCTTCTGACTCTCTCTTGTCTCTCCAAATCTACCTCACCAGCTCCTCCCAGTTCGTGTCTCTCTTTTCAAGTCAACAAGTCCATCCCACAGGTGGGATTAACAAGCTCTGGGTTTTAACACAATCAGTTTGAAAACCAAGCCAATACAGAGGGAACTTTATATTCCATTACTATCACATGCCTGTTGATTGAGGTTATTATAATCTGCTCTCCATTTTCTGACCATTTGAAGATCCAAAATTTTTCTTTACAGAAAACTGCAAGATTCTTGCCATGTGACTCCTCTACAATTGCTTTCTTATACTCAACAGTATACGGTAGCTCTTCCTTTTTGTACTCATGTCTGGGGGTCAAAACAGACAGAATAATAAAATTATGACCATCAGTCCTTCTTTTCACTCCATCATGCCCCCTGAGTTCTTCTTTTTTCCTCCATCATGCCCCATCACTCCCGCTTACATACCGGGTTTTTATGTTGTCCTGCCTCAGCTCTCCTCCGCGGCACTGCTCTCAATGGTGCCAGCAAGCAAATCACTGGGGAAGAACAGGATGATGCGCTCACTGCTGCAGCTCTGATTGGATGTAGCTCGGAGTGCAGTGTGCGTTTCACGGAGGGGGGGAACGGCGCATACAGAGGGTACCGTAATGTAGCGTGTAGCGCAGGGGATCACCTTCACTACAGTAGCAATCTCAATAGGGCTTATTTTTGGGGGAGGGCTTATTTTAGAGGAATCTTACACAGTAAGGGGAGGGCTTATTTTCGGGATAGGTCTTATAATCGGGGAAACATGGTATAAGCCTCTCCAGGTAAATATGAAGATCGTCTGCTCCTCGTTTCTCATAGCACAGTAGTATTCCATAACATGCATATACCACAACTTGTTCAGCCATTCCCCAACTGATGGGCACCCCCTTAATTTCCAATTCTTTGCCACCACAAAAAGAACTGCTATAAACATTTTTGTACATATGGGTCTTTCTCCCACTTCTATGATCTCTTTGGGATATAACCCTAGGAGTGGTACTGCTGGATCAAAGGGTATGAAATTATTTATAGCCCTTTGGGCATAATTCCAGATTGCTCTCCAGAAAGGCTGGATCAATTCACAACTCCATCAGCAATGCATTAGTGTTCCAATTTGCCCACATCCTCTCCAGCATTTATTGTTTTCCTGTTTTGTCATCTTAGCCAATCTGACTGGTGAGATGTGGTACCTCAGAGTTGTTTTGATTTGCATTTCTCTAATCAATAGTGAATTAGAGCATTTCTTCATGTGCTTATAGATAGCTTTAATTTCTTTCTCTGAAAACTGCTTGTTCATATCCTTTGAACATTTATCAATTGGGGGATGATTTGTATTCTTATAAATTTGACTCAATTCTCTGTATATTTTAGAAATGAGTCCTTTGTCAGAGACATAGGTTGTAAAGATTCTTTCCCAATTTCCCACCTCCCTCTTAATCTTGGTTACATTGGCTTCATTTGTACCGAAACTTTTCAATTTCATGTAGTAAAAATTATCCCTTTACATTTTATAATGTCCTCTAATTCTTGTTTAGTCATAATGTCTTTCCATCTCCAGAAGTCTGATAGGTAAACTATTCCTTGTTTTAGGAGACTGCTTACTGTATCAACCTTTATACCTAGATCATGCACCCATTTGACTTGATTTTGGTATATGTGTTAGATAATGGTCTATGCCCAGTTTCTGCCATACTATATTCCAGTTTTCCCAGCAGGTTTTCTCAAATAGTGAGTTTTTATCCCAAAAAACCAGGGTCTGGGGGTTTATCAAACAATAGATTACTATAGTCGTTGACTTCTGAATCTTGTTTGCCTAATCTATTCCATTGATACACTCCTCTATTCCTCAACCAGAACCAAGTAGTTTTGATGACTGCTGCTTTATAATATAGATTGAAATCTGGTATAGCTAATCCACCTCCCCTAGCATTTCTTTTCATTAATTAATTCCCTTGATATTCTACACCATTTATTCTTCCAAATTAATTTTGTTACTATTTTTTCTAGCTCTATAAAGTATTTTTTTGGCAAATTAATTGGTATGGCACTAAATATAATATTTAATTTAGGTAAAATTGTCATTTTTATTATATTAGCTTGACCCAGCCACAAGGAATTGATATATTCCAATTAGTTAGATCTGACTTTATTTGTGTGAAAAGTGTTTTGTACTTGTGGTCATATAGGTCCTGGGTTTGTTTTGGCAGGTAAATTCCCAAATATTTTATAAAGTCTACAATAACTTTAAATGGGATTTCTCTTTCTATCTCTTGCTGTTGAATTTCATTGGAAATATATAGGAATGCTGAGGATTTATGTGAGTTTATTTTACATCCTGCAACTTTACCAAATTTATTTATTGTCTCAAGTAGGTTTTTACTTGATTCTCTAGGATTCTCTAAGTATATCATCATATCATCTGCAAAGAGTGATAGCCTGGTCTCTTCTTTGCCTAATTGAGTTCCTTTGATTTCTTTTTCTTCTCTAATTACTAGTGCTAATATTTCTAGTACCAGATTGAATAAGAGGGTGATAGTGGACACCCTTTTTTCACCCCTGATCTTATGTGAAATGCTTCTAGCTTCTTCCCATGGCATATAATACTTTGCTGATGGCTTTAAATATATGCTACCTATCATTTTAAGGAAGGCTGCATTTATTCCTATACTTTTTAATGTTTTTAATAGGAATGGATGTTGTATTTTGTCAAAAGCCTTTTCTGCATCTATTGAGATGATCATGTGGTTCCTGCTAGTTTTATTGTTGTTCTGATCAATTATACTGATGCTTTTCCTAATATTAAAACATCCTTGCATTCCTGGAATAAATCCTACCTGATCAAAGTGTATTATTCTTGAGATAAGTTGCTGTAGTCTTTTTGCTAGTATTTTATTTAGAATTTTTGCATCTATATTCATGAGGGAGATTGGTCTATAATTTTCTTTCTCTGTTTTATCTCTTCCTGATTTAGGTATCAGTCCCATTTCCAGTTCTTTTCTACAACCAAAAAGTGCTGCTATTAATTTATGTGTAATTTCCAGGATCTCCCACGGGCATGTGTATACTTACTCCCTTTTTAGACTGACTCATTCACTCTAACCTGCTCTCACACTGACTATGCATATTTCCCAAAGAAGGACTACCACCATGAGGTTGAATTCAAATTCTCTCAAAATCTTAGGTGAACCTGAGTGTCGGGAATATACTCTCCCTAATTACTACTTTAGCACCTGAGCCCTCACTAAGCCATTCCATTTATATACTAGTCATTCATAACCTTGACAATTTTTGATACTTAAAAAAATTACTTTACAATAAGGACAAAAATTATATCACAGACATTTGTATATTAAAACAAATGTGTAAACAAAAATCATAATTCACACATAAATCTTCATTATGCTCTCTTATAAATGGATTTTTACCACTAAGATAGTTTGTCAGTTTCTAAGACAGTTTAATCCCATTAGCAGCAAAGTGCAAGAACTTCCAGGTGTCAATATGGTGGAGTAAAAAGCAGATCACTATAGCTCTACCGTATTCACCTCCAAACAACTAAACAACCATAATTAGCACCCCAGAACAAGTTGTAGAACAGCAGAGTGAGCAGAAAAATGGGGTGGAGTAGTCTTTTAGTCTAGGAGATTTGGAGGATTGGCATGAAAGGTCCATCTCACTCAGGTAAAAGGGGAGCATATTCTAGGACAGGAAGCATCTGAACAAGCCCCACCTCAGCAAACTAGTGGGAGGTCCTGAGCCCCAGTGTGGTGGAGCAGGAAAATGCCGACACCAAGATGACATCCTGCCCCGCCTCCACATGCCTTAGCATAGTCAGGAGATTTGGTACATTCCAGCTTAGAGAACTACAATGTGCTTTGATATAGCCCAGGGCAGATGTACATCTCTGAGTGCTTCAGTGTATAGCCGCTCAAACAGGCATCCTTCAGGGGCCAGGTCTTTACTTGCTTCAGTGTTGTAGCCTTGGGGAAACATGGAAAACCCCACCTGGCCTCAGCACATGCCAGATACCACTACTGGGACCTCAGCTCAGCAGTAAGTAAGCTTCCAGACCCCTATTTCCTCCAGCAGCACCATCCAATCCAGCAGCACCATCCAATCCCACATCACACACCCTCAAACAGCACTAGAAATGAGGGTCCCCTGTGGACCTCAGGGCAGCATCAGTGCAGCACTAGGTAAACAGTCAGGGCCTATAGTCACAGGCATAAGGAGTCTGAGACAGAACCCCTTCCACCCTGATACCTGAGATAAAATTTAAAGGAAAGGAAAGAGGCCAAAAAAATTCAGTGAAAAAGAATCTGACTATTTGTAATAGTAATGGAATATAAAGATCCCCCTGTATTGGCTTGGTTTCCAAATTGATTGTGTTAAAACCCAGAGCTTATAAATCCCACTTGTGGGATGGACTTGTTGTTGTGAAAAGAGAGGGCTGAACTGGGAGGAGCTGGTGATGTAAATTTAGAGAGACACAAGACAAGAGAGAGGTGGAAGAACTTTTTGGAAGCAGCACCTTGGAGGTGGAGACAGAGAAGATTTCTGAGGGCCACTTTGAATTGCCCAGGACTTTTGAGAGCTGCCCCCCAGAGCTGCCAAGGACTGAGGAGACATGGCTGTTATGTTGGTACTTTGTCTGTCTGTTTTGATGTTGTTTTGCCAGATTTTTTCACTGGTGAAAGACAGTCCTGTTTTTGCAGAAGCTTTGGAACCTTGCTGATGGTTCAGAGCTCCTGAGACTGTTCTGCAGACAGAGAGTGAATTCTGTCCACTGGTGAAGGACAGTGCTGTTGTTGCAGAGGCCTTGTAACCTTGCTCTTGGTTCAGAAGCCCTGAAAAAGGATTTTCTTGTTGTATGTTTACAGAAATCCTGGAAGAGGGTTTTGCTAATGTTTTCAGGGGTCCTAGAACTGTTCTGCAGACAGAGAATGAATTAATGAAGACTCTGGCAATGTACCTTGTGGCCTTGCTAAGCTATGTCTCCCCAGGAACTAAGATTGCTGAGAACTTGCCTCCTGTCAAGATGAAGAAAAGACCTCCATTTGCATATTAAATGCTGTGCTTAAGCTTGTTGTAACTCTGGGGTAGATTCAATTATGATCCAAGGGTGGGGACCTTTTGACCTTTTTGTGCTCTGTGATTGAACAAATGAATGTACTTTACTTATGATTGGAAACTAATCTCCATTTGAGAACAGGGGCTTTATGATGAACTAAATGGATGTACAGCCTAGGGGTGGAGTAGTATTTAGAAGAGGGACTTTGTGACTGATTAAATGAATGCAATGTCCAGGGTTGGGGTAGTACTTGATTAAATCACACTTGGTAAATGCTGTATTTTGAATTATGCTATATGTTGATTCTCTCTGTTCTTAATTTGTCACTGAATAAAATGGAGAGCACCTATGATGGTATTTTGAACTTTGGGAAGTTGCCTTTGCTTGGCATTACACTATTGAAAGTAATTATGGAGACAGGAAAGACTAAGACACAAACTTAGAAGAGGACACCAATGTCAAAAGACCTATGGACAAAACACCAAAGTAAAATGGGAAGTCATCTCAAACCTAGAAAAAACTAATGGAAAAGCTCAAAAAAGAACTTAAAAATCCTGTAACTTAGGAAAAGTAGAAGAAAAATGGGGAGAGTTATATAAGAGAATTATGAAAAAAAAATTCAATTGCTTAGAAAAACTGCTACTTTTTAAAGTAGAATTTCCCAAATGGAAAAGGAGATACAAAAATCCACTGAAGTAAACAAATCTTTAAAGAGAAAAATTGGCCAAATGGAAAAGAAAGTACAAAAGCTAATCGAGGAAAACAATACCTAAAAAGATAGAACTGGTCAAGTGGAAGCTAATGACATTATGAGACATCATGAATCTATCAACAAAATTCAAAAGAATAAAAAAAGGAAGGAAATATAAAATACCTCATGGGAAAAAAACAGACCTAGAAAACAGATCCAGGAGAGACAATATCAGAATCATCAGACTACCCAAAAGCCAAAATCAAAAGGAGAACCTGGACAACATCTTTCAAGTAATTATCAGGGGAAACTTCCATGATATCCTGGAAGCAAAGGACTAAATAGGCATTGAAAGAATCCACTGATCAGCACAGGAAAGAGATCCCCAAATGAAAACCTCAAGCAACATTATAACCAAATTTCAGAACTATCAGGTCAAGGAAAATTATTGCATGTGGCCAGAGGGAAACACTTTAAATATCAGGGAGTCACAATTAGGTTTACACAGGACATGTGAGCTGCAACATTAAAGGACTGGAGGTCATGAAACATGATATTCCAGAGGGCAGAGGAGCTAGGACTACAACCAAGAATCACTTACCCAACAATGGTAAGCCTGATACATCTAGGGAAAAAAGGTCACTCAATGAAATAGAAGGATTTCAAGCCTTCTTAAGGAGAAGAACAGAACTGAACCAAAAATTTGACTTCTGATATCAAGACTCAAGAGAAGCATAAACAGGTAAAAAGGGAAAAGAAAACATAAGGAATTCAATAGAGCTAAATAGTTTACCTCCCTACATGGGAAGATGATATTTGTAACTCTTAAAAATCGTCCCACTAAAAGTACAGAGAGAAGGAATATACATAGACAGATGATATGAGTATAAGGTATATTTGAAGGAATGACAAAAATAATTAAGGGATGAGAAATAGGAGTACAATGGGTGCAGAAGGAAGGGAGAAGTAGAATGGGGTAACTTATCTGACATCAAGAGGCAAGAAATACCTATTATATGGAGAGGAAGATGGGAGGGAGGGTATTGGCATTGTTTAAATCTTAGTTTCATCAGTATTGGCTCAAAGGGGGAATGATATACACAGTCAGATGAATATAGAAATCCATCTTACCCAATATAGAGGGGTAAGGAGATTAAATAAAGGGGTTGTGGGGATGGAAGGGAGAGCAGATCAGGGGAGGTAGTAGAGAGAAGCAACACACTGGTGGTATAGGAAAGGGTAAAAGGAGAGAGATGAAAATCAGGAGGAAGTATAGGATGAAGGGAAATATATGGGTAGTAGTCATAACTGTAATGTGAATGGGAAGAACTCTCATAAAATGGAAGGAGATAACAGAATCCTACAATAAATTACTTATAAGAAACACATTTGAAATAGAGAGAAACACACACAGAGTAAAGGTATCAGGCTGGAGCAGAATCTATTATGCTTCAGATGAAGTAAAAAGGAAAAAGAGGGGTAGAAACCTGATCTTAGACAAAGTAAAAACAAAAATAGACCTAATTAAAAGAGATGAGGAAGGAAACTACATCTTGCTAAAAGGTACCATAGACAGTGAAGCAGTCAAATTAGAAGAGCAAGGAATAGTCTATCTGTCAGATCTATGGGGAGGGGAAGAATACATGATGAAACGATAAATAGAAAGCATTGCAAAATGTAGAATGGATAATTTTGGTCATATTAAATTGAAAAGTTTTGTACAGGCAAAAGTAATGCAACCAAGATTAGAAAGAAAACAGAAAGCTGGGAAACAATCTCTATAGCAAGTGTTTCTGATAAAGGCCTCATTTCTCAAATATAAAGGGAACTGAGTCAAATTTATAAGAATACAAGCCATTCTCCAATTGATAAATGGACAAAGGATATAAAAAGGCAGGTTTCAGATGAAGAAATCAAAGCTATGTATATGCATATGAAGAAGTGCTCTAAATCACTTTTTGATTGGAGAAATGCAAATTAAAACAATTCTCAGGTACCACGTCATACCTATCAGATTGGTTAATATGACAAAAAGAAAAATGATAAATTTTAGAGAGAATGTGGGAAGATTGGGACAGTAGTGTACTGTTGGTGTAGGTGAAAACTGATCCAACCATTCTCAAGAGCAATTTGGAAATGCCCAAGAGGCAATCAAATTATGAAAACCTTTTGGTCCAGCAATTCCACTACTAGGTCTGTGTTCCAAAGAGACCATTATAAAGGGGAAAAGTGCAAAAAATATTTATAGCAGCTTTATTTGTGGTGGCCAAGAATTGAGAATTGAAGGGATGCCCATAAATTGGGGAATGGCTGAACAACCTGTGGTATATAAACATAATGGGATAGAACTGTGTAATAAGAAATGATGAAAAAGGTACATTTCGGGAAAACCTGGAAATTCTTGGACAAACTGATTCAAAGTGAAATGATCAGAACCAGGAAAATGCTGTACATAATATCAACAGCATCATGTGATGATCAACTATGAATGGATCAGCTTTTCTCAGGAACACAATGATTGAAAACAGGTACAAAGGACACACAAAGGAAAATGCTGTCCATATCTAGATAAAGAACTTGTAGATTTTGAATGCAGATCAAAGCATACTTTTTCATTTGCTTTATTTTCTCTTGTACTTGTTTTTTCCTTTTGGTCTGTTTCTTCTTCCACAACTATGATGGATATGGAAATATATTTTACATGATATCACATATATAAACTATATCAAACCACCTACTATTTTCAGAAGAGGGAAGTGGGAGGGAGAAATATTTGGAACTCAAAAACTTATAAATATGAATGCTAAAAATTTTCTTGAAAAAAAGTGCTAACAAAGTAAGAGAATAAATATATAAATGAGTAAAAAAGCAAGATAAATTATAGGATTTATCTCCATTTTACAGATAGGAAAACAGGATTAAAGAAGGAAATTGACAAATTTCATGCAGTGAATCAAATGAAGGCTTGACCTAGGTGTCTGTAGCAACTAGTGTGAGGCCTGGTGGCTCAACTATCTATCATTTTTGGTAAGTGTCTGGAGACAAGTACAAGACTATTACTTATCTTTTTCTCCTTCATAATCATTGTTAAAATCCTTCTAACTTATACTGTAGCAGCAAGCACCCCAGTGTCCCCAGGGTGGCTGCCAACACAGGTTTTTAGATCTGCTTTGCTAAAGCAAAGCAACTCAAAATGGGTTAACAAGCTTACTTTAATCAGTTATCGTTTACTTGGCTCAGAGGAAAAAGGTCAGCACCCCAAATTGCAGAGTATACAGAGGTTACAAGCATAAGTTACAAGAATATTTCAACAGATGGGCCTCCCAGCTGTCCAACCATTACATCCATACCAAATCACAATTTCCAGAGATGGGGGCATCAACATCTGGGTTTTTCAAAGCCGGGGGGCTCTCAATGGCTTCCCAGAGTCTCTCTGGTCAAATCACACAACACTTCTCAAAGTGAGCCCCAAAGCAAAGCCTCCCATCAGGGCTTATATAGCCTTCTCCTGGATCAGAGAATGTAACAACTTTCTTGAACCACTGCCCAATCACAGAGTATCTCCTGAGAAACAAACCTTCCACCACAGGCTCCAGGTGCACTTAAGCCTAGGGGCAGGGAAGGTCTTAAAAATTTACATTCCCATTACACATACATACGTGTTTTCCTCCAACACAGGGGTTCCAATTTTCCCCTTTTCTGTCTCCACTCTGTACATCACAGTATATAAAGTGCATAAGTATTGTACAATAATATCATGATGACATGCTTTTCTGGATAATGGACAATGTTTTCATGCTTTCCCAGTCACCAATGAACTGAAGCAAGGCTGTGTATTTGCTCCTACACTTTTTAGCATGATGTTTTCTGCAATGTCAAATGCTTTCAACGAGGATGATTGCAACATCAAGGTCAGTTACTGCATTGATGGTAAATTATTTAACTTGAAAAGGCTACAAGTCAAGACTGAATTGGGGGAAGAACTGAGTGCATGAATTTTTTGTTTGCAAATGATTGTGCACTCAATACTGCCTCTGAAACTGAGAAGCAACCAAGTATGAATCAATTCTCTGCTGATTATGGCAATTTTGGCCTAACAATTAACACCAAGAAAATACAGGTGCTCCATCAACCAGCACCACATCATCCAGATGTGGAACCACTGGTTATAGTAAATGGAGAAATTTTGAATATTGTGGATAAGTTCACTTGCCTTGCCAGTATTCTTTCCAGGGATGTATGCATAGATGATGGGTCGACTTACACATTGCTGGAGTTTTAACTCAGTGTTCATGAGGCTTCAAAGGAACATGTGGGAAAGAAGTGTTAGACTGCCCACTGAGCTGAAGGGTTACAGAACCATTGTTTTCACCTCATTGTTGTATGTCTGTGAAACCTGGACAGTATACCAGCACCATGCCAGGAAATTGAATCACTTCTATTTGAATTATCTTAGGAAGATTCTGGAGATCACCTGGAATGGTAATAGACACCAGGATTCTTTCTTAAGCTAAATTGCCAAGCATTCAAACTCTACTGTAGAGAGCACAGTTCTGTTGGACTGGCTATATTATTTGAATGCCAAATATATATTTGCCTCAAAAAACTTTTAATGGAGAACTCATGGAAGGAAGGTGTTCACGTGATGGTCAGAAAAAGCAATACCAGGACACTTTCAAGGTTTTGCTGGAGAACTTTGGAATCATTTGTGAGACATAGGAGACATTAGCACAGAAACACCTGGCATGGTGTGCCCTCATCAAAGAAGGAGTTGTGCTCCATGAGCAAAGCAGAATTTCAGTAGCTCAAAAGAAACATGAGATGCATAAATTTAGATACAATTCCACCCCAAATGTTCCTATGGACTATTTGTGGTCAACTGGTGGTAGAATGTTCTGAGCTCATGTTAGTCTTATCAACCACAGTTAGACACATTGTGCTTTGACTCCAATACAGTGATATCAGTTTGGTCCTCTGAGAATGAAGGACAGCAATCAACCAACCAACCAACCAACCAACCATGTGCTAAGCACTTGTACAAATATTGTCTCATTTTATCCTCTTAATAACCCTGCAAGGTAGCTGCTATTGTTTTTGCTGTTTTACAGATGAGAGAATGGAGGCAAAAAGAGGTTAAATTACTTGCTCAGAGTCACACAGATGGTAAGTATATGAGTCTATATTTGAACTCAAGGCTTCAAAGCCCAGGGCTTTATCTTCAGTACCACTTTATTAGCTGGTTTATTCCAGTAGAATATATGCTCCTTGAGGGTGGGAGGGGGGTTAATAAAGAAAAAAGTACCACAGTACCTTGAAAATAGTAAGCTCCTAAGAAATATGTGATGACTTGAATTTTTCATGGTGCACAGAGGGTAAAGTCAGGTACAGAGGACTTGAGATTTAGTTATATGAATGGGACTTATATATAAAACTATGTGTTAAGACTGCCTTGAAAAATCAGAAATTTGACTGTAGAAATTTGACATTTTCCTCTTCGTTTTTCTCTCCTTTTCCTCTTTTTTTCCTCTTGTTTCTTTTTCTATGTCAGCCGTGCACAACTGTAATCTCTTAAAGAGAGTATTATATAAATCTTACAAAGTAAAATACATTTCCTTTCCCACAAAAGCCATCAATGAGGAATCTTCCCATTGCTATTCTTCATTATACTCTAAATACTTTATCTTTGAAATATCATAATGAAAGGTAATATATGTTTGGGCACTTTTGAACTGAGTTCAAGTTCTTAGGATTTGAAGGTGTGTTTGTATAATATTATATGATTTGATTTTTACTTTTACTTTCCCAAACTTACTTTGATGTTATGAAAATCACTTTTATATGTCACCTGACTTATTCAAAGGAATTTAGCCATGTCTTTGATATTGTAATCACCATACATCATAGTTTGATAGATGCTTAAGCAGGATGAAATAAACACTTGAAAATTTAGTAGCTCGATTTCTCAACAATTTTTCAAGTGTTTATAAGTATAATCAGAATAGAAGGCTGAAATAGGAGTATGTTAAGTTTCCTTTGGATAAACAGTTTATGATATTATAAATATTCAAATCTCTATAGACAAATAAAAGTAACAATCTTCATTAGAAAAATATTTTAAAGCTATAATGTGAATACTCTATTTGTTGGGAAGTAGGACCATTAGCTTTTATGAAAGACAGCATGGTATAGTGGATGGGGCAAAAGAGTAAGGATAAGGAAGAGTTGGGTTTTATTCTCATCACACATAGGACACATCGGTTAATCTTTAAGTACCTCACTTTCCTTATCTCTAAAATGAAGATAATAATGGCACCTATACATAGGATTGTTGAAGGGATTGAATTATAAAATAAATGTAAAATATTTTACAAATATTTAAACTTTATAAGTGTCAACTAAAATCATTGTACTCCTATTTCTTGTGAATCTTCTATTTTCTATTTTTTTTGCTTTTTTTTGGAGGGCAATTGGGGTTAAGTGACTTGCCCAAGGTCACATGGCTAGTTTGCATGTGTGTGTGTGTGTGTGTGTTAAGTGTCTGAGGTAGGATTTGAACTCAAGTCCTCCTGACTCCAGGGCCAGTGATTCACTGTGCAACCTAGCCGCCCCTGATTCTTCTATTTTCTCATAGTCATTTATATTAATTTAAAATCTTTATGCTATAGATATTACCATGGTTAAAATTTTTTTATAGCAAAAACCTAAGAAATTCTAATTGCTAAGAATATTTTAATAAGCTTTTAAATATGTAATCATATTTGACATTTATATAGCATTTTAGCATGAACAAACATGTGCCAGGCACTGTCCTATGTACTGAAGACACAAAATAGAACAAAAGTGTCTACCTACCTGGTAATTATAACAACTGCATGAACCAGGTAACAAAAGTATTATTAACACACACACATATACACATACATACAAACACACACATATCAGAGGTTGTGATCATTTTATCCTCACTCAGCCAGCAAGGCTAAGTAATGTCACTTGAACACAAGTCTAATTCTTTCTTACTACAAAATACTGATTGTTCAGTAAAATGTCTTAAGGGGAAGTATCATCAATTATTTTCCGTAATTTCATGGACAGGGACATATCCTTTGGAGTTGGCTACTCAATTCCATGGATTTAGTTCTGAGTCCTTAGTCACCTCTCTCCTTTGACACTGTTTCATAGTCATTGGTTCTAATGAGAGATTGTTGAATCATCACAAAATAGGAGTGCTTCAGCCTTGAGCTAGAGTACGTGTTCATGCCTACAGATTCAGAGTGCGTCACTATCCCTATTTGAAGTATCCCAACCCAGCCCAGTGAACTTGTAATCTCTTGATAAAAAGCATAATGAAATGATTACTCAGAGCTTTCAGATTTTCAAAACACTTTTTCATGTTATCTCATTTGATCATCACAGTAGGCTTATGAGATAGGTGATGTCATTAAAGATGAGAAAGCTAAGACTCAGAGAATCTTACTAACTTGTTTACACAACTAGTGAGTGACTAAGGTAGGATTTTAGCTCCCATGGTCCCAATTCCAAGTCTAGTGCTTTATTATTATGCCATTTTATACACTCTGTGCCTCTGTCTATCTTTCATCATGAATTTATAACTTCCTTGATATATGGAACTCCAAGTAAGAAAACCCCTTTTTTCCCCTAAGCAATTCATACTAGTATCTGTTCTTAAAGAGTTTATTGAGGGTCCAGTAACTTAAATAATTTACCTAGGGTTACAGATGTAGAATGTATTAGAGATGGGATTTGAACCTTAGTCTTCCTGATTTTGAAGCCTGTCCTTTATCTATCACATTATGCTACATCACATGTATTGTTATAGATATTAATATATGTATTGCAGCATATAATACACACACACACACAAACACATCTACATAGTTTTTCTGTATATATTAGATAGCCATGTAGTTAAAACTAATGAAAACATAACTTTTCTGCTTGCCTTCATGTATACTGGTTCCAAGTAAGCTTGGATACTCTCTCTTTCTCTCTTGTGTTTTACTTTTTCTTTTTTACATCATCCCTCTATGGCTAGAAGGGACTTACACTTAACTCTGTCTTTGTCACCCCCTCCATCCCCCACCCCTTTCTTCTTAGGCCAAGTTTAAAGGCAATCTGCTGTATGAAGTGTTCCTCAACTCTCCTCCCCTCTCATCACAAACTAAAAGTAACATTTCCAGTAACAGATTTCTTTCTATGTTAAATCTATCTTTGCAAACCTAGAATTTCCAGTATTTTTGTTAAAATGTTGACTAGAAATATTTTTATAGGTTCCTCTGTGGAGAAAAAGAATGAAAAAGCCTATTTTTGAAAGTTTTAATAATTCCTTAATTTAAATTATATATGTGTGTGTGTTTGTGTGTGTGTGTATTAATACTGGTAAATCATAGAATATTATCCTTTCATGCTATATGGTGAAATTTTTTATCTTTTAGTAGATATTTTAAAATATCCAGAGTTCAGTCATGCATGACCTATGTAGCCATTAGCATGTACAAATAAACCTTTGAAGTATCCAGATATTTTGCTTGAGGGGGAGCTTAGTTCTATAAACATCAATTTAGAATACTTTAACTTTCCAGGACTGGAAGGTCAAATATCCTGCCTTTAATCCTCTTTAATAGATTTTTCATACCATTTAGGCAGATTTAGACAAAGTCTTAAAAATACATTCATCTGTCTGATCCATGTTAATACTGGGGAAACTTTTGCTGAAAAAAAAAACATAAATATTCACTGGTAACTTACTATAGTTTAGAAAAAGAAAGGCATGCATGTTTTCCTCTAAATAAACCATTAATGAACAAGATAATAGAAAGAATTTTAAAATTTGAGTCAGAGTTTTAATCCTAATGCTCTCATTGCTACATGTCGGCCTTGGGTAAGTCACCTAATGTATTAGGGCCTTAAATTCCTCATTTTTGTATAAAATGAAGAGGTTATTCAAGATTAATTCTAAGGTCCCTTTCCATTCTTGGGTCTATGTGCTATGATACTCTCATGCTGAGAAATTCCTGCTGGGCCTAGGGAGCTGGGACTTTGTTTCTTCTCCTTTTTCCTTAAGGACTCATGCATGTGGCCTGGGCTTAGTTCTGCCTACGGAGCCTTATCTTTAATGAGAGTGGCCAGCAAAAATGTTTGGATGAATAGATGCTATTTCTCACAGTCTTTTCTGCTCATTAAGCCTTCATTCCAGTGTTCTAATTTTTCAAAGATCTTCCTAAACAAGGGAAGAAAAAAAAATTTCAGTTTATAACATACTATGAAGAAGGTTAGATGAAAGTATTTCATTTCTGTATATAAAAGAAACAATAAATAACAGAAAGGACACTGCATTAATTGAATATTTAAAAATAGGATTCTGTAAGTTGACTTTTATATTTTATTTAGCAAATTAACCTAAAACTGATAATTTCTTTAGAGGTTAATCCTTTAATTTCATCAAAACATCGTTTGTGGGACCACTGAATAGGCATATTACAGTTCACCTCATTTTTGTATTATCCAGATTAATTTTGGTAATCTTCATTCTGATGGTCATATTATTAGACAAATAAAACTGGCTTGCTATCAATTGGACCCTATGGACCTCCAGACTTCTTGAAATCACAAGATCATATTCAAATTTGTATATAATTGCCTCACATTAGAAACTCATTCACCTATGATCAGGAAAGAAAAGTCACAAAAGATAATGCCTGAAACTCAGAATCAACTTGCCTAGGAAACATGTTTTAATTGCTAAGTGCTTATGACTACATAGCAGGTGTGGAGCAGGGCAAGCCATACCTTCTTCCACACTAATAAAAAGCAACATGAAATGGTCCTGCCAGAATTTAAGTCAGAAGAGGAGCCTTAAGGAGACTCTCCCTCTTAAAGATACATTGCATCTTCAGCACTTCCTGTTTAGAGTAAAGGAATTACTAAAGGTATTTTCATTATCTCAAAATGTAAGCCATTCAGCACTGAATCTCCCATGCCCAGAAGCAGGCCCCCAAACTCCTATATGGTCATCCTGAAGCAGGTAGGAAAGGTCTGCAAATGTTCTATGGACTGGCACTATAGACCAATTCAATGCATATTTCACTCCAACGATTTTGTGTGGAACACTACTAATTTTTCATAGTAAAATTGTATAACAGTTGCAATATCCTCTAAGCAAGTTACTTGTTCAACTTTGGTTGATAAAAAGGTGTCTAGTTTTCAAGGTTAAATTATTTTATTTCCTCATACTTTCATGGGGTGGGAAAAATATCCCCATGGAAAGTATGAATAAAAACCTTTTACAAAGTTTTCCATATGACATAGAATTTAGCCCCTTCTTCTGTAATATTTTATCTGTTAGGATGCTCCAAGGTTAACATTTAGACTGAAAATGCAATATTTTATGTCAAAAGTCTTTTCCTTTATTATTTAGGTGGGTCATGATGTCAAAGAGCTCCCTTATACTAGCCTGTTATAGGGCACTACAGTATTTTATGCTATTTTCCAATTAAATTCCATAATATTTTGGCTAGAGAGAACCAGTGCGTTAGTCACCTAAAAAAAAGAGTGGATTTCATTTAATTACAGCACACTAGTTAGATTTAGGTCATTTGTAAAGTAGAAACCATAAATATTAATTAAAGAGCATAAAAGTAATTTTAGGAGTTAGAGAGAAGTTATAAAACATTTAACCTTTCTTTGGAAAATTCTGACTTTCACAGACTATTCCCCACTTTCACCCCCAGGCCTCTTCAATAATTGTTACCTTTAGTTACTTCCTTGGATTCTGTTAGTATATCAAAGTCTTGACACTCAGAATTACATTTGCATGATGATGAAAATTAAATGGTTTTTTAAACTGTTTCTCCAAATTGAAGATTTTACCATATCTCAAGTGTGAAAATCTCCAACTTCTAGTATTAAGAATATTAGTAAAGCACAATGAATTTGATATAAAACCTGAATTTGAAATTGTACTACTCTCTACAGATCAAATATATAATGGCCTCCCCCATAAACCTCACCAACATATTGATTTATGAATTTTACTTGTTAGAATAAAGACTGCCTTTTTTCCTTGTTACCTCTACTTCCTCTACTCTTAAACCTCTGCTGTCTGGCTTCCAACTCCATCATTCACCTGAAACTGCTCTCTCCAAAGTCACCAACATTTGTTAATGTCCAAATTTAATTGCCTCTTCTCAATTTTCATCCTACTTGATAACTTTGCAGCATTTGACACTGTTGAGCACCCTGTTTCCTCTTTTGTCTCTGACTTTTCATGATGTTGCAATCTCAATGTACTCATATCTCTACTACTGCTCAATTTCTTGATTCATCATCCACTTATACATGCATATATTCCAAGGTTCTGTCTTCCTTCCCCTTTTACATTTTTTCACTACACTACCTCATTTGGCTATTTCATGGATCTCATGATTTAAATTCCTTCATCATAGACATGAATCGCCAAATCTTATATTTCCAGCCCTAGTCTTTCTCCTGAGGGTCAATCTGAAATCACAAAAAGCCTATTGGACACTTCTAACTGCATGCCACATACACATCTAAAACTCTATTTATCTAAAACATAATTCATTTTCTTCCCTATACTTTGCATCCACCCCTCTTCTAAACTCCCTATTGCTATGAAGGCCATCATAGGCCTTCCTGTCTCAAAGGTTCATAGCCTCCACTTCTCTCTTTCAGCATACACATCCAACTGATTGCTAAATATAATTATTTCTATCTCAACCTCTTTTACATACATGTCTTTTTCTCCACTTATAAAGGCATTACCTATGCTCAGGACTTTATCACCTCTAGCCTAGATTTTTGTCTAAGTTTTCTGATCAGTATCTTTGCTTCAAGTTTCTCCCTATTCCAATCTACATGCCATATAACCATTAAAGTGAATCTCTATTTAAAACATTCTAGTGATTTCTTATTGAATCTAGGTTCCAAAATAATTATCTCTTTGATTATGTAAGTCTATTCATAACCTAGTCTCTTCCTACCTAGGAATACATAACCTAGTCTTCTTATACTTTATTACATTCTTTACATTATGCACTCAGCCTCACTGGCCTACCTATTCACCGCACCATAAATACAATACTATATTCTCCATCTTCAGGTGTCTGTACTGACTGTGCCCCATAATTGAAATGTGTTACCTCTTCATGTCTCCCTTTTGGAATATTTGTAAACTTTTGATACCAAGTTTGGATGGGAAGTTTCCTTATCGAGACCAGAAATTGGATGTATATTTGATTTCATAATCAGAGATCCTAGGAATAGGTAAGTTGCTCAGCAACTGTGGTGGCCCAGCAGTCTCATCAAGCATTTGTGATCATTTAACTGGTTGACACAGGGTCAGAATGAGTGAGGATTGTGGAAAATTATAAACTATGTATAATTGTTTCTATGGTTTATGGAGGGTAGGACCAAATTGACTCCATATTGAAGTCCCATCATTTATAATTGCATCACATAATATATTTCAAAAGTAACAATTATCACTGTATCCTATCCACAGAGTTTACTCTGGTTAGGAAGAAAGCCTGACCTGCAAACTCCCAATGGAGTTTGGGTTTAAAGGTCTGTTCCAAAGAAAATGAGGTGACCCACAAAGGGAGAGGAAAACACAAAGATATAGGAAGAAAGCCAGAGGTAAACAACTTGGTATAAAGGAAAGATAATAAAAGCAAAAAAAGCAAAAACAAATCAGGAAGTAAAGACAAAATTATAGCATAACTCCTAAGAAAATAAACCGACAGTTGAACTCATTAACTCAGAAAAAAGAATAAGTAAAACTTCTTAAAAGGACCACAACTTATTCTATAGGCATTGTATTATGAAAGAAAAGCAACAAAAATATCCAATAACAAAGAATGATGTGAATTCCCTAAGATCATAGAACAATAGCAAAAAACTCCAAAATGGTTTGAAATAAGCAAAGCTTTTTTTAAAAAAAAAGATGTAAAGCTGGAGATAATGCCTAAAACCAGAACTCTTTTGGTAGAATTATCAACAAATAAACAACAGATAATTTAATCCCATGGAAAAGCTGTTTAAAGTAGTAATCTCTGAAAAGTTATATTGATATAGTTAGAATTTTAAAATACAGAAGTAGAAGAAATTTTGGCAGATGAGAGTCAAAAGAAAACTTGGAAAGAACATATAGTTTCTATATAAATCAAAATGACTGGTTGTTGAAACTGAATGGGCAGAGATAAAACAAGGGTCATAGTTGTACCAGGAAAAAAAATTAAATTTAAGAACCTGACTATCACATTATAAGTAAGAAAATTGTTTAGAGAATTTTTTATAGTCTAGAAGGATTCATTATATGTATACTGGCTAAATCTTTGGGTCATTGACAGAGAAAAAAATCCATTTTTGAAATTCTTAGATGAATAATGGTTAAATGTCAGAATTTCCATGGCAAGCAAAACACTCTACAGGCAGATAATATAAAGATCCCCACCCCTGCCCCCAGCTATGAAGGAATGGCAATATGGATAGGCTAGAACTAGTTGGTAGCCAGAGGAAAATTAAAAAACAATGTTTGAAATAGAGTATTCCAATAGGCAATGAAGCCCCAAATATATTTTCATTCCTGCATGCAATTCTTTTTTTTTAAAGTTCAGATACATAAACAAGGAAAAATGTATTCATTGCTTAGTATTTTCTTGATAATTGTTCTTATGAACCTTTCATATGCTCCTATTTATTTGTTACATTTACAATCAAATGTTCAGATTTCTTTTTCAGGAATGCCTCAAACCCTGTTTTGTTGAAGATCTTGATGATTAGGATCGATTTTTCAGGATATGTTATTTTAAGTTGCATTTTGACTTCAGATATTTACTAGATGGGTGACCTTGGCCAAGTCACTTCACCTCTCTTTGCCTCAGTTTCCTCAACTATAAAATGGGGGCAATAGTAGTACCCAGAAGGCCTGGCACATAATAAGTACTTGTTCCTTCCATCCTTCCTTTAAAGACAGGTAAAATTGTCAGCTCTTTTCCATGCAGAGCGTTGTCATGGACCCTCCTATTCTGTACAAGCCAAATTGATCTTTGGAATCTGAGTGCAGTAACTTCATTCCTATTCAGTTTCATCTTGTTGAGTGATTGGAGAGCCCATATAACTAAAAATTATTAAAGAATAATCAAACAAATCATTTATCTGGTTACTTTTTAATAATACAGATTGTCCCCTGACCAAAATAGATGTTTTCTATTAATAAATTCTAACAATACAGGCTGGCCCCAAACCACTAAAGTAAAATTTAACTGGAATGATTGTGAGGTCATTGTCCTTTACAAGTATGGGATGGGTAAACCCAATAGGACAGAAGTTTGTGTGAATAAGAACTGGGGATTTCAGTTGTTCCCAGGCTAAAAACAAGACAAAGTGTGATACAGTTGTTTAGAGAGCTAATTCAAATTAATATCCAAAGATGAAAGTTAAGAGTTTCATTATACATATCTTCTTCATTTGAATACCTCTAGTAAGGGGGCAGCTACTATTTATTACCCCAGACAGCCCATTTCACTTTTGGAACTCCAATTCTTTCAGAAATGTTTCCGTATATAGGGCTAAAGTTGTCTTGTTTAAATTTCCACCTTTTGCTCCAGTCCCCCTCTTTGGGTCCAGTCGGGCTACTAGCATACTTCTTTAGTTCTTCTCTTCTGGTGCTCCTCAGGCAATTTAAATATCTATGGATAGTCCAGGAAGGAAAATGTGGACAATAGTAAATTAATGGAAATAGAATGGATGTTTAAAAAATGAAATAAAATGATAACCTGTAGAGCAGTCTTGAAAGATGAGGGATATGCTTCAAGAAACCTCTCAGACGGGGAGTCATTGAATCCATCAGGCTCTTCAAACATTGTCTTTAGTTGTAAGGCAAAAATCTCTCATTCCATACCCGGTGGAAGGGACTTTTGGTCAGACTTCGGTCTTTTCTATTACAGCAGCATAATCAGCAATTATCAAGCATCCACTGTGTGCCAGACAATGCACTAGGTTGGAAGATAAATCATAAAACATGAAACAATACCTACTCAAATTCTCAAAAGGGATTTGATGTCCTAATATAATAGAGGAAACAAGAAGTAAATGTATAGGTATATACAGAATAAATATGAGGTAGCTAAATACAGTGTAGTTTAAGAGGCAGGGCACTAGCAATTATAGAATCATTACCAGCAGTGGAGAGTCTGGAAAAGGACAGCCATTCACATAGGGCTATTTCTCAAATTTGATTTTCCTCTCAAGATGTTCACATAACTCATCAACCTCTGACACCAAAGCATTATTACCCCTGACAATACTTCAGATTTGTACTCCCTCTTCAAAAAATGTTTTTTTTTTCTGTTTTCGTTTCTATTCAAACATCAGGAAAAGTCCCCCTTGATTTTACTTGTATGTGTCTCCAACCACCCTGACAATTGAATTTGACTTCATTTTTACATTTTTCTTTATCCTTTAATTAGATATTGTTTTTCCTTTCCAAAATCAGCATGTCATCAAAGACTGCTGCTTGCTGAACTGTGTTCAGCTGAGAGCGATTAATAAGATTTATGTTCTTACTAGAATAAAACTTACTAGACCAGCACTCTGATCGAAGAGTACACTTCCACTTAATTCTAAAGATATAAATTAAACTTAGCTTCTTCTTCTTCATTTATTTTAGTGAGAAGGATAAACATATATTTTATTTTTATACTCTTTTTAAAAAATTAAATGACATAGGATTAATATAAACCCCAATTATTTCTATGATGATGTTTCTTTATGATGAATTTATATCCTGTGTTGGTTAGAGTTATGCAGTTAATGTGCATGCATGTATGTATGTATAATCTATTTTTAAAATGTTCCCATTTATGACTATAAAATATTTTTCTCAGAATGATCTTGCTAGGTAAAATAAATATTAATATTAATAATGGTAACATCAGTGCTATTAATTTTCCTTCTACAGATGAAGAAACTATAGCTGAGAGATGAAATCTAATCAAAGAATAAACAAATAGTACCTATCAGAGGCAAATTTGAATAAATAAGTTTCTGAGTCCAAGTCTTACACCCTATACAGTATGCCACCTTACTCCTCCCCCACTTTAGAGATTCATTATTTATCTCTTTACCTTATGATTATGGCTTACATTCTCTCTCTCTCTCTCTGTATGTGTGTGCATGTGCATGTGCATGCATGTGCATGTGTGTGTGTAGGTAATGGGAGCTCTTTTCTCTAAATGAGGAGGGGAATATGCCTCTTTGATGGCATCTCATTTTTTTCTGGTATTTGGGTGTCAGAAGTACTACTACTACTACTACTACCACCACCACCACTAAAATGCTACCACTACTACTACTTTTTCTTCTCCTCCTCCCCTTCCTCCTCCTTCTCCTCTCCTCTTTCTTCTTCCTTTGTTTGAAGATGTTCACGCTATGGCATCATGGGTGGTATCTTGTCTTGCATGTGAATTGTATTTAAGTGAAGTAAAGTTGCACAAAGTCATCAGTCTTACTCTCTCCTCCAGAATCATCAAAGTCTAGTCACAAGACAAAAGTCAAGATGACTGGTTATGGCCTGTGGTTGTGGTGGATGACCTTGGTGTCTTTGAAGATTGACTAAGCTCTAAGTGCTCCACAGGACCTGCTTCAGTTACTTTCATGTTCATTGGAACAAACTGTTCCCATCTACCTGTTCTACCAGGGGAAGTCTTCACATGCTTTCAGTAGACATCCCCCTAATTGATCAATGGTTTTGAGGTCTGTCAGTTACCCTCAACCTGGTTTTAGCCCATCTGTCAAGATGGTTTTACCAGGGTGTGACCACTGTGCATGTGATAGCTTCTTGGAGTCACAGGTGAGGGTTGGGTGAAGGTGGACACCAGAGGTGAATGAGCCCATATGTTATTGATTAATATGTCCAAGTTCTCACTCTATCCAATCTATTCTATTGTCTTGGATATAACAAGTTGTCTTATAAGTTGCTAGTTAGTATGACATTGGGATCTTGTTTAGATGCTCTAGATAGAATCATCAGAGTTGAATGGGACTTCAAATATTCTAACCCCTTACTGGTGATTAAATCCTAGCTCTTATAAATAGTCATCTAGCCTCTTATTGAAAGCCCCTGGTTATGGGTAATTCACTAAGAGAGTCCATTTTGACTTCAGAAAGCTCTAATTAGAATGCAAGATTGTTTTCCTTATATGTCAGGTTCATATCTTTTGTTTTTTTTTATAACTGCTACCTATTACTTCCATTTATGACTTTTGGGAAAATTCACTGGAAGCCTAAGCCATTGTGCAACCTTACACCTTCTCTTCTTTAGGCTAAACATATTCAGGTTTTCCAACTGTTTCTTCTAAGAATTGGACTACAGTCCCTTTAACATCTTAGTCCACTGGATGTATTCTGCTTTATCAACATTTTTCCTAAAATGTGACACCCAAAATACAACACAATATGCTACTTGTAGACTGAGCAGAGAAGTAGGTGACAGGGCTATCACTTCCCTAATTCTGGACACCATGTTTATAAGAGCAGCCAAAGAAGCTTAAGTCATTTGGTCTTTTTTCATGAACAGATGTATAACTTTAGCTTCTAGTCCTGGAGTTTTTCAGCTGATTAAAAAAAATCCAGGACAGGACTACATTTAGTCCACTAAATCTCATTTTACTAGATTTAGCCTATAATTTTAGCCTGTCAGGATATTTTTGTATACTGTTTCTTTCATTCAAATGCTAACTTTCTTAATCAGATTGATATCATTTCCAAATTTGATAAGCCTAAAACCTACACATCTGATGGGGTGCTTGGGATCTATATTTATAACATCAATTTGTAAAACCAATTTGTAACATCAGTCTGTAAAACCAGTTTGTAAAATCATACCCCACCCCCTTCAGAGCATTAACTCTACCCAGCAACTATGCATGAATTGTTTATCTTAGCTTGGAACACTAACAAGCTATGAATCCTTCACAAAAGTATCTATAAACATTCCAGCTTAGACAACTATTATCTCCCCCTTTTATAGTGTCCTGCTGCCCCCATGAATCCTTTGGTACCCTATCTCTAGGTTGACTCCTTGGCTGCCTCAATGAATCCTTCAGGACCCTATCTCTGGGTTAAATCCTTAGCCTATTATCCACACACTGAGTCTCTGTTAGCCTTGGTTCCCAGACATCAATCTTGTCAAACATGACACTGATGGGTGGCAGACTGGGCACTTCTCAGTCAGCCCTTGACCGTTAGCTGACAGTGACGTTTCAAACCTAAAACCACACCTCCAGGTAGCTCCCCCCGCTCCCATCCTTGGGCTTTTTCCCAGTGAATTATGGGCAATATGCCTGTGCAGTTACATTAAAAGTACGTGTCCCTTTAAACACTGGCCCCACCTTAACTCCTCCCTAATCCCTCCCTTAATCAACTAGTTAGCATAATTTGCACCGGTTCTACTATGGATTATTCTATAAAAACCTTAATTCTACCCCTTTGAGGTTGCAGGTCCCCTAAAGGACTCTTGTCTGCTGTAAAGCATACAATAAATTTTTACATCTCTGACTCCAAGTTTGCTTGGGCCTACTGAATTCTTTCCAGACTGAATCGAAGGCTTTCTGATCTTAGATAAAGATCAGAGTTCCTGCTGAACCATATTGTCATTCCTCATCACATCCATCAAAATTATTAATTAAAATGTGATTGAAACATGGACAGGAGACAAATCTCTTGTTCCATTTAAGAATTCCCTCTACAGGGGCAGAGTCAAGATGGCGGAGTAGAAACAGGACTTCCACAGGGCTCCAGCTCTCACTTCTTCCAATTCATGTAAAAGGGGACTCTGAACAGACTTTGGAGCTACAGAACCCACAAAATGACACAGAGAAGCTAACCTCCCACTGAGGACAGCCCAGCAGCCCAGAAGGAATTGGTCAGCACAGTGCTCTGGGAGCTGACTCCAGCCCCAACAAGACTAAGGTTTTAGCCCCAGGGTGGACTTGACCAGCCACTGGCTGGAGGGTCTTCAGATCACCAGCAGCGGTGGCTGTTTCCAAAATTATCAACACATAATTGGAAAGGACAAAGTGAGAGGTCAGTGCAGTGTGGACTTTGGGACCCAGTAGTTGGGAGTGCATAGGCTTTTGCCCCCAGGGTGAGAAGCCCATGAGGAGCCGGCCCTCAGCACAGCCACGTGGCAGCTTCTGTCCCTGGCCTGCAGACTGTAGGGGGACCAAGCGACCACTCTGAGGGGTAATTGCTCTTGCATTACCTGCTTGGATATGGATTGTGGTCTAGGGTGGAGGTCCTGGGGTGTGTAACCAGCTTGCCAGAGAGTGTGGAGGCTTCAGAGAGGGCACCCAACTAATAACTCTGGCAGCTGAGAAAACCCCAGCATTTGGAATGAAGCTCCCCTGTCTGGTGGCAGAGTCCTACCGTGGCAAAAAGCCCAGGGGTCAAATGATTGAGTGGTGACATCACGAGGCAAAGGAAGGAACGCAAACAGAAGATTCCAACATTAGACTCCTATATTGGGGACAAAAAGGATCAAAGCATTCAACAGGAGGAAGACAGTGAAGTCAGAACTCCTGCACCAAAAGCTTCAAAGAAAAATACAAGCTGGTTACAGGCCGTAGAGGTCCTTAAGAAGCAGATAAGAGAAGTGGAGGAAAAATTGGGAAGAGAAATGAGAACGATGCAAGAAAATTATGAAATGACAGTCAACAGCCTGACTGAGGAAAGTAATAGACTGACTCAAATGGCAAAAGAGGCTCAAAAAGGCAATGAGGTGAAAAATGCCTTAAGAAGCCAAATTTACCAGATGGAAAAAGAATCTCAAAAGCTCACTGAGGAGAATCATTTCTTTAGAATTAGATTGGAGCAAATGAAAGCTAGTGACTTTATGAGAAATCAAGATTCTGTTAAAGAAATTCAGACAAATGAAAGAATAGAAGGTAATGTGAAATCTCATTGAAAAAAACACTGACCTGAAAATAGATCCAGGAGAGATAATTTAAAAATTATTGGACTACCTGAAAGCCATGACCAAAGTAAGAACCTAGAAATCATCCTCCAAAGAATTCTCAAGGAAAATTGCCCTGATGTTTTAGAACCAGAGGGCAAAATAGAGATTGAAAGAATTCACCAATCACATCCTGAAAAAAGATCCCCAAAAGAAAACTCCTAGGAATATTATAGCAGGTTCTGGAGATCTCAGATCAAGGAGACAATATTACAAGCAGCCAGGAAGAAACAATTTGAATATTGTGGAAACACAATCAGGGTAACAAAGGATCTGGCAGCTTTTACAGTGAGGGATCTAAGGGCTTGGTATATGATATTCTGGAGGGCAAAGGAGCCGGGATTAAAACCAAGAGTCACCTACTCAGCAAAACTGAGTATCATATTTCAGGGGAAAATATGATCATTCAGTGGAATAGAGGACTTTCAAGCATTCTTGCTGAAAAAACCAGAGTTGAATAGAAAATTTGACATTCAGATACAAGAAGCAAGAGAAGCATGAGAAGGTAAACAGGGAAAAGAAATCATAAGGAACTTATCAAAGTTGAACTATTTACATTCTTACATGGAAAAATTATAATTGTAACTGATGAAACTTTTCTCAGTATGAAAATAGTTGAAGGGAATATAAATATATATGTATATATATGTCTATATGGGAGGGTATATGGGCATATGAATACATATGTGAATGTGTGTTTATGTGTTTACAGATAAACATAGAGGGCACAGGACCAATTTATTAGGAAGGGATGATACTTAAAAGGTGAAATTAAGAGGTGAGAGAGGAATATAATGAGAGGAGATTGGAGTAAACTATCTCATATAAAAGAGGCAAAGGAAAATGTTACAGTGGAGGGGAAGAACAGGAAGGCAAAAAGGAAAACCTTATTCTCATTGAATACATACACACTAAATAGGGTATCTCACCCTATAGGAGAGTAGGGGGGGGGAAGGGGATAAGAGGGGGGATGATGGAAGGGAGTGCAGGCTGGGGGGGTAGGGAAGTTGGAAGCACCCACTTTTGAAAACATGATCTAAGTAGAGAATAGAACAAGTGTGAGGTGAGATAGGAGGGAGGCACATATAGTCAGTCAGTCTTTTACAATATATCTACTATGGTAATAGTAGTTTGCATAGTTTGCATAGCAACACATGTACAACCTACAATGAATTGCTTATCTTCCCAGTAAGGATGGGTGACAAGCAAGGAAGGGAATGAATCTGGAATACAAAGTTTTAAAATGAAATTTTAAAAATACATACATACTATTATTAATAGTATTTTACATGTAATTGGGAAATAAGATATACAGGTACTGGGGCATAGAAATCCACCATGCCCTACTGGAAAAGTGGAACGGGGTGTGGGAGAAGATATGGGAGAGAGCAGATTGGAGGAGGAGACATCCAGTGGGACCGATATTTTGGGGCAGTGGTTAGGGGAAAAAAAGGGGGAAAAATTTGTAACTCAAAATCTGGTGGAAATGAATGAAGTAAACCAGAAGTGCATAAAGCATTTGGGAAAAAAAAGAATTCCCTCTACATCAGGAGTTCATAATCTGGGATTTTTTGGATTTGCTTTAAAAATAAATTGAAAACTATTTAAATATTATTGGTTTTCCTTTGCATTTGATATATTTTATTTTATACATTTTAAAACAACATTCCTAGAAACGGTCTAAATATTTACCAGATTGTCTAAGGAGATCTTATTACATACAGACACACACACACACACACACACACACACACACACAATTCAGAAATCCTCTTTTAGATTGACATCTATCAACATTATTTGGACCTAATCATTTAACCAGTTCTAAATCTACCTAATGTAACTGTATTATCACCTAGTTCACATCTTATCATCTTGTCCTCACAGATTTTGAGAGATATTGTCCAAGACTGAATGAAATAATCTTCCTAAGGCATCGGTCTGGCTGTATAACTGCCATATTTCAATCCCTCAGTGGTTTACTATTCCTTATGAGATAAAACAGACATTACTTATTTTGGCTGTTATGATACTCTACAATATCTCTAATCTCCCTTTTTAAACAGACTCCCTATATGATCTCTATTCACACAGCTTCAGTGCAATCTTGGGGGATTCCCTAAAACTTCACGTTCTTTATTTTGATTCATTGTTCTTCCTCACCCCAGAGATTATTTTGAGAAATCTCCAAAAACAGTTCAGATAGAGTACATATCTACATTTCCATGAATGTAACAGTTCCATATTTATGCAGAAATATTAATTTAAAAATAAGAAAAATGATTAGCATGTAGAGTAGAGATCAATTGATGAGTTATCATAGACAAATGTCTATTCCTCTTTTTGTACCTTAAGCTGTGAGCAAAGAATGTACTTTTTTCTGTTTTTAAATAAAGTTATACTATAATTAAATATAAAAATCATTTTCAGCTCATAGATTATACAAAAAGAAGAGACATTTGGTCTATGGGCTACAGTCTGCTGACTATCGATAGAATACGATAACTCACAGGAGATCCACTAGCACCTTGAATTTCTAGCATAATATTTCATTTATTTAGGGTTATAATTAATCCCCCACAGATCTATAGCTTGATCCTTTAAATTAGCCTTCCTCTCCTTACTATGACAAATATATTTTTGGGCTTTTGGGCAAACAGACCTTTCAATAAGATCTGCACTATCTAAATCACTCAGAGTTATACTAGATACCAAAGTATTGATCTTCTGTTCCCTACAATGTGTCCTTTAGTGCTCTTTCAACTTTAGGAATTCATGGTGGTGATTCTCTTCTCTCTCTGAGAGACATATTACTCAGAAAATCCCTCTTCCTTCCAAGTTGAACTCAGTTACCAATAAGGCAGCTCCAAGATTAGTACTTTGCAAGAAATCTCCATTCTTAAGCTAGAACACTATATGCTTTCAGCACACTGCCAAAAATCATGATTCTTATTCATCCCACACAGTTGTTTAGGTTTTAAAAATAATGTTTATGAACTTCATTCTTAGGCCATATGGGCAAATATATACCTGCCTCTGACATTTTCTTCTGTGGGAACTATTAATTCTCCAGCTATTTACTTTCTATTGTTATCTCTTTGACTGGGAAAGTCCATCTTTACCACCTCTACCACATTCCATTTGGAGGGAACTGTCA
>NW_027187351.1:14822705-14825205 GCF_028583685.1 Petaurus breviceps papuanus | reverse complement strand
ATTTGTGTGTATGCATATGTTTGTTTTTATGTCTGTATGTAAAGAAAAAACTATCATAAAATCTTTATCTATACATACATATATACCAAGTCGCCAGTGTCCAATACTGTGCTTGGCACATAATAGGTACTTCATAAATATTTAATTGACATGTACACTAATGCACATTTACACACACACTTATAAAACATTCCATTATTCCTGACTTCCAGAATGTTGCAATCTAGTGGTGATCCCAATCTCAGCTAAAAGGGAGTGAAAGTAGCCTGGGACTCTTGGTGGCTGGGAAGGGTATCCTAATTAGCATTGCTTTTCTTTTCCTCTCCACAAATTGGACTGTTCTTTTCTTGAAACCACTCAGCCCATCTCCCATTACCATTGCAATCTATCTAGCAACAACCATTGAATATTTTATTAATATGCAAGATTATGATTAACATTGAAATATGTAGTCACAAATTAAAAAAATCTTTTAAGAATGTACAGACTCAGCTATGACCTTGAAAGTCTCCACAGAAATGACAAGTCATTTCCATGTTCAGCAATGCCTTAATATAAACAAGGGATGCTGTACAAGGAAGATAACCTGTCATTCATAAAATACATCATCACAGTGTAGAAGCACTTAATAGGGATCTACATAACTTTAATAGCTATCATTTGTTTTCTTAAAGACTAGCAAGCACCTTAACAAGAACAATTACTATTATAGGATTAGGTTTTACTAAACTGGTGTAACTCACTTCTTAATGAATAGCTAAAGCTTATTTTTCATAGATTACAGGCTGTATCCAATTAGCTAATAGCCTCGGAAGAAATTTCCTTTCTTAATTCTTCATCATTCATAGAACATGTAATAAATAGTTTTCAATAATCCTAAAAGTCCAGTCCTAATACATTATTTTTCTCACGAACATAATTCCTTCAATAGGAAATCAATTTAATTGAGTCATCATGTATTTTTTGCTGCCATTCTTGTAGCAGACTTCTTCCCAGATGCAGACTTCTGACCAGACTGAAAGCAGCTTCGGAACATCAAAATGGTTGTTAAAACACCAAATAGAGGTCACCTTTCATACTTTTGGCCTTTTCCAGCTTTGATGCTAAATGACAAAAAGCTCAAGTACTGGCTATTTTGTAGAACTGTAGATTCTAAACTCCTCTCCATCTGCAAGAGCATGGTAGAGCTCTTTGTAAGTTTCTTGCACTTTTCCAAGGTAAGTCCTTTGGATCCCATGGGAAGTGAATCAGATGGTGACACAATTTCTTTGCTTTTCTGTTCAGATTGTTAAAAGTATTTCTGTAGAGCTAAATGACTCTGAAGATGGGTTTGAAACCAGTGAATTGCTTAGAGTTACCAATGATTCTGGATGTTGATTATAGTTCCTTTTGGCTTAGTTTGTCAGAAGTGTATTCTGTTTACTCTTTGATTTACTTGCTCCCCCCCAAAAAGAATATATGGTATCTTTCTCCTACTGTCATTGGGGAGACTATATATACACATATATAAAGTAATACTACTAATAATTAATACATATATTTAAGTGCAAAATATAATGTTCTTATTTTTTCACATGTGTTGGTCCTGTTTCCACAACTTGATAATAAACCTTTTAAGAGACAGGAATTTTGTCTTTTAGTTTCTTCTTATCTATACCAGTGGGAGCACTGAATAGAACCCAAGATGGTACCTGTGCCTGGCTGCCCTATCCTCTCTTACCAATCCTGAATCTTTGGTGAACCAGTTCAAATTTATACTGTTTTCTCAAAATCCAAGACTACCTTTCCTGTCATCAAACTTTCCTTGCCAAGTTTCAGCCTTGGATTAGTCCCACCAGGCACAGCCTTCATTTCTACTCATGTGCTGAACTAAACTGGGGAAAATTAAAAACTATGCTGACTGGTTCCACTACAAATTTATATTACATAATCTCAATTCATCCTTCATTGTAGCTAGGCAGTCCTTTCATGCTTCCCTAATAGACTCACTATTTCACTTGCAATAGTGACTTTTCTGAACCTTTTCTTTCCTTTTCAAATCATACTCCATTAGCTGATAACTTCATTTAATATTTCACTAAAAAAAAACAAACCTTGGAACCATTCTCCTATAACTCCCTCTTATTCTTCCCTTCTCATCTCACATCACTCAGATGCCTTCTGCTACTATTTTCTCCCCCCCTTCTCACATGAAAATGTAACTGTTTTTACAAAGGCTGTACAACTCTACATGCACAAGTGATTCTATTCCATTCCATCTATTCCAGCAGTTTGCCCCCTCTATAATTCATACTCTATCATTACTCTTCAATAGTTCCTGACCTTCTGCTGATTCCTTACTGCCCCAAAATATTACCATATTCTTTCATATTAAAAAAAAATCTTTCAATTATTTCTTAATTTCCAAAGCAAATAGTAGACTTTTCTCAGTCTTTATATTTCTTGGCTTCTCTGCCACTTTTGACATCCTAATCTTCTTTTTTTTTTTTTTTTTTTTTTT
>NW_027187351.1:14805885-14822605 GCF_028583685.1 Petaurus breviceps papuanus | reverse complement strand
TTGGAGGGCACTTGGGGTTAAGTGACTTGCCCAAGGTCACATGGCTGACATCCTATTCTTCTATTTTTTTTTTTACTTTTTAAAAAATTTTCATCCTATTCTTCTTGATACTCTCTTCCCTCTCAGTTTTTGTGACACCACATTCTCCAGGTTTTTCTCCTACCTGTGTTAAACTCTTTTACAGACTCCTTGGCTGCATCTTCATCCAGGCCACAGCCATTCACCATAAGTATTCTCCAACCCTCTGTCTTATATCCTTTTCTTATTGTTACTCGATGCAATTTCACTTAGGGTTCTCACTAGCTTCCACAGATTCAGTTATCAATCTTTATGCTGATGATTCTCCTATATGTTTATCCATGCCTAACTTTTTTCTTGACCTCTAGTCATCTCTCATCTTCAATTGCACATTGTACTTTTTGAACTGGACTTCCCATAGAAATCTGAAACACAACATATAAAAATCCGGAATTGTTCCCTTTCCTCTCTGATAACTCCCCTCTTCCTAACTTGCTCATTACTGTCAAGGGTAGCACTATCCTCTCAGTCACTCAGACTTGCAACCTAGGTGTCATCCTTGATGCCTCACATTCTCCTGCCTGACGTATTCAAATCAAATATAATTCCTTATCTCTCCTCTTACACTTCTACCCCACTTCTGCAGATCCTCATCACCTTAAGTTTGGACTATTGCAACAGCATTCTGGTTTATCTCCCTGCTTCAAATCATACTACTCTAGTCCATCCTTCACTCAGCTTTCAAATTATTCTTTCTAAAGAAGAGGTTTGATCATATTATTCCTTAGTTCAGTTAAGTACAGTGGCTCAATTATTGCCTCCAGGAGAAAATATAAATTTCCCTTGTCAGTGTTTAAAACCATTCATAATCTTGTCCCTTTCTACCTCTCCACTCTTCCTGTACTTTCCTCTCCTACATATAGTATTTGTTTGACTGATTCTGGAGGCCTTTGTTGTTGTTGCTTTTTTTGTATAAGATACTTCATCTACTCACTCCAGGCATTTTCACTGGCTATCCAACATGCATGGAGCTCTCGTTTCTCATCTCTGTTCCAGGCTTCCTTAGCTTTCTTCAAGTCCCAGTTAAAATCCCATCCTCTCATTTCAGAAAAACCTGGAAAGACTAATATGAACTGATACAGAGTGAACTAAGTAGAACTGAGAGAACATTGTACACAGAAACATCAATATTGTATGACCAACAATTGTGAATGACTTAAGTATTCTCAGCAACACAATGATCCAAGATAATCTCAAAGAACTCATGATAAAAAATGTTATCGACCTCCAGAGAAAGAACTGATGGAATCTAAATAAATTGAAAAGTATACTACCCCTCCCTCCCTCCTTCCTTCCTCCCTCCCTCCCTCCCTCCCTCCCTTCCTTCCTTCCTTCCTTCCTTCCTCCCTCCCTCCCTCCCTCCCTCCCTCCCTCCCTTCCTTCCTTCCTTCCTTCCTTCCTTCCTTCCTTCCTTCCTTCCTTCCTTTCTTCTTTTCTTTCTTGTTTGAGTTTTCTTTCACAAAATCACTAAAATGGAAATGTTCTATATGTTTGCACATATGTAACCTATAATAGATTGCTTATCATCTCAGGAAGGATAGAAGGGAGGGAGGGAAGGATAGAATTTAGAAGTAAAAACTAAAGAAAAAAGGATGTTGAAATTGATTTACATGTTGTTAGGGAAAAACAAAACATTAAAAACACCCATTCTCTACAAGAAGTCTTTCCATATCTCTTTTAATGCTAGTGTTTCTCTATATGATCATCTCCAGTTGATCCTGCATATTTCTTGTTCGTGCGTAGTTGACTACCCATCGTCTCTTTGATTATAATGTGACCTACTTGAGAACAGAAACTGTTCTCATTTTTGTTTTGTTTTTACCTTTCTGTGTATCCCCACTGTTTACGGCGCATGGTAGATACTCTATAAATGCTTGTTGATTTGCTGATGATACTTTCCACTCGCCAAGAGTCATTCCAAACTCCTTGCTATCTTTTGCCCCTCATAACCAATCTGTTGTCAAGGTCTGTTAATTTCACATTCACAACATATCTTGAATATGCCCCCTTCTCTCTTCTGACACTGCCACAGGTTTTGTACAGGCTCTCATCACCTCATACCTGGACTATTATAATATCCTACTCAAACATTTACCTGCCTCAAGTCTCTCTCTACTCCAATCTCCATTCTCCATCCAGCCAGTGAAGTGATTTTCTTAAAGTTCGGGTTTTATCATGTCACCCTCATACTAAATAAACTCCAGTGGCTGCCTATCACCTCTAGGATCAAATACAAAATTCTCTATTTCTCCTTCAAAGACTTTCATAACCCAATCTCTTCCTACTTTTCCAGTGTCCTTACACTGTATTCCCTGCCACCTCCACTTTGATCTAGTGATACTGGCTTTCTGGTTGTTCTGGAATTAGATACTCCATATCTAGGCTCTGAGCATTTGCTCTGGCTGTTCTCTATGCCTAGAATGTTATCCCTACCCTGCTCTGGCAACTAATCTCCCTGGCTTCTTTAAATCCCAACTAAAATTTCATCTTTTACTGGATCTGTCTTGTTAAATAATTAAATCCCTCAATTCCAGTGCCTTCTTTAAAAAAAAAAAATCCTGTTTATCCTTGTTTGAATGTTGTCTCCTCCACTTGATTGTAAATTCCTGGAGGGTAGGGACTATTTCTCTTCCCCCCCCCCCCCATTCCCCTCTCCTTTCCATTTTGGCATTTTTAGTACTCAGTGGTGACTGGCACATATAAGGAAATAAATACTGATTTATTGCTTGATTGACCAGTCTCCTCACATTTTTTTTTTCAGTCAGGCAACTGACAGACAACAAAGTTACATAACATAGAATATTTAATTAGTAACAATGAAAACAAACAGCAACAACAAAAATATATGAAGACTGAGCAATGAGAGATTTAGTTAATGGCCAGTGTAGGAATTAGCTGGAGTGGCAAGACATTTTCTCTGATCTTTCTCCTGGCATCAAGTGGCAAACTCTTGTACTCCTACCTAAGCAGAACAGTGGCCAGAGATGACTTTGCCAAAATTCATTCCCAAAACTGTCTTGGTCTTATTATACACAAGTTATCTAGTATCTGAGTCACACCTTAGTATGAATTATTTTATTAGTTTTGTGTAATGGCAATGTAAATTTTAAAGATCTTCCCTGCCCCTAGGCTAAAGTGCACCTGGAGCCTGGGAGGCTGGTTTTTCAGCAGATACTTCTTGATTGGCCAGTGAGTCAATAAGGTTGTTACATTCTCTGAGCCAGGAGAAGGCTACGTAAGCTCTGATGTGTAGCTTTGTTTTGGGGCTCACTTTGAGAAGTGTTCTGTGATTTGATCTGTATTCTGGGAAGCCGTTGTTGAGAGCGCCCCCTTGGCTTTGAAAAACCCAGATGTTGAAATCCAGATGTTGATTTGGTATGGATGTAACGGTTGGACAGTTTGGAAACTGTCTACTTGATCTGTTTCTCTGTCTTGATAATTCTGTCTGTGTATTCTGAAGTTCCTGGGTGCTGACCTTTTTCCCCTGAACTAGGTAAATGATACATATTTGACTGATTAAAGTAAGCTGATCAACCCATTTTGAGTTGCTTTCCTTTATCAAAGCAGATCTAAGAACCTGTGGTGGCAGCCACCCTGGGGACGATGGGGTGCTTGTTGCTACAGTTTGTTAAGAAGAAAGGGGAACTATAGTTGATTTAGGAGAGCAAGAAGGAAGAGGTAGTTATTTCAGAAAAGGACCATCCTGAAGAATCTACCATAATGTAGTTTTCTAGCATTAGTCCATCAATAAGCATTTATTAAATACCTGATATGTACCAGGCACTTTGTTAAATTCTGAGTATACAAAGGTAAAGAATGAAAAAATCTCTATTCTCTAGAAGCTTATATTCTAATAGGAGAAATAAAAACATATATGAGTATATACATATGTGAATAACTCCAAAATACTTTAAAGCAACATAATTTGGTCACTCCAAGTCTAGTCCCTAGAAGGACAGCAGCAATTCAAGTTGGTTTATTAATTAAATTACATTCATCAGTGATTCTTTGAGGCTCAGTTTCATCATAAGTAAAATGAAAGAATTAGATAATCTCTAAGGCCCCTTTAAAACTCTAAGATTCTAGGATTCTAATATATGCAAAAGTTGTGATCATATTTCTTTAGGGGAAGATTACTTGGTAGCATCATGGAAAGAGCACTGAATTTGGAATCAAAAGACAAGGGTTTGTATTTGGGTCCTGACATTCAGTAACTCTATGACTGAGTTTAGTGAATAGAATGCCAGGTCTAAAGTCAGAAAAACCTGAGTTGAAATTCAGCTTCAGACACTTACTAGCTTTGTGACTCTAGGCAAGTCATTTTGATGAGGTATGGGTTCTGGGAGCCCCCTCAAGCTCTTCTTGAGTCCTTGAGGTACAGGCTCTGGGAACCCCAACTTGAACTCTGATTACATCATCCCATTTAATGAGGCATTTTCATGAGGCAATAAACCTTATATTGTGGCTGGGCCCAAACCTCTGTTCCTAGACTTCCCACCCTTGAGGTTATCAAAATATCAATCCACCCTTGAACTTGCCTAGCCCACCATTGTTTCTGGGGATCCAGGTAGCCTCCTGCAACTTCCCACCCTTAATCACTCATTGACCTCATTAACTCCTCCTGAAGACCCTCCCCAAACTCCTGCTCTAGACCATCCCTAGATTCCTTCCCACAACCTTCTGTATATAAGACCCCATCTTGTCTCCATGTATGTGAGAGCACCATAAAATAGTGAGACCACCATAGAATGACCTAACACAGACTTACTCTGTGTCTAATGCAAGCAAACTTTGAACAAACTTTGATTTCCTTTGGCTGAGAATACTTGAGTGGAATTCATAATGCATGTTGGTAATTTTTGGGTCTCCAGAGCAACCCTAACCATCTTTATGGGTAACCTCTTCAATTCAACCCTGTTTGGAGAAGTAATACAAAATATGCCCTCAAACCAATTCTGCAATGCATGACAGGGAAATAATACAAAAATAATCAATACAAATTCAGCTGAGCTTGGTGGTGGAGGGAATAGAGACCACGTAGGTGCTGCAAGTCCACTATTGATTGTGGAAGGAGAAAGGTAGGGCCAGACCAGGTGTAATGTTAATGGGATTTAAGATCCTCACCTCCCATTAATGGGTCTCAGGTGGAGCCCTTTAAGTGAAGCTTTCTTAGGGGAGGCTTGCTTGTAGGAAGACTTTCACACCTTTTGCTAATTTATAATTAGGCACTTAGGAGGGTTGTGGTGGCTTCTGGCTCTGAGAAGTGTATATAAACTCACAATTGGTATTTTGCTTTGGGGGTTTGCTTATGAGAAGAACCTAATGATTCTCTGGTCAAGATTCTGAGTGGCTGTATGTTCAGAGCTCCCTGACTGCTGAGAGGTAAAGGCTCTCTCCATCCAGGGATATATGTAAAGGGTATAGTTGATTCAGGCAGTCAGAGTCCTGTATGTTGGTCTTTATTTATCTGCTTGTACTTTCTCTGAAGTTCAGGGTGCTGACTTTCCCCTGAACTAGTGAATGTGATTAAAACAGATTGTTGATCCCTTAAACAGATATCTTTCCTAGTAAAGCAGATCTAAGAGCCTGTGCTAGCAGCTGATGAGGTACAGGCTCTGGGAACCCCCTTGAACTCAGATTGAATGGTCCCATTTGATGAAGCATTGGCATGAGGCCATAAAACTCTCATTGTGGCTGGGCTCAGACCTCTGTTACTAGCCTAGCCCTCTATTGTCCATCTACTTCCCATCTTTGAGCCTATCAAAATGTCAATCCACCCTTGAATTGGCCTAGCCCACCATTGTCTGTGGGCTCCAGGTAGCCTCCAGCAATTTCCCACCCTTAATCACTCATTTGCCTCATTAACTCCTCCTGAAGTCCCTCCCCAAACTTCTCCTCTGCACCACCTCTAGATTCCTCCCACAATCTTTCTGTATATAAGATACATCTTGCCTCCATGTGGTGTGAGAGCACCATAGAATTTTAGCATAGACTTACTCTGTGTCAGATGATTCTGGCCCCCTTGTCCAATACAAGGCTTACAGATACCAAGGCTCCTTAAGAGTCTATCCATTATGGTGAACTTTTAATAAACTTTGCTTTTCTTTGGCTGAGAGAAGACATGAGTCGAATTCATTTGGCAGGACCCAGGTGTGTTGGTATGTTAGGGTCTTGAGCACCCCTAACCCTATACCTCATCATTTTATAGTAACCTCTTCAGCAGCCATCCTGGGTATGCCAGTGTGGTTGCTGCTACACCAGGGCAGCATTTCATATTCACCTTCCCATTCTCACTAATTATTCTTGAAAGCTAGGGTCTATTTTCCTATGCTGCTGAAGTGAATGTAAGTGCTGTCAAAATTTAAACGTAACAAGTTTAAAAACGATATAATATTTCAAAACCATTATCCCAAATTTTTGTACCCTCTAAATTTTGTTGACCTGAGACAGTCATAACTGCCATGCTCTAATTATACCTCTGCACAGATAATTGAGAAATCAGCAAATAGAAATAAAATTAAATCAATCAGTTCATTTGAACCATTTTCTTCTTCCTGAGAATGAAGCAGACAAAGGAAAAGTATTATTCTTGAATGTCCAACTTCTACATGTGAGGAATTGATTCTGGTTAAATGTGTGTACCATAAGAAAGTAGAAGTTTGGTAGCTAAATATAAAACTATTTTTAAAAGTTTATGAGGATAAAAAATAAAGAACCAAATGTACTCAGTTAAGTAAGAGTATAGATAGGCTTTAGAAAAAAAGGAGATGTAATTTCAAAGGTAGATTTAAACAAGCCTGCTTTTCATCTATTCACCTTGGTGAAGCAGCAAAAACAGGTTTGTTAGTCAATTTAAATTCAAACTTAAAAAACCCCCAATAATCTTGGAACTGAAAAGCCACTAGCACACAAAATCAAAATGCAGGGAAAAAGGAAAATTATGAATCAGGTAAAATAAAAAAGGAGGGGGACATAGAAAAAGGAAGCAGAGAAATACTGAATGTAAAAGCAACCACTTCTCAAATTTACCTCTACCCTGGTTCTTGTTACTTGGACACCTTCTGTGGTTTGTATTGAACTAATTAGGAATAAATACTGCTTACTTTAGGGAACTCAGTCAATGAATGTTTAGATGATTAGTTTTATTATTTGAATAATAAATGAATATCTGATTTAAAAGAGGAAAATAAGTTCAAATAACAAAGTAAACTAAATGTAAACCATTTTATTTCAAGGCAAGTCAAGATTTCAGAGTATATACTTAGTCTAACCAAACAATAAATGTCTCTAGTGTAAAAATACCTTTCAAAAGACCCTATATTAAGCACTGGTTAAGTATAACTGTTCTTCCTTGAAAAAAGGGGGAAAACAACTAGATAAGTGTGAAGTTGAGTACTTACAGGAATTTAGAGTTGTCAGATCATCTGAAAAGGAATGCAAAAAGTAGCTCATTTATAAAGCTTATCTGTAGCACAAATGACTGTAAGGACATAAAATGTCTTTAAATGTGAGAATATCAAACATGGCTAAGCCTATACATAAATCATGAAAATTGTCATTTTGCCTGATAACATTTATAAATTAATTTAACAAAGAAAAGATCAACTACTTTGGTTTTTAAGTTATTTTATACATTTATATATCAGAGGAAAAGAGTTTACTTATCTGATAATTTCAACAATCAGAAGTAACCTCAAATGAAAAAGTGAAACTTACTCTGAGCAGTAAAAAAAAATTTCTTAACTAACTTTATTAATTCATTTTCATACACGTTGGTTATTGGAGAGCTTACAGACATGTAAACAGAATATCATTATTTTAAAAACAATTCATTTTATAAGGTTTTAAAATTATATTTTCTATTTTCATCACCACAGTATCCCATGTATCCCTCCCACTTCCCCTTCTAAAAAGTATTTCCATATGACAAATAGTATTTTTTGAAGTGGAAAAAAGAGTTATGATACATTGAAAAAGTCTGGAAAAATGTATAATATATGATACTTATAGACGTCCTACTTCCATGAAAGGGAAGGTTGGGGATGTTTTCTCATATCTCTCAATTCAACCACTTTTGATAATTCTAATTTAGACGGGTTTCCAAACTGATTGTAGAGTATAAGCAATAAATTAGAAAGGAAGTAAGGAGACTCAGAGGAAGATAAAATGTAAACCAGAAGTCATAACTGACATCCTGATTATAAATAAGGAGATAAAGAAATCATTAAAATTAGAAACATGATTTTTAAAAAGGTAGGGAATGACTGCCCAATAAACTACAATAGCTCCTGAGGGAAAAACTATTCTATATACAATTATAATAAATCATTTTCATAATATTAATCTGGAATCATAAAGAAAATGTTACATAATATTCAGGTAAAATGATTTAAATTTTTTCTTGCTGATGATGTGGCTGCTAACACAGGTTCTTGGATCTGCTTTGATAGAGGAAAGCAACTCAAAATGGGTTAGCAAGCTTACTTTAATCAGTCAGATATGTATCATTTACCTAGTTCAGGGGGAAAAGGTCAGCACCCTGAACTTCAGAATATACAGACAGAATTATCAAGACAGAAACAGAACAAGTAGACAGATTTCCAAACTGTCCAACCATTATATCCATACCAAATCAACATCTGGGTTTTTCAAAGCCAAGGGGGGCTCTCAACAACAGCTTCCCAGAATCCAGATCAAATCACAGAACACTTCTCAAAGTGAGCCCCCAAAACAAAGCTACACATCAGGGCTTACATAGCCTTCTCCTGGCTCAGAGAATGTAACAACCTTATTGACTCACTGGCCAATCAAGAAGTATCTACTGAAAAACAAGCCTCCCACCCCAGGCTCCAGGTGAACTTTAGCCTAGGGGCAGGGAAGATCTTTAAAATTTACATTCCATTACAGATGGTTAACTTAAAGAACCCTAGAGTATCAATGGTAACAACAAAAAATTGATCAGAGCAATTAACAACTTTAGCAAAGTTGTAGGATATAAAATAAATACATATAAATCACTCACATCTCTGCATTTTACCAAAGTCCATCAGGAAGAGACAGAAAGAGTAATTCTATTTAATATAGCTAAAGATGGTGCAAAATATTTAGGAATCTTTTTGCCAAGAAACATATAGGAACTATATAAATACAATGACAAAATATTTTTTTGCCAAAAAAATACAGGTGAATTAACCAGAGTAGTACTAATTGTTCCTGGGAAGGCCAAGTCTATAATAAAAATGATAATAGCATTTAAATTTACCTAGTTATTCAGTGCCCTACAAATGAAACTACCAATATATTACTTTATAGAGTTATAAAATAGTAACAAAATTAATTTTAAGGACCAAAAAGTCAAGTATATCAAAGGAATGAATAAAAAATATGGGAAGAGCATCCAACAGTACCCAGATCTCAAACTATACTGTGAAGTTGTAATCATCAAAAGAAGTTGGTATAGAGTAAGAAATAAAAAGGTCAATCAGTGGAACACAATACACAAAAATAAATGAACGTAGTAATCTAGTATATGATAAATCCAAAGATTTAGCCTGGGAAAATAATTTACTATTGAACAAATAACAATTGGGAATGCTGGAAAGTAGTCTGACTGAAAGTAGGTATACACCAAAATCCTTATCATATACCAAGATCAACTTAAAATGGGTACATTAGCTAGACAGAAAGGATGACATCATAAGCAAATTATTAGAACACTAAAGAACCTTCCTTTCATATCTATACTCTCCATAGACCAGAGAAGATGAGATCAAAACAAGATCCAGAGAATTTCACAGGAGATAAAATGGATAATTTTGATTATTATAATGCCATGCACAGAAGCTTTCCAGAAGAACTGCTAGTGTGGACAGATTTTTTAAAGTTCTGATTACTCAGTATAGTGATCATTCTATTCCATAATAAAAGCAAAACATCCATGGAAAATCAAGATACAGCATAATTCAAAATATAGCATTCACCATATTTCAACTTATCACAGAAAATCACAATATAATATTCACAACATAGTCTCAGAGTAAAATAGTCACTCTTAAGTTAATTCAATCAATCACAAAATAGTCACTCAAGTTGATTTAATCAGTCACTTATCAGTTGCATCAAAGTACACAGTGAAGGGGCAAAATCTTGATTAACTCAATCAGTCACTAATCAGTAACAATAGTCACAGTACTCAAAGTACAATCAGTCACTTAAGTATCATACATAAAATCCTCCACTCCTTAGGTCCCTAGTAAACTATAATTCCATAATTACTCAGTACCCAAAAAGAGGTCTTTTTTTCCTCCTGACTTGGGGCCTGTTCTCAGATTCCCTGGATCCCCTTCCATGGTTCCCGATGCTACCTGGGTTCAATGGCAGACAGCTCCCAGTTCCTTGACCAGCTCTCTGGGGAGATCATGCTCCACACTGGAGTACACAGGGTTTGGTCCATGTCAGCTCCTTCACCATTTCTGCTCCTAGGAATTCAAGGCTCAACCAAGCCACAAACAAACAAAGTCTCAGCATCCCAGCCATGCTTCAGTCACCTGGGCTCCTGGGCTCCTGGCCTCCTGGCCTCCTGGGATCCTGTTCAGAAGAAGCTCCACCAAGACAAGTTTTCAGGACTCAGTTCTCCATTCTTCTGTAGCTGTTCTGCCACCATATCTCAGTCTCAAGGAAATTCTGACTGTACTTCTCTGGGGCTTTTCTTATATACACAATATTCATGCTTCCTTCAGCCAATTTTCCACATAAAATCAGTAACAAGGGGACAGGAGCTCATACATTCTGTTCCCCCAATCAGAGGCTTGATCAGTTACTAAGTGTTAAGTACCTGCTACTTTTGCTAACACAAAGGGATCTTCAAATTCAAAATTACATTAACATTGCAATTATATAAATTTTTTTAATTGCACAAACAAAACAAATGCAGGTAAAAAGAGAAGAGAACCAGGAAAATAGGAAAAATCTTTGATGTAGATATCTCTGATGAATAAGTTATTCTTAAGATATACAGGGAACTGAGTCAAATTTATGAGAATGAGACATTCTCTAATTGATAAATGGTTGAAGACTATAAACAGGAAGTTTCCAGAGGAAGAACTCTAAGTTATCAATAGACTTAAAAATGCTTTAAATAATAATAATTAACAACTCTTTTAATTTTTTAGTCATTTTTGCTTTTTAGAGGGCAATTGGGATTAAGTGACTTGCCCAAGGTTACATGGCTAGCTTTTGTTTTTTTTTTTAATTTTTAAAATTTTTTTTTTAATGCTTTATTAACTTCTGATTTACATCATTTGTTTCCATCAGATTTTGAGTTACAAATCTTCCCCCTGTTTTTCCCCTACCCACCTCCACAAAATAGCAGTCCCACAGGATAACCCCTCCTCCAATCTTCTCTCTCGATATTTTCTCCTATACCCCTTTAGAATTTTCCAGTAGATCTCTATGCCTCAGTGCCTGTATATCGTATTTCCCAATTACATGTAAAATGGTATTAATAATATATATATACATATATATTTGAATATTTGATTTTAAAACTTTCAATTCCAGATTCATTGCCTTCCTTCCTTGTCACCCACCCTTACTGGGAAGATAAACAGTTCAGTATAGGTTGTACATGTGTGGCTAATGCAAAACAATAACATAGTAGATATATTGTAAAAGACTGACTATATTTCCCTCCCTGCTATCCCATCTCCCACTTGTTCTATTCTCTACTTTGGTCCCATCCCTTTTCAAAAGTGGGTGCTTCCACCTCCCCCCCCCCCACCTGCCCTTCCTTCCATCATCCCCCCTCTCATCCCCTTCCTCCCTACTCTCCTGGAGGGTGAGATACCCTATTTAGTGTGTATTTCACTCCCTCCTCAAGCCAAATTCAATGGGAATAAGGTTGACCCATTCCCTTTTGCCTTCTTATTCTTCCCCTCCATTGTAACCATTTTCCCTTGCCTCTTCTGTATGAGATAGTTTACCCCAATCTGTCTCTCCCCATCTCCTCTCATTATATTCCTCTCATCTCTTAATTTCACCTTTTAAGTATCATCCCTTCCTGTTAAATTGGTCCTGTGCCCTCTATCTATGTATACCTGTAAACATATATACACACATTCACATATGTATTCATATGCCCATATACCCTCATATATAGACATATATATTTCTAATCCCTTCAACTACTGAGAATAGTTTCATAAGTTACAATTTTTGTTTTTCCATGTAGGAATAGTAATAGTTCAACTTTGATAAGTTCCTTATGATTTCTTTTCCCTGTTTACCTTCTTTCTCATGCTTCTCTTATTTCTTGTATCTGAATGTCAAATTTTCTATTCAACTCTGTTTTTTTCAGCAAGAATGCTTGAAAGTCCTCTATACCACTGAATGACCATATTTTCCCCTGAAACATTATACTCAGTTTTGCTGGGTAGGTGACTCTTAGTTTTAATCCCAGCTCCTTGGACCTCCAGAATATAATATTCCAAGCCCTTTGATCCCTCAGTGTAGAAGCTGTGAGATCCTGGGTTATCCTGATTGTGTTTCCATGATATTCAAATTGTTTCTTCCTGGCTGCTTGTAATATTCTCTCCTTAATCTGGGAATTCTGGAACCTGGCCATAATATTCCTAGGAGTTTTCTTTTTGGGCTCTTTTTCAGGAGGTGATTGGTGGATTCTTTCAACCTCTATTTTGCCCTCTGGTACTAAAACATCAGGGCAGTTTTCTTTGAGAACTTCCTGGAGGATGATTTCTAGGATCTTACTTTGGTCATGGCTTTCAGGTAGTCCAATAATTTTAAAATTATCTCTCCTGGATCTGTTTTCCAAGTCAGTGGTTTTTTCCATGAGATATTTCACATTGCCTTCTATTCTTTCATTTGTTTGGATCTGTTTAACAGCATGTAGATTTCTCATAAAGTCATTAGCTTCCATTTGCTCCAATCTAATTCTGAAGCAATGATTCTCCTCAGTGAGCTTTTGAGATTCTTTTTCCATCTGGCAAATTCGACTTTTTAAGGCATTCTTCTCCTCATTGCCTTTTTGAGCCTCCTTTGTCATTTGAGTCAGTCTGTTTTTTAAGGTATTATTTTCCTCAGTCAGGCTGTTGACTCTCATTTCATAATTTTCTTGCATTGTTCTCATTTCTCTTCCCAATTTTTCCTCCACTTCTCTTGTCTGCTTATTAAGGTCCTTTATGGCCTGTAACCAGCTTGTATTTTCCTTTGAAGCTTTTGGTGTAGGAGTTCTGACTTCACTGTTTTCCTCCTGTTCCGTGCTTTGCTGCTTTTTGTCCCCAAAATAGGAGTGTAATATTGGAATTTTCTGTCTGCTTTGTTTCCTTTGCCTGCTCATTTTGCCACTCAATTACTTGACTTTTGGGCTTTTTGCCACAGTTGGACTCTGCCACCAGACAGGGGAGCTTTCGTCACAAACGCTGGGGTTTTCTCAGCTGCCAAAGTTATTAGATGGGTGCCCTCTCTGAGGTCTCTACACGCTCTGGCAAGCTGGACACACACCCCAGGACCTCCACCCTAGACTGCAATCCAGATCCAAGCAGGTTAAAGCAAGAGCGATTACCCCTCAGACTGGTGCTTGGTCCCCTTACACTCTGCACGGCAGCAGCTGAAGCTGCCAAGTGGCACTGGCTGGCTGTGCTGGTGCCTCAGCAGCTTCTCGCCCCAGGGATAAAAGCCATGCACTCCCACTTACTGGTCCCAAAGTCCAGACTGCACTGACCTCTTACTTTGTCCTTCGCATCTATGTGTTGATAAATCTGGAAACGGCCACAGCTGCTGCTGATCTGGAGTCCCTCTGGCCAGGGGCTGGTCAGGCCCGCCCTTAGGCTAAAGCTTCGGTGTGGGGCTGGGCTTGGCTCCCAGAGCACTGCGCTGGATTTCTGCTGGCCTGCCGGGCTGTACTCAGCGGGAGGTTAGCTTCTCTGTGTCATTTTGTGGGTTCTGCAGCTCCAAAGTTTGTTTAGAGTCCCCTTTTTACATGGATTGGGGAGGGTGGAAGCTGCAGCCGCGGAAAAGTCGTGCTTCTACTCTGCCATATTGGCTCCGCCCATGGCTAGCTTTTGTGTTGTGTTCTATTCACTGTGCCACCTAGCCGCCACTAAAACAATTCTTAAATATTATTTCACATCCATCTGATTGAATCAGTTGACTAAAACAGGAAAATGACAAATAATGGAGTAACTATAGAAAAACAAATGACTAATGTGCTGTGTGATACAATGGTGTGATCTAACCATTCTGGAAAGTAATTTGGAACTGGGCCCCAAATCTATTAAACTCTAAATATTCTTTTGCCCTAGCACTTATAGCTACTTAGGGCTATACCCATAAAAAAAAGATGAAAAGGACCTACATTAAATATATATATATATATATATATATATATTTATCATATTTCTTTCTGTGGTGGCAAAATATTGGAAACTGGGGAGAAGATCATCAATTGAGGAATGGTTGAACAAATATGGCATATGAATACAATAAGATACTACTGTGCTGTAAGAAATTATGAAGGAAATGGCTTAAAAAACTGTGAAGACATGAAATTACACAAAGAAACATGAGCATTTCCAGGTGAACAATTTATAAAATAAGAACAATATGATAAAGATAATCAATTTTAAAGACTTAGTAACTATATTAAACATAATGAACAACCCTAATTCCAGAGGTGTTATGATGAAACTTGATTATCTACCTCTAGATAGAAAACTGATGGACTTGAAAAATGAAACTTTTTGTTCCTCTTGCCTTCTTAATGGATAGAGAAAGGCAGAAGAATGGAGAGAATTCAGAATTGAAAATAAAATATAATTGAATTCTATGAGACTATTAGGAAATTTTATGATTCTATAATTCTACAAGTAGCAGAGAGTTCTATTGGACTACACTACAAGTTTTCTCACATGGAATTTTCTTGTGCTAATGAAATCAAATGATTAGTCCCTGTAAAAATCAAACAAAGAAAATCAAACAAAGTTTTGGAATTTAAAGGGTAAATCTCAGTTAACTATAAAATTTGTTAACATGAAACACTTTGTTCTACAGAAATACTGCATCAAAGACACATTAACTGTCCACTGACCTGAAGAGCAGTTGAATATATTTTCATAGAAAGCAAAGTTGCTAAAAAGTGAAGATTGACTAGTACTGTGACTCCCCTTCCTTCAATGATTTCTGTCCATTTTTTATAAGGCTTTTTCCCCCTTCACAAAGTTTAAGATGATTATGGCTATATAAGCTATTTTTAAAAAAAAGTTTTTGCTCATACTTTTTTTTAATTTTCTATGCCTTAAGCAAACTTAAATAAAAATGGATTTTTCATCTTTGAGGTGAAGTTTTTTAACCTATTGAACAATTTCTAAGTGACTAAAAGTAAACATCAACAATATTTTAGGAATGGAGCATGTGATTGTTCCAAAGGAAAAAAAAATCAATCATTGTGAGATGATAAAAAGCTGAACAATTTATCTAGTAACACTTTTAATAATCTTCAAGTACTATCAGTATATATGATTGAAGTAAGAGTTGCAATATAAGAAGAGACCAGAATTTGGAGTGCTAAACTTGGAGTCACTGGTAACCTGAGTTCAAATCCCAACTTTTCCTCTTACTATTCCACCCTACTCAGTAAATTCAACTGGTCCTCTTTCACCTCCAGGCTAAAATAAAATGTAAAGCATTTTATAACCCACCCTCTTCTCACATTTCAATTCTTACCCTTTATTTTCTCTATTCATGTTACTGGTTACAGTGAAGTTCCTGTTCTGCATCCGTAACATCCTGTCTTCCAACTCTTTACCTTGTCAATGGCTTCCTCCCCTGTCTGGAATGGTCCATCCTCTCATTGCTTCCTCTTAGCTTTCATGGCTTCCTGCCAGACTCAGCTCAAATCCTGTGTTCACATGAAGTTTTCTCTTCTTCACGATACACACAACCCTAGTCACCTTTTGTCTATTCTGTATATTTCTTATTGCCTTTGCCAATGGAATGTGAGCTCCTTGAAGGTAATGATCATGTTTTTGCCTTTCTTTATATCTTTGTGGCCTAACACAGTTCCTGGCACATAGTAGGCACTTAGTAAAAGCTCATTGATGGTCTGAATTTTATATCTGCTTTTTGCATTATTTTACTGAAATCATTTTACCCTATTGTATTTTCACCTTTATGCTTTATTGATACCTGATACTTTCAAGGAGGGATTGTTTCATTCATTCTACTTATGTAAGAGCACATAGCACTTCACAGGTACTTAAAATACCTTTTGATTGATCCACTGAGATTGATTCTAGGTTGGTACAGAGGACTTGCTTTTTCCATTTGTTAATCGTTGTTCCTTTACCAATCACCTTGTTCAATCCCATGAAAAATCAAAGTGCTTTGTATTTATTATAGAAGCACACAAATTTACTTGCTTGCATGCATACAGTTTCCTTTCAGTAGCATGTAAACTTGAAGGAAGATATGGTTTATTTTTGTCTTTTTATCCCCAGGACCCAGAACAATACCAGGCATTTAGTATGTGAATTCAATCAATAAACAACCCTTTCTTAAGCACTTCCAATGTTCCAAGGATCATGCTAGGTACCAGAACCACAAAGAAAATAGTGAAATAATCCTTACC
>NW_027187351.1:14774579-14805485 GCF_028583685.1 Petaurus breviceps papuanus | reverse complement strand
CTTTGAGTCCCCGATATCTAGCAGTGTATCTGTGCTTAATAAATTATTATTTATTGATTAGTACTTTAAATGATTAAGTGGTATGGACACCAAAAATGTTAACAAGATCAGATGGTGGAGGTGATTGTCCTTCTGTATCTTGCTTTGATTAAGGTGTATGCACTATATTGTATTCATATTTTACTACCATATTTTGAGAAGGGCACTGATAAACTGGACAGTGTGTGGGTCAAGATGGTGAAAGGCCTAGAGGTTCAATGGAATAATTGGGGATAATGAACTAAGGAAGAAGAAGATTTAATAGAGTTACAGATATCTAAAAATGAGACACTTAGATGAAAGAATAAATAGAGTACTGGTGCTGAAATCAAGAAGACCTGAGTTCAATTCTGATCTTAAATGCTTCCTTCTTGTGTGACCTTGGATATATACCTTAACCTCTGCCTCTATTTCCTCAACTGTAAAATGGGGAAAATGATAGTACCTTCCTCCCAGGGTTGTTGAGAAGATCAAATGAGATATTTGTGAAATAGAACAGTACCTTGCACATTATAAATATTTATTCCCTTACCTTTAAATGCTCTGTTTGAAAGATACTCATGTGAAAGAGGGAATAGACTTGTTCTGCTTGATCCCAGAGGACAAAACTTGGAATATATATATTTTTTGCTTTTTAGAGGGCAATGGGGTTGTGACTTGCCCATGGTCAAGTGTCTGAGGCCGAATTTGAATTCAGGTCCTCCTGACTTCAGGGCCAGTGCTCTACTCACTGTGCCACCTAGCTACCCCATAAACTTGGAATAATTTGGAAGTAGGAACAAAATTAGGAACAGTGAAGGGTTTCATGTTGGATATAAAGACAAATTTTCTAATGATTAATGGAATTAACTGTCTTGGGAGTTAGCATGCGGCTCTTTATTGGGGTTTTTAAACTGTGATCTGAATGTTTTTTTATCAATGTCATTTTAGTGAGAATTCTTCTTTAGATAGGCATTCTATTAGATGACCTCTAAGGTGCATTCTAATTCTGAGATTCTGGGATTCTTTATCAATAATGAAAATAATCTGATTAAAAACCAAACCCCAAGAGAGCTTCAATTCCTTATTCCTAAAACAAAATACTACGATCTGAGATTTCTGAGCCATTACACTGACAATCCCCCATGCGTAGAATGATCTCACTACTTACCCATTTCTCAAAGAATTCCTTTCATCCTTCAAGTCTTAGTTCAAGCACTAATTGCTATATGAAGCCTTTACTGACCCTCTTCCAACTACCAATGTCCTTCTTCCTTAAACTGCCTTGCAATTTTTTTTATTTATGCAGTATACAGTAAATATGTGAAACAGTCAATCAGCATATATTTATTAAACAATCTACTATGTTTCAGGAACTGTGCTAGGTGCTGGAAATAAAAGTAGGAAGAATAAAACAATCCTTATTCACAAGGAGCTTGTATTCTAATAGGAGAGACAAGGATATTTTGTCTCTACCTGCACCACATTCCATAGAATATAAGTTCTTTAAGAAGAAGGGTTTTTTTTTTTTTTTGGAGAGGGGGTGGGTGTTGTTTTGTTTTTGTATCTGTAGCACCTAGCATAGTGTTTGACGACACTTGTTTTTCAGTCATGTTTTCAGTCATGTCTGACTCTTTGTGACTCCATTTGGGGTTTTCTTGGCAAAGATACTGGAGTGGTTGGCCATTTCCTTCTACAGCTCATTTTTCAGATGAGGGACTGAGGGAAACAGGGTTAAATGATTTGCCCAGGGTTACATAGCTAGGAAGTGTCTGAGGCCAGATTTGAATTCAGGAAGATGAATCTTCCTGACCCCAGGCCTGCTACTCTTATATCCTGTGCTACCTAACTGACTGGCAGTGCTTAATAAATGCTTATTGTGTGATTGATTGGCAGAGTTGAGATTAAAACACAGATTGTTGGATTCCAATACTCATTCCCCTATACCCTACTGCTTCACTATAATTCAACAACATTCTTCTCCTTTTACCTTCAGACTTACTGAAAGATAATCTGCTCTTGTGGCTTCTTATTTCTTCCAATAGAGTCTAAAACTATTTATAAAAAAAAACAATGATAGGGTTAGGATTAAAAAGCACTTTGCAGTTTACCATTTTCTTCATGACATTTTCCTTAATTCTCCCTTCCCAACAGTAATAATCTTCTCAATTTTCAAGTAATACCTTTTCCTTTTCCCTCATATACACAAATCACATTCTAACTTATCTTTTAGCTATTTGTATTATTGTTTCCTCAAAATCATGGTCAATGCCTCCTGTTAATTTGTAATCCTCATTGTCTTTTTTTTTTTTACCTTTTTTTTTTGCTTTTTTTTTTTACTTTTTTTTTTGCTTTTTTTGGAGGGCAATTGGGGTTAAGTGACTTGCCCAAGGTCACACAGCTAGTTTTTGTGTCAAGTTTCTGAGGCCAGATTTGAACTCAGGACCTCCTGACTCCAGGGCCAGTGCTCTATTCACTGCGCCACCTAGCCGCCCTTCCTCAGTGTCTTGAATGCAGTAAAAATGTAGTAAATGTTTGTTGAACTTGAATCAATGGTCTCGTCACAGCCTGAACAAGTCTATGACTCCTCTGACTACTTTTGCACCCTGTTCCTGTCTGTGACTTTCCCTCTCCTCTGACTTTTCAGCTCCCTTTTATGAACCATCTCCACACATAGAATGTTCTCATTGAGGGCAGGTAATGTATTTTTCCTTTTGTATTTGTATTCCCAGGGTTTAGCAGAGTGTCTGCCTCAATAAGTGTTTAATAAATGCTCTACAAGTCTGTCTATGTAAATATATGTTATGTGTGTATATATTACATATATACACATACATATATATATATGTGTATATATGTGTATATATGTATGCATGTATCAACTGAAAATCAGGAGCTCATGGCATAGTTCCCCATCTGAATTTGTATTTTTAGAGAGTCTCAAAGGCCTATATTAAGGAATGAGCAAACATGAGAAATTCAGAGAAACATGGAGAAGTCTGAACCAATGCAGAATAAAATAAATAGAATTGGGACAACAATATCCATAACATCTACAATAGTTCAGAAAGAAAGACTTTTAATAAGGAGGGTGTATTATGAGTAATTGTAACTGATGATCTTTGAATCCTAAGAAGGGATTATTAAAATGGCTTCTTTATCTCAATAGAGAGATGAGGGACTATAAGGTCAGAAGCTTGTTGCAAAAATCTTACTGCATTTTTGAGCTGTGATAACTTAATTTATTGCCAGATCTAGTCAGTGTCTCATTTGGATTTGCCAATTTTCCTTTGTTACAAGGAAGGTTTCAGTGGGAAGGCAGTATATCTGGAAATGACTGATGTAAAAACATAAAGCGTCAATAAAACTGATTTAATAGAAAAAGTGACAATAGATTAAAATAAATTTCAAATTAATTGCATGGCAGAAATAATTATCCACACCCTTGAAATATTCTGCAGGGAAGTGAAGGAATCTATTTGACTTCCTTTCAAGGACTATCTCTAAACAAGCAGATGCTTTTATGAACTGACTCAGGTGAAGCCAGGATTTAGTACTTAAAAGATGAACAATAAATGTGTTATCACTGATGTCTAGAAGAGCAAGAAAAAATGGGGTAAATAAAATTTTATTACTGATAATAACCACAAACACTAATGATTCTATTATTAGAGGAATGGTAGATATTGAGACTGACAACAGACTAAACAGATGAAGGTAAAGAGATAAAAACAAAAAGAAGGAAGTAAAAGTAATAAGTAGCTTGAAAGGAGATTGAAAAATATTGAATAAAGAACAGCTACTTCAGAAGATAGGAGAGACCATAAACTGGATTTGGTCTCATTGAACTGCTTAAGAAATAATAAAATAGAAGCAGCAAAGGAATTTTTAGAATATGATTATAGATCAGGGACAAGATACAACTTATTTTATTGTATAATAGGTATAGTGTCCAGAAGGTGGAGTGAAAAAATATTTTAAATGGTAAGTTGAGATAAAAAATACAATAGGAAGTGAAAAAAAATAAGACAGGAAGGGTAGAAAACAGTATGTCTTCTCTCCCAAAAGACCTCTGAATGATATCTAGTTGGGATGATATATTGAATGATGGATTGGGAATCAGGAAAATCTGAGTCCAAATCCATCCTCAAACAGTATCTGGGTGACTCTGGGCAAGTCACTTAACTCTTGCCCACCTCAGCTTCCTCACTTGTAAAATGATGATCATGGTAGCACTTACCCCCACAAGATTGTTTTGAGGACAAAATAATATATTTGTGAAGAACTTTACAAACCTTAAAATATTATATAACTGCTAGTTTGCATCATCATCATCATCATCATCATCATGTGATTTCAAGTGAATGGTAGGTTTCTAATATGCAGAGTCACATAAGAACCTTACCAATAATGTTTAACATACTGAAAAAAAGACATAAAGAATAAGTGAATTTAGCTCAAATGTACAAATTATTGTTCTCTATGGCTGTAAAATATTCTGTAAGATTATATATTGAGAGAAGCAAGGGAACTTAGAAACTACAAGTTCAACATCTTCATTTTACTAATGAGGAAACTAAGGTTCAGAGAAGGGAAATGACTTGCCTTAGAAATACAAGTAGTATTTATTACTACTTCCATATTATTTTCTTCCTCTGAATCTGAAATGTGGGACAATTGTGACATTTATTATTTCTTAATTAATTATTGAAATCTGCTCATAAACCTTGATATAATTCCAAACTTTCCCCAAACTTCTCAATTTACTTTCTGTTTTCTCTGAAAAGCAAGTTGGTTACCTATGATATATAAAACAAAATAGAAAGGAGTGTTGGGGTACAACCAATCCCTTATTTCCCCTCCATGTCATTAACTCAAGGGAGTTTAGGTATTTTACAATAGGAGGCCCGCCTAGCTGAACCCCATGAAATCACTAAAAAATTTTTCCCTAAAGAGGAGGAAGGACATTTTAGAATGACTGTCATCAAGCTCATGAAGTTTCAGGAATATTTGTTGAAATCAATCAATCACAAAACATTGATTAAGGTTTTACTATGCAATTACCATGTACTTTGTGCTAGGGAAACAATCCAAGCCATGAAAAATCACAGAATGAAAATCACAGGGTTTATGAGGAAAATGGGGTTAGAGACACAGTGCTCAAAAACTTCATTAGTGACAATAACAACAAAAAATAGAGGAACTTATTTAAAAAAAACAGCACACTTTTATATGTGTTAAATGGTTCAGAAAATTTAAATACTACAATAAATAGATCCAGCACCTGGAGTCTCAGATTATCTATCCATGGTCTTATACTGCTGCCCAATCTGTAGTCAGGTTCTCTTGCATCCCATGATGGCAGTTTCACTCCATTTGGACAGCCTGTGACAATGGGGCTGATATGGCAGGTTGACATATCATAGAGAAAAGGCTGTTGAGTCGTGGTGGCAAAGTCTGGAAAGAGTTAGGACAGCAAGGTAGTGAATGAAGATAAGAATCATTTAAGTACCTATTATGTACACAATATAAACTTGTGATGGGTGCTGAGAATACAAAGACATAGGTGATAATGTTCTTTTCTCTCAAGAAACTTCCAATCTAACCAGAAGAAAAAACATGTACATATATAGGTATGTGCAAAATATGTAATTTTGAGAGCAAGATGTTAGAAACCAAGGTCATTAAGAAAGATCTCAAGAAAAAGGCAACAAAGAAAAGCAGGGATGTGGGTGAAAGAGGTGAGAAGGGAGTCCATTTCAGGCACAGAGGAGATCACTACAAAGTATGACCTCTTCTCTTTTGCCTCTGCTCTTGACTATCTCAACCTTTTTATCTCTATCCTATTAACTGTCTCACCCTGGAAATCCTTCTACTTCTGCTGCTGTCCCAATACTCCTCCTGTTAAGAATGTTCCCAGGACAGCCACATTTTACTTCTTTCTTGGTTCCATTCCTGACTCCCTCTCTCTTCATCCTCCTCCTCCCATCCCCCTTCTCTCTCTGTCCATGTGGGGCGTTACACCCTTATATGTAGGCGCTTTGTCCAAAGGATTATAAATTTTGATTGCTTAAACTTCAAAAGATATCTTGGGATTTGAGGGTTAGATTTTTTTCCTTCCCTATATATTTATTCTACCATTGCTTTAAAAAAAATCTAGGACAAATAACTTTTGTTTCATGTAGTTTTCATTTATGATTTCTTGAAATATACCTCTGAAAAAAAGACTTTGTTAAAGCCCATTGGAATTCAACTGGAGCTACTTGAATATGCCTTTAAATCACTCAGGCTCTCACTGATTGGCCAATAATAGGTCCCAGCCCAAGCCTCACTTGCATGTTGTTTGGTTTTTGATGGCTCAGAGTGAGTGTAAACAGCAGTTGTTTATGTTCTGGCCAGAAACTGTCAGTGTCTTTCCCTCTCAGTCTTCTGTGAAAGCAAACTAAACCATCTTTTGACTCTATACTAGCCTTTAATTACTGAATGGTGTTGCCTCAGTCAAATTGAGATCTGAGAAAGATCTTAGCTTAAAAAGGCCAGCGTCCCCTACTGTATCATGAGGTCATCAGCAGTCATCCTGACTTCTGTCTTGCCACTGGACTCAGATGACTCTGGAGGAGACAGTAAGGCTAACAACTTGGCATGGCCCTGCCTCACTTAAATCCAGTTTACTTGCAGGTGAATTCCCACTACTTAGCAGTATGCTTTATATAGTAAGCACTTACTAAATTCTTATTGACTGGTGGACTAACTTTAAGAGGAACAGTAAGAAGACTAGTTTGACTTGATGGCAATGTAATTAGAAGGGAGTAAAAACATGGCTAGTCACAAAAAATCTTTGAGTTTTGTGGTGGACAAAGGAAGGTTTCAGGCCTGATCAAAATAGCATTTATAAGTACATGAAGGTTAAAATTTTTGCCATTTCAGCAGACAGCAGCATCAGTACACTTTTCCCCTGCCAATGTCCTGAAATCTCCCTGGGATTCAGGAAGACACAGGAGGAAGGGCATTTTAATAAAAGAGATTATATCATGTACAATTCACATTTTAAAATGATGCAGAGTAGACTAATTCAATTTCACAAGCCAAAACTTTTCAGTCATCTGATCAAGGAAAGGGCTTTTGTTCTTTCCAATCATAGTGAAGTCACAGTCTATTAGTAAAGGAAATGAATGGAAGAAAAGGGGCACATGAGCTCATTGCCTAATTCACAAAACATAGCTTTCATATCTTGGTTTATCTCCTAAAATAAATGTTAGGTGATAGATATCCAATCCACCCAAGAAAATACATTCCTCTAATTGGAAAGTTCTTATTAGAAAATCACATTTTAATTAAACCAAATAAGTCAGAATATACTTTGATCAACTTTTTTTTTCTGTAGACATCACTGTCTTTTTTTTTCTTATTTTTTGGAGAGGGGAAGTCAGGGCATTTGGGGTTAAGTGACTTGCCCAAGGTCACATGGCTAGTAAGTATTAAGTGTCTGAGGCTGTATTTGAACTCAGGTTCTCCTGACTCCAGGGCCAGTGCTCTATTCACTGTGCCACCTAGCCACCCCATCACTGTTTTTAGGAAATTTTATAAAGTTTCTAAATGTTACTCAGGGTACAGTCACTAACATATTGCCCAAATATGTCTGATAATCACAATTTCAGTTTTTCTTATGTAAGGGTGAGATCCCTCCCCCACCTTGAACAATTAATCAATTGAATGGTTAATTGTTAAATGTGTCAACAATATGGTTTACATCCTGTGATTTCTTTAAAATGTTTGAATCATTTCAATCAGGTGAAGAAAGAAATCAATGCGATTGGTCAGATGGGATATTGGAAGGAAATAAGCATTTATGTAGCACTTACCATGTGCCAGGTGCTGTTCTAAGAGCTATACAAATGCTATCTCATTTGAGACTCAGAAACACTCTATGAGGTGGGTGCTATTATGATCTTCACTTTACCATTGAGGAAACTGAGTCAGAGTTTAAGTGATTTGACAAGGATTACACATCTAATAAGTGTCTGAGGTCAGATTTAAACTCAGGTCTTCCTGACTCCAAACCTAGCACTCTTATCCACTGAGAAACCAAACAACCTCTAGAGATGAACAGTTTGCAAAGTATTGTCAGGGTCCCAGGAATCTAGAGACACTCTCAGGGGGTCTGCAGGGTCAAATCTATTTTAATAGTAATACTAATACATTTTGATTTCTGATACTGTAAAAAAAAATAGATACAGCCTACATAAAAAAAAAATTAGGAATCCTCAGTAAAGTGATACAGAGACCAAAAAACTTGAGAACTTCTTCTGACTTAGTTGGTGTGGTATAGATTATTCTCACAACTTATCCTATATGTAAAATAACATCAGCACACCAGTGGACTAAATCCAGAAGGGTGTTGGCCCCTATGTGGAAGAATTTGGTTTCAGAGCTGAGGATTTATTTATGTTTGAGCAAAATCCTGAAGAGAAAACCACCCCCGATTGATTCTTTCTATCCATCTTTTTTAGTTTTGCTTTTTGGAGGGCAGTTGGGGTTAAGTGACTTGCCCAGGATCACAAAGCTAGTTTTTGTGTTAAGTGTCTGAGGCTGGATTTGAACTCAGGTCCTCCTGACATCAGGGCCAGTGCTCTTATTCACTGCTCCACCTAGCCGCCCCAGCCATCTTTTTAGTGAGAAAGATTTAATAGGAGATAATAAATAAAACCAAGACCAGAGACATAGCAAGGACAATCACTGAGAAACACTGAAATGAATAGATGGAGAAAGATTGCCACACAAGGGTGCAAGTAGCTTCAAGATATGTAACTCTTTTTTATATCATTCTTATGTAAGAAAAAACTGTCAGATGTGGACTCAAGAAGCAATTTCCAATAACTAAGAATTGTAGGTGTTTACCCTTTGGAAACAAACATTGTATACAGATGTTTCATTCCCTTTATACTCTAAGCTAAAGCCCATGTCTCTCCTGGATTCTGCATAGGTGGAAGAGGGTGCCCCAGATGTGGGAATATGCTTCTGTAGAATACTTAGTAGAAGCTAAGTTAAATGTTAATTAATTTTGATAATCAATGGGAAGAACACTGATGGAGGTTAATAAGTGACTAAACTTGGACTCCCAATCCTTTAGACTTACCCTTAGACGCTTCAGGGGAGCCAGATGTTCTCTCAGATTGAACCTGCTAGCACAAATGAGAACTGAGGAGGTAGTAGCAGTGGGAGTTTGATATTTGAAACAATCAAAGAAAAAATATTGCCATTAACTTGTCAAAAATGTCACACTCTTTATTCTAATCTGAAATTTAACTTCCAACTTGAAGGCATCAATGTCATTTTGTAATTTTAGTTCATATAAAGGTATTGTTAATGAAGAAAATGTAGGGATGATGTAAAAATAAAGTGGCCACAATTAAATATCAATTTTATTCCAACCTTTGAAATAATGGAAACAAATGTCTAGAAATAGATTTTTTCCCCAGAAGGCCAATAGTTTATTTTAATTATTGCAAAACTTTTCCCACAGTACAAAATGTGACATTCCATATGTCATTTGGATATGTAATATTCAGCTGAGGTGCAGCATCTGCCTATCAGCAAAGTTCTGCTTTTACCCAATTTTCCAGTTGGGCTGAGGTATAAAAAGGTCAAGTGACTTCTCAAGGTCACACACTGAATTGGTACCTCAGCAGGAACTGGAAGAGAAGACACTTATGATTTGAAAATCTTTTACTGTAACAACTAGATAGCGAAGTTTGCTTTGCTTATAATTCAGAAATACGGCTTTAAGTTTTCAGGCACATCTACGTTTTTTGACCAAGAAACATATATACTAAATAGTAATGAATATATTTAAATGGAATCTTTCACCTAAAAAGACCCTGAAGCTCTTCACAAAATTAAACTGATTTGAAATTTCCAGAGAAATTAATTAACTGTTGTCACATATGGCAGGTAGATTTTCAGATAACACATGGCTAAAATAATACATGTAGTACAGGTGGCAGATAATTCTATGCCCACATTGAAATTCTGAGGGAATTCCATGTAGATATAATGAAATTTTCTCAAATAAAAATAGCATTCTTGATAAAGACCTGAAAGGCTAAAACAATACTTCTTGAAGAAATGAGCTCAAGATTTTCTGTGACCAAAGTAGTGGAAAACAATGTTTTATTATCTTTATTTACTTCCCAGTAATAGCCTCCTTGAGTTTTTTTTCATCCTGTCTTCAGTTCATCATAATCTTTAGTAGAACTGCTTATTTTAGATAGTTATACTTAATTTAATAGTTGGAAGGGGCTTTGGAAGCTATACAGTTGGAACATAAAACTTTTTAGTTGAAGAAAGTGGGGTCCAGATAGGTTAAGTACTTATTTAACCAATATTACTTTTGGGTAATGTGACCAACCAGATGAAAGAGTACATATTTCTGCATGCCTCTTGAACTCTCAAAGTAACCCAAAAAACTTATGCACAAGAGGGAAAACTGTCTCTATGAAACATTAAGCACAGCAAAGTTATGAGAATTAATACCAGAGAAGTATAATCCCCGATCTCTAACATGCTGTCTCAGCACCCCATATCCTAGTTTCTCATCTTCCCTGACTGTTAAGGTGGCATATTCTGTACTTTGGGCTTGTGTTCTGAGATCCACTCAGCAATATCCTTGTTGCTGTTATAATATCTGTCAATGTACTTTGCCCATTTTTTTTCCATTTTTCCCTAGGTATGTGTAAAAACAGTTTTAACATTCATTTTAAAAACTTTGAGTTCCAAATTCTCTCCCTTCCTTCATCCTCACTTCTCTCTTTAAGAAGTCAAGCAATTTGATATAGGTTGTATATGCGTAGTCATGCAAAACACTTCCTTAATAGTCATGTTGTGAAGACTAACCATACTTCCCTCTATCCTATTCCCCCTCCTGTTTATTCTATTCTCTCTCTCTTTTCACTCTGTTCCTCCTCAAAAATGTGTTGCTTCTGATTACCCACTCCCATAATCTGCTTTCCTTTCTATGACCCCCCTTCTCTTGTCCCGTTCCCTGCCCACTTTCCTGTAGGTTAAGATAGATTACTATACCTGATTGAGTATGTATGTTATTCCTTCTTTGAAGCAATTCTGATGAGAGTAAGGTTCAGTCACCCTCCCCTTCGCCTCCACTGTAAATTTTTTTTCTGCCTCTTTTATGTGAGTTAATTTACCCCATTCTACCTCTGCCTTTCACTTTCTCCCAGTACATCCCTCTCTTACTCCCTAATTTTATTTTTTAGATATCATATTCACACCTGTACACATTCTCCCTCTCCCTGTCCCTCTCCCTGTCTGTCTGTCTCTCTGTCTCTCTCTCTCTCTGTCTCTCTCTCTGTCTCTCTCTCTACCTCTCTCTGTCTCTCTCTATCTCTCTGTCTCTCTTTCTCTCTCTCTGTCTCTCTGTCTCTGTCTCTGTCTCTCTCTCTCCTCTCCCTCCCCTCTCCTTCCAGTTTAACTTTAATAAGGCCCTTATGATTTCTCTTTCTTATTTGCTTTTTCATGCTTTTCTGGAGTCTTGTATTTGAAAATCAAATTTTCTATTAAGCTTTGATCTTTACATTGGGAATGTGCTCCTCTCTTGCCCTGGTGCAACAGATCTTTCCTGTTGACCTTCTAAGTTGTTTTTGGTGTCTGTGGGCTGAGAAGTTTGGAAAGTGCCGTTGATGACAATGATTGTGTTTCCTTGAGGCCTGCTTCAAGTTTACTGGGGTTTGGTTGTTGCTGGCATGGCCTGCACTGTTATGCATGCCTCTCTCATTCTGGTATAATTGACCTTTCCTGTCTACCTTCCAGGCTGTCTTGGGCTGGAAATTTGTTTCACTCTGTCTTTTTGTGGGTTCTGTTGCCCTAGAATTTGTTTAGAGTCATTTTAAAGGTATTTGGGGGTGTTTGGGAGAGAGCTCATGTGAGTCCCTGCCTTTTTTTTTTTAATGCTTTATTAACTTCTGATTTACATCATTCGTTTCTGCCAGATTTTGAGTTACAAATTTTCTCCCCATTTTTCCCCCACCCATCCCCCCCAAAACAGCAGTCCCACAGGATATCCCCACCTCCAATCTGCTCTCTCCCATATTTTCTCCCATACCCATTTCAACTTTTCCAGTGGATCTCTATGCCTCAGTGCCTGTATAGATTTTTTTTCTTAATAACATGTAAGATGGTATTAATAATAGTATATATATATATATATATACACACACACACACATATATATATACATATTTGAATATTTGATTTTAAAATCTTCAATTCCAAATTCATTCCCTTCCCCCCCTGCCACCCACCCCCACTGGGGAGACAAGCAGTTCAGTATAGGTTGTACATGTGCGGCTAATGCAAAACAATAACATAGTAGATGTATTGTAAAAGACTGACTATATTTCCCTCCCTCCTATCCCACCTCCCACTTATTCTATTCTCGACTTTAATCCCGTCTATTTTCAAAAGTGAGTGCTTCCAACTTTCCTCCCCCCCGCTACCCTCCCTTCTATCATCACCCCTCTCGTCCCCTTCCCCCCCCCCATTCTCCTGGAGGGAGAGATCCCCTATTTAGTGTGTATTTCCCTCCCTCCTCAAGCCAGATTCAATAGGAATAAGGTTGACCCATTCCCTTTCGCCTTCCTATTCTTCCCCTCCATTGTAACCATTTTCCCTTGCCTCTTCTGTATGAGATAGTTGCCCCACTCTGTCTCTCCCCATCTCCTCTCATTATATTCCTCTCACCTCTTAATTTCACCTTTTAAGTATCATCCCTTCCTGTTAAATTGGTCCTGTGCCCTCTATCTATGTATACCTGTAAATGTATATACACACATTCACATATATATTCATATGCCCGCATACCCTCATATAAAGACATATATATAATGTATGTATATATATATATATATATATATATATATTTCTAATCCCTTCAACTACTGAGAAAAGTTTCATAAGTTACAATTATTGTTTTTCCATGTAGGAATGTTAATAGTTCAACTTTGGCCAGGTGGCTCAGCAAGCAAGAGCACCAGCTCCAGTGCTGGGACGACCCAGATCAAATCTGGGCCCAGACACTCAGCACCACATCCAGAAACAACAACTGGCCGTGTAACCCCAAGCAAGCCACTCAACCCAGATTGCTTAAAAAAAAATAGTTCAACTTTGATAAGTTCCTTATGATTTCTTTTCCCTGTTTACCTTCTCATGCTTCTCTTGCTTCTTGTATCTGAATGTCAAATTTTCTATTCAACTCTGTTTTTTTCAGCAAGAATGCTTGAAAGTCCTGCATTCCACTGAATGACCATATTTTCCCCTGAAACAGGATACTCAGTTTTGCTGGGTAGGTGACTCTTGGTTTTAATCCCAGCTCCCTTGACCTCTGGAATATCACATTCCAGGCCCTTTGATCCCTCAGTGTAGAAGCTGCCAGATCCTGGGTTATCCTGATTGTGTTTCCATAATACTCAAATTGTTTTTTACTGGCTGGTTGTAATATTCTCTCCTTAATCTGGGAATTCTGGAACCTGGCTATAATATTCCTAGGAGTTTTCTTTTTGGGATCTTTTTTAGGAGGTGATCGGTGGATTCTTCCAACCTCTATTTTGCCCTCTCGTTCTAAAACATCAGGGCAGTTTTCTTTGAGAACTTCCTGGAGGATGCTTTCCAGGCTCTTACTTTGGTCATGGCTCTCAGGCAGTCCAATAATTTTTAAATTATCTCTCCTGGATCTATTTTCCAGGTCAGTGGTTTTTCCCATGAGATATTTCACATTGCCTTCTATTCTTTCATTTGTTTGGATCTGTTTAACAGCATGTAGATTTCTCATAAAGTCATTAGCTTCCATTTGCTCCAATCTAATTCTGAAGCAATGATTCTCCTCAGTGAGCTTTTGAGATTCTTTTTCCATCTGGCAAATTCGACTTTTTAAGGCATTCTTCTCCTTATTGCCTTTTTGAGCCTCCTTTGCCTTTTGAGTCAGTCTGTTTTTTAAGGTATTATTTTCTTCAGTCAGGCTGTTGACTCTCATTTCATAATTTTCTTGCATTGTTCTCATTTCTCTTCCCAATTTTTCCTCCACTTGTCTTATCTGCTTCTTAAAGTCCTCTATGGCCTGTAACCAGCTTGTATTTTCCTTTGAAGCTTTTGGTGCAGGAGTTTTGACTCCACTGTTTTCCTCCTGTTCCATGCTTTGCTCCTTCTTATCCCCAAAATAGGAGTGTAATGTTTGAATCTTCTGTCTGCTTTGTTTCCTTTGCCTGCTCATTTTGCCACTCAATGATTTGACTTTTGGGCTTTTTGCCACAGTAGGACTCTGCCACCAGACAGGGAAGTTTTCATCCCAAACGCTGGGGTTTTCTCAGCTGCCGGAGGTATTAGATGGGTGCCCTCTCTGAGGTCTCCACATGCTCTGGCAAGCTGGACACACACCCCAGGACCTCCACCCTAGACTGCAATCCAGATCCAAGCAGGTTAAAACAAGAGTGATTACCCCTCAGACTGGTGCTTGGTCCCCCAACACTCTGCAGGCAGGGGCTGAAGCCGCCACAATGTGCTGGCAGGCTGTGCTGGCATCTCAGTGGTTTCTCGCCCTGGGGGTAAAAGCCACGCACTCCCACTTACTGGGTCCCAAAGTCCAGACTGCACTGGCCTCTTACCTTGTCCTTCGCATCTATCTATTGATAAATCTGGAAACGGCCACAGCTGCTGATGATCTGGAGTCCCTGGTCAGGCCCGCCCTAGGGCTAAAGCCTCGGAGTGGTGCTGGGCTCAGCTCCCAGAGCGCTGCGCTGGCCGATTCTTGCCGGCCTGCCAGGTTGTCCTCAGCGGGAGGTTAGTTTCTCTGTGTCATTTTGTGGGTTCTGCAGCTCCAAAGTTTGTTTAGAGTCCCCTTTTTACATGGATTGGGGAGGGTGGAAGCCGGGGAGGGTCGTGCTTCTGCTCCACCATCTTGGCTCCCTGAGTCCCTGCCTTTACTCTGATGCACCCCTTCACCTTGGCCCTTCTTACCAGATCATTCAGTGGCAACAAGCAGAAAATTTCAACTCTGTCTGCTCTTTTGTGAAAAAGGGGATGTATAAACAATCAGAATCATGCTCTGCTTGAAGCCATAGGGTAGTATACCACTGCTTAGCAAGGAAATTAAAGAACAGAGGGCATGTTGGAAGCTCATTTGTGACACTGCATCAAGACTGAAGAAAAGCAGACTGGCATCCATCTAGTGCAAGTTCAGTCTTCCCAAAATTCATTAAGTCAATCACCAAAGAGTGAGTGGAAAGTGGATTTACCACTATGGGAGGAACCTGAGACTGCTTTTAGGTCTAGTCACAAGGGGGACTCACCATCAAAAGGAGGAATCAGAAAGATAAGTATAGGAGAATGTAAGGAAAATAGATTGAAATTACCAAAAATTTCAGGAGGAAGAACAATCACTTAAAAATCTAGAGGACAAGAACTAAGCTAACAGAAAAAATAAGAAAATAGAATTGAATATGTCTACTAAGATATCTAAATAAGTCCAAATATTTCTAAATAAATATTAAGACAAATAAAATTAAACCAACATCTGATGAGGCAAAAGTTCCGATGGATTCCTGAGAGCATGGAACAGTATTAGGATGCTCTTGAATGGTTTAAGAGAAAAATAAAACTTTAGAGAGAAAGAGTTAAAGGGGAATATATGGCAGAATTTTTGGCCTGCTGTAATGGTAAGCAAAGAAGTAGTTATCACTTTGTTTCAGCTATTTAATTATTTAATACTTTGTTTCAGTTCAAGTTTCTTCTAAGCCTTGTCCACGATTATGTCAAGTCTTTGTTAAGAAACAGAACTTGTGAACCCCACAACTTGTGAGCCCCAGACCTTGTGAACCCCTGTTGGGAGAAGCTAAGGACCATATATAAGGAGAAGCCCAGGCTGGGAGAGAACTGAGAAGGAAAACTTGTGGTGGCAGAGCTGAGAAGGAGAAAACTTGTGCTTTGTCTTCCCAGAAACAGAAATTGTGAAGGACTTGAGATGGACTGGGCACCATGAGCTTCAGTATGGAATGAGAACTGGGCAGGGAACTGGGTGAGTAACTAGATGAGGAGCTGGATGAGGAGCTCAGAGCTGCCTGCCTGTGAATCCAGGTGATGATTGGGTAGATTAAGGCAGGAGCTGGACCCATGGAAGAGGAACTATGGAATTTGGGAGCCAGCCTTGAGTCAAGATGAAAAGACCTCTCCTTGGGTACCTAATACTGATTGAGAAGATCATGATTTACCATGGCCTAGGGGTGGAGAACTTTTACCTTTGTACTTTGTGTCCCTTAAGGAGGCTTGCTCCTTAAGGATGGTTGAGTTAAGGACTTACTAAATGATTGTAAATTTGTTTAAAATTATGTGGCCACTTTGGTGAAAACTATGCAGCCACTTTAGTGAGAAGTTGTTATGTCATAACATTTTGAATGCTATACTTTGATTTCTGTCAATGTTTTGTCTTAGTTTATTACTGAATAGAGGGTTCACTATATTATGTTATGATCAGAACCTTGAAGCTATTCACAGCAGCAGTCCTCTGGAAAGCTGCTCGTGCTTGCCTTTACACCTGTATAGCAAAAAATAATAGCAAAATAGAAAGAAAATGAATTTTTGGTGGAGAATCTCTCAAAAGTAACAAAAGAGAATAACTGATTCAGAATGTAAATATACTGAAGTCAAAGACAATCTGGAAGAACAGTAGCAAAATGCAGCAATGCTAAAGAACCCATATTCTACACAAGCAAAACACTTAGCTCACAAAAAAGGATTAATAAACAACTTAATTATTAAAGATCTCTCAGAAGAAAAAAATTTGAACATCTTAATGCAGTTAATAACAACAAAACTACAAAGAACTTTTGAGGAGAGAATACAAGGTGCCAATCAAAAGTACCCACAGATCACATCCAAGAAAGAAAATTAGCAAACAAAAATTTATATCACAAATTATAAGACACAGAGTTGTTAAATTAAAAAAAAATTTGGACTTAATTCATTATCTCTCCTTCCCTCCCCAAAGCTTCTTTATAATTTTGAAGAGTACCACCATCCTTCTAATCACCCAGACTTGCAACCTAGATATCATTCTTGACTGCTCACTCTCTCTTATTCCCCTTCATATCTATCAGTTGCCAAGTTCTTCCATTTCTACTTCCCTAATGTCTTTATATCCATCCTTTTCCTACCTGACATTGCCAACACCATGATACAAGTCCTCATCACCTTATTCTGGGACTGTTGCTTCAATTTACCAGCTGATTTCCTAGCCTCATTTCTGCTGGCTCTAATACATTATTTACTTAGCTGTCAAAATGATGTTCCTAAAGTTCATGGCCGACCTTGTAACAATTATATTTAACAAACTCCAGTGGCTGCCTATCAACCATAAAATCTTCTTTTTGGCTTTGAAAACCATTCATAATCCGGCTTCTTCCAAGTGTCAGTAAAGTCCTACCTTCTGAAGGAAACCATTCCCAGTTCTACTTATCTTTTCTTTCTTCAGTATAAGATTACCTCCAATTTGTCATAAATATATATGTAAATGAATTTATATATGATATATACATACACATATATATCTTCCTGACACATAATTGTTTGCTTCCCTTTCAGAAGAGGGACTGTTCTTCCCTTTTCTTTGTATCCCTAGGGCTTAGAACAATGTCTGGCACATAGCAGGTGTTTAATGAGTAATCCTTGGCAACAATTTTTGCAAGCAACCAATAAGATTATACCCAGGGTCCTCTGACTCCAAGTCTATCTCCCCACATCCCCATACTCGTTGATGGGTGGATATAGGCATAGGCAGAGTGGTGCATCAGAATTTTCATGCATAAAGTAGAAATTTATACTTTCTTTTGCTTCCTTCTTTGGTGCTACTTGAGAAATTTAAAAGCTAATTTTCTGCTCTGTCCTGAACTTAACTCATACTACAGAATCAATATCATGGACAGAATATATGATTTTTTTTTGGAAAATCAAATATATGTAAGCATGAAAAGTTAGCCAGACATACTAACCTTATCTGCATATCTCATACAGGGTGTTGCATCTTTATGAAACTCTTAAGATTTTTCTTTACTACCTTATAGGCTTTAATTTGCCATGAATGTATCCAGATAAAATCAATATCCTTACATCCCTATAAGAAAAGCAACTCTGTAAATGGGAAGGAGAGGACAGATAAGATAATGGCAGACATATTGTCCTAAGATGAGGGTTGCTCATTCAATGTGATTTTCACAGGAATGCATGGGAATAATGATCAAATACTCATATATTCTTCCCATAATCTCTATTAAAATGTACTTGATTATGTATGTTTAGGAAGAAAATATCATGTGTATAATGCCTGAGTTATTTATATTTGACTTCAGAATTGATTATATACTACTTTGCAGCAAATGTACCTACCCAATTATGTTTTACTTAAGCTAATCAAAGTCAATTTATATTCCCTTGGTAAACACATCTAGGATGGGATAGAGAGCTCAGCAGTTGATTAAATGGTAAAGAAAAAATAAGACAGAATGAAAAAGACAGCTGGATGGTGCAGTGGATAGAGTTCTGCGTCTGGAGTCAGAAAGACATTAATTCAACTCTGGCCTCTAACATTTACTAGCTGTGTGATGATGGACAATTAATTTAACTTTCCTCAGACTTAGTTTCTTCATCAGTAAAATGGGACCAAAAAAAGCATCTAACTCCTACTGTGGTTGTGAGAATAAAATGAGATAATATTGTAAAGTGTTTCAAAAACTTTAAAGTGCTATGTAAATGCTAGCTTTGATGATGATGATGAAAAACACACAACCCATGAAGTGAAACATGGTTCATACTGATCATGGAATTTCCAATACTACTTTAATGTATGGGGACAATGTCCTATGGATATAGAAGTCTAAGGAAGTACACCTCTCCTATATTACTATCTTGTCCAAGGGAAATAATCATTCTTAGAGATCATAAATTTAGAGCTGGAGTAGAGAAGTAAATCAATAATCCTCAGCGGCCTTCTTGCCTCTAGGATCAAAGTTAAACTCTTCTAGTTAGCTTTTACAACCCATCATGACATGCCCCCAACCTCTCATAACAAATCCTATCTCCCCAAACCATACTCTAGAAATAAAGACAATGGCATTTTACCTCCCAACTTCATCCTTTTTACCAGGTGGCCCTTATATCTCAGATAATACGTATTTACATAGCACTCAAAGGTTTTCAAAATTTTTGCAAACTTAAAAATATCCTCATTTTATTTGCACAACAGTTCTAGGAGATAGGTGCCATTATATTTCCCACATTAGAGATGAAGAAACTGAGGCAGACAGAGAATAAGTAACCTAGGATTACAAAGCTACTGTCTAAGGCAGGTTTGAATGCAGGTCTTTCATGTTCCAAGTCCCGCTCTCTATCCAAGTGCCACCTAACTACACCTCATCCAAAAGAATACCTCTTTTCCTTCAACATGTAGCATAAGCTGCATAGGAAACACACTCTACATTAAACATCCAACAGCTAGTTCCTCCCCAAACTACCTTGTGTTTGACTACTTTGTAAATATTTGCATTTACTTATTTTGCATTTATTATCTTTTGTATTTATCATCTACCCTCATTAGAATGGAAGCCCCTTAGAATAGGGACTGTGTTATTCTTTGTGTTTGCATCTCCAGTGTTTGTTATGTTTGAGGCACTTAATAAATGTTCAATAATGTATATGGATATGCATATACACAAGCATGTTTTTTCCTCCGTTAGCCAGTCCTTCAATGACTTTACTCCAGAGTAGATAAGAAAAATCAAATGCCTTTAGAAGTCAAGATGTCAGTTACTGTGTGCCAGTTAGCAGATGTTAATTGATCCCACAAAGAATAAAACACAAAGTCAGATATCCTGAAAGAGCTCTTTTCTGAATTTTTCTTTCTTCTTGAGGGCAGATATTTTTGTATTTTGGTCCAAGCTACTGTATTTAGAAGATTCCAGTAGCATGATAGAAGTTTTATTCAAGGATACATAGAGATAGAGAGAGTAATTCCTAGGGGTCTTTAAGTAATTGTAACTCTTCCAAATAATTTATCTGCCAAAGAAATGTACTGAACACTGGATTTAAAAGATAGTTTGGGGAATTTCCTCTGTAGACTGTTGTAGTTGTTGTTCAATCTAACTCTTTGTAATCCCATTTGGGGTTTTCTTGGAAAAGATACTGGAATCGTTCCCTATTTCATTCTTCAGCTCATTTTGCAGATGAGAACACTGAGGTAAACAGGGTTAAGTGACTTGCTTGGGTCACACAGGTAATGCCTGTCTGAGGCTAAATCTGAAACTCAGGTCTTCTTGACTTCAGGTCCTGCACCTATCCACCGTGCAATCTAACTGCCTTCCTTGTAGCTTAAGCCTTATTTTAGTACTGAGGCCCACCTCCCTAATTTATTTTTTAAATTTATTTTTAGTTTTCAACATTCATTTCCACAAGATTCTGAGTTACAAATTTTCTCCCTGTCTTTCCCCTACCCCCACCCCAAGAGAGAAAACATACTGAATACCACTTCCCCAATCTGCTTTCTCTTATATCTTCCCCCATCCTTCCTCTAATGTTCTAGTAGGGCAAGATGAATTTCTATACCCCAGTGCCTGTATATCTTATTTCACAGTTGCATGTAACAAACATTTTTTTAACACTTGTTTTTAAAATTTTGATTTCCAGATTCTTTCTCTTCTTCCCTCCTTACCCACCCTCACTGGGAAGATAAGCAATTCAATATAGGTTGTAAATGTGTAGTTACACAAAATGTTTAAGTAGTAGTTATATTATGAAAGACTAACTATATTTTCTTCCACCCTATCCCACCCCTCACTTATTCTATTTTCTATTTTGGACCTGTCCCTTTTTAAAAGTGTATGCTTCTAACTACTGTCTTCCCCAATCTGCCCTCCCTTCCATCATCCCCCTTCTTATTCTCTTCCCCACTACTTCCCTGTAAGGTAAGATATCCAAATGAGTATGTATGTTATTCACTCCTTAAGCTAAATTCAGTGAGAGTAAGGTTTGACCCATGCCCTTTCACCTTCCTGTTCTTTGCCTCCATTGTAACAGTTTTCTCTTGCCTCTTTTTTTTTAGATAATTTACCCTATTCTATCTCTCCCTTTCTCCTCTCACCATACTCCTCTCTCACCTCTTAATTTTATTTTTTAGATATCATCCCTTCCTATTCAACTGATCATGTGACCACTGTCTATGTGTACATGGGCATACATATACACACACTCACATATGTATTTATACACACTTATATACTCCTATACATACATATATGTGTGTGTGTATACACACACACATATACAAATATATTCCCTTCAACTATTCTCATACTGAGAAAAGTCTCATGAGTCACAATTACCATTTTTTCCATGTAGGAATGTAAATAATTCAACTTTAATTATGTCCTTATGATTTCTTTTTCCTGTTTACCTTCTCATGCTTCTATTGCTTCTTGTATTTGAGAGTCAAGTTTTCTGTTCAGCTCTGGTTTTTTCATCAAGAAGACTTGAAAGTCCTCTATTTCATTGAATGATCATATTTTCCCCTGAGACATGATACTCAGTTTTGCTGGGTAGGTGATTCTTGATTTTAATACTAGCTCCTTTGGCCTCCAGAATATCATATTCCAAGCCCTTCAATCCCTTAGTGTAGAAGCTGCTTGATCTCATGTTATCCTGATTGTGTTTCCACAATACTAAAATTGTTTCTTCCTGATTGCTTGTAATATTTTCTCCTTTACCTGGGAACTCTGGAATTTGGCTATGATATTCCTAGGAGCTTTCTTTTTGGGATCTTTTTCAAGAGATGATTGGTGAATTCTTCATTTCTCTTTTGTCTTCTGGTTCTAGAATATCAGGGCAATTTTCTTTGAGAATTTCTTGAAGGATGATTTCTAAGCTCTTTGTTTGATCATGGCTTTCAGGTAGTCTAATTATTTTAAAATTATCTCTCCTGGATCTATTTTTCAGGTCAGTGGTTTTTCCAATGAGATATTTTACATTGCCTTCTATTTTTCTCATGTGTTTGGATCTGTTTTATAGTATCTTGATTTCTCATTAAGTCATTAGCTTCTAGTTGCTCCAATCTAATTTTGAAGGAATTATTCTCTTCAGTGAGTTTTTGCTTCCAGAGTGGAGAGAGCTAAGTACCAAATGGCTTGGGTTTTAACAAATGTCAGAGCTATGAAGAGAGTGCCCTTTCTACAGACACCTCAAGCTCTGGCACACTGGCCACATACCGCAGGACCACCACCCAAGACCACGATCTAGATCCAAGCAGGTCAAAGCAAGAGCGATTACACTCTGAATTGTCACTTGTTCCCCCTACAATCTGCAGGCCAGGAGCTCCTGGAGGCAGCCATGTGGCAGCAGCTGCAGCAGCTGCTGAGCCTCTGCCATCTCTTGCCCTGGTTCAGGGGCTGGACTAAGCTCTTCTGTCACCCAGTTCCACCAGAGTTCCCCATTGACCCTTTAGTTTCTCTTTGGAGTTTATGGGTGGAGCAGTCTGGAAACTGACACAGCTGCTGGTGATTCACTCTCCTGAAGTCTGCTCTGGCCAGTCTGTGCCCCTGGTTAGGGCTGCAGACTATGTGGCTCACACTGAACTGTGCTCAGCTCCCTGCACAGTGTGATAGACCCTTCCTGTGAGCCTGCCAGGGTGCCTTCAGCAGGAGATTTCTTTCTCTCTGTCACTATAGCTCTAAAATTTGTTAGGGTCATATTTTACAGCTGTTAGAGGTGGTTGGAGTGGGAGTTCACACCAAGTTCCTGCCTCCACTCCTCTGTCTTTCTACCTCCCTAATTTAGAGAGCATTTTTAGGGAAAAAAAGAACAATTTATGAAAGGAACTTTGTTTGACCCATAGTAGATCAAGTGGTGTTTAAACAACAAAGTGTAATGTTTACTTTGTATTCAAGTAAGTACTAAGCATGTTCTCAGATTAGAGTGACAGACACTGGAAAGAATAGGACTAGATATGGCCTAGATAAGTATCATTAAAAGTCCACACCCCACTCCAAGAGCAGAACACAACCCAGGAGCATTAAGTTATATAAATTTTGGCCCTATTCAGTGCTTCAATTATTTTGGGTCTAGATATATTTTAAAATACAAATAATATATAATATATAAAATTACAAAGAATATATGTATATATAATACATATATGAGGAATATATAATTATTATATATAATTTTATAAAGATATATATATATATATATATATATATATATATAAGATTACCAAGAAATCCATTAAATTAAAATATAATTAACAAGCTATTTGAAAAATAAGTTCATAGATCCTCTTGTGTATATTTTAACATTCTCTTTTTCTGGTTGTTAGACTTTACAAACATTTCTGTCATTGTTATTTAAACAGTTTCACTAAAGCTCATCACAGATGATTGTAATATATTTCTATTAGAGCCAGTAAATAAGGATTTACTAAATATCTATTATGTGCCAAGCCCTGTGCTAAGTGCTGGAGATACAAGGAGAGGCAAAAGATAGTCCCTTCCTTTAAGGAGTTCCCTTAAAGGGGTAGATAGCAATCAAAGGAAGATGTACAAACAAGCAATATACAAGATAATTAGAAAATAATAATAGAGAGATATAACTTCATGATGTTGGATTGCAAATAACTTCCTGCAGAAGGTGGAATTTTGGTTGGAACTTGAAGGAAGCCAGTAGTTGAGATGAGGAAGAAGAATGTTCTAGACATGGGGGTAAACCAGAGTAAATGCCCGGAGTTGAGGTGGAGCATCTTGTTCATGGAAAAACAAGGAGGCCAGTGTCATTGAATCAGATGGCAGGGGGAATAGATGTAAGAACACTGGAAAGGGGGCAGCTAGGTGGTGCAGTGAATAGAGAACTGGTTCTCAAGTCAGGAGGACCTGAATTCTCAAATTCAGCCTCAGACTCATGATACAGTTACTAGCTGTGTGATCTTGGGCAAATCAGTTGACCCCAATTGCCTTGCCTTCCCTGCCTCCAGGAAAAAAAAAACACTGGAAAGGTATAGGAGAATAGATTATAAAGGTCTTTGAATGCTGAACAGACCTTTTGATCTTGAAGGTGATAGGGAGCCACTGAAGTTTATTGAATATGGGAGTGATATGGTCAGACCTGCAGAGTAGGAAATTTACTTTGAAAGCTGAATAGAGGATGAACTAGGCTGGAGAGAGACATGTCTCAGGCAGACTAATTAGTAGGCTATTGGAATAGTCCAGGCATCTGGGTGGTAGCAGTGACAGAAGAGAGACAGGGTATATTAGAGAGGTCTTTCAAAGGTAGAATCAATGGTCTTTGCAACAGATTGGATATTAGAGATAGTAAGGAGTCAACCTTAGGTTGTGAACCAGGGGGAATGGGAGGAAGGTGGTATCTTTGAGAGTAACAGGGAAGTTTGGAGTGCAGGATGGGTTTGGAGTAGGAGCAATAATGAGTTTCATTTTAGACTTGTTGGGTTTAAGATGCCTATTAGACACCCAGTTCAAGATGTCTGAAAGGCAGTTGGAAATATGAGATTTGAGGTCACCAGAGAGGTTAGGGCTGAGTAGGTAGATTAGACACTCAGAATAGAGACAATAATGAAATCCACGGGAGCTGATGAGGTCACCAAGTGATGTTATTTGTAGAGAAAAGAGAAAGAGGAAAAACCAGTGTGGCATAACTACAGCTAAGATAAGGCTTCAGAAAAGCAACCTTGAGGAATGTTCATATAGGTAGGAGAACCAGGAGAGAGTGATGTCCCAAGAACCTAGAGAGAAGAATGTGAAAAATTTATGATGAGTAAGGGGAGGGGCACTCTTTGTATGATATTGATTCTGTCCTACCAGGTGTGTTAATGAGAATTTAGACTGAATTTAGGTATGTTGACTCTAGTTTCTTTTTGTTCATATTTGATGCTAGATAAAGATGTAGAAAAGTCAATTTAAGTACTTCATCTTATGAAAGGAGTATAATAGCCAGTTCTCCAGTCAACCAGGTGGGGGCTGCTAATTTCAAGAAAGAGAAAACACTGGGGACTAAGTCTTGTCATAACCATCTTGGATCACTTTCCAATCTTTCCTTTGGGTCTTATTTAAGTGGATGAGACTGTTTTAATATGTAGATGTGTCTTTCAGAACACTACTCCTATAGGTAACCTAATATTCTCTTCTTGTTTATGAATCACTCATATGTCAGTATGAACACCATGTCTAAAATAACTTCCAGCTTCAATTTTTCTTCTAATTTAGTAGATTTGCTGTAAGTAAAGTGTCTAACCCAGGGTGAAATAAGATGACAATAAATTAATAAGATATACCTATTGTCCCAATGGATCCTCTCCTACATATTAATTCCTTCCGTTTACCATTATCATAAGGCATTTCATGTTATCTGAATATATATATGGGGGCAATTGGGGTTAAGTGAATTGCCCAAAGTCACATGGATAGTAAGTGTGTCAAATGTCTGAGACTGGATTTGAACTCAGGTCCTTCTGACTCCAGGGCTGGTGCTCTATTTACTGTGCCACCTAGCTGCCCCCTGTATATATATTTTACAGTTAGTTTTGTTTCTCCTTAACATAATATTAATAAGTTCCCAGTTATTTAGTAGCTCTAGCATAGTATGTGACAATCAGTGGGCTGTCTAACTTTTAAAGCTTCCAACCTCTTTTCTTTTCTTCTATGCTTCTAACTTGATATCTCAATCATATACGATATGCCCCATAGTCATTATAATATCTTCCAAAACAAACATTAATGGAACCCATTAACAATAGTAAAGATTCAACGATCAAAAGGGGCCAGGTATTGTCTCACATATATTCATATTTAGAACCAGAATGCAGCACTTTTAAAAATTCCTTTCCATCTTGCCTAAAGCCTCTCTTTTTTTCTTTTTTTGGGGGGGAAGGTAGGACAATTGGGGTTAAGTGACTTGCCCAAGGTCACATGGCTAGTAAGTGTTAAGTGTCTGAGGCTGGATTTGAACTGAGGTCCTCCTGACTCCAGGGCCAGTGCTCTATTCACTGTGCCACCTAGCTGGCCCTAAAGTCTCCTTTTTAATGGGACTATATGAAGCTATCTTGTTTAAATTCACATCAGGATTATAGCTTCTATGAAATTAGCCAAAAAACCATTTGAAGTTTCCCAAATTCTCTGGTATTGGCTTCATGTGAAATGTATTACATCTTAGACCTGTTTTTGTTTGGATTCAGTTATCAGGAGACTGACTCAGATATAAAGGTATAAATCTTAATAAAATAATAATAATGGTAATGGCTACTTGAGTAAGGCTAATTGAAAACCACCTACAAAATAACAATTGTCACCTATATACCTTCTCTAGGTGGGCAAGGCACCAAATAGTGTTCACAAGAACCCTATGAGGAAGAGGGTTGTGATAGTAATGGAATATAAAGATCCACCTGTATTGGCTTGGTTTTCAAATTGATTGTGTTAAAACCCAGAACTTGTGAATCCCACTTGTGGGATAGACTTGTTAACATGAAAAGAGAGGGCTGAACTGGGAGGAGCTGGTGACATAAATTTAGAGAGACACAAGAAAAGAGAGAGGCAGAAGAACTTTTTGAAAACAGCACCTTTGGAAGCAGAGAGAGACTGAGAGGATTGCTGAGGGCCACTTTGAATTGCCCAGGAATTTTCAGAGCTGCCACCCAGAGCTGCCAAGGACTGAGGAGACATGGCTGTTTTGCTGGTACTTTGTCTGTCTGTTTTGATGTTGTTTTGCCAGATCTGTCCACTGGTGAAAGACAGTCCTGTTGTTGCAGAGGTCTTGGAACATTTCTGTTGGTTCAGAAGCCCTGAAGAAGGATTTCTTGTTGTATGTTTACAGAAATCCTGGAAGGGGGTTTTGCTAATGTTTTCAGGGGTCCTAGGACTGTTCTGCAGACAGAGAATAAATTAATGAAGATACTGGCAATGTATCTTGTGGCCTTGCTAAGATTTGTTTCCCCAGGAACAAAGATTGCTGAGAACTTGCCTCATGTCAAGATGAAGAAAAGACCTCCATTTGGGTATTAAATGCTGTGCTTAAGCTTGTTGTAACTCTGGGGTAGATTCAATTGTGATCCAAGGGTGGGGAACTTTTCACTTTTTTGTGCTCTGTGATTGAACAAATGAATGTACTGTACTTATGATTGGAAACTAATCTCCATTTGAGAAGAGGGGCTTTGTGATGGACTAAATGAAGGTGCAGCCTAGGGGTGGAGTAGTACTTAGAAGAGGGACTTTGTGATTGATTAAATGAGGTAGTACTTGGAGATTATTGAATCATACTTAGTAAATGCTGTATTGTGAATGATGTCATACTTTGATTTTCTCTGTTCTTAATTTGTCACTGAATAAAATGGAGAGCACCTAAGCTGGTATGTTGAACCTTGGGAAGTTGCCTTTCCTTGGCATTACAAGGCTTTACAAGTTATAGAGGAGGAAACTCACTAAGGGCACTCAGAGACTCACTGGGTTTACGTGGTTAATAAGCATTGAAACAAGATCTGAATCCAAATCACATTCAAGTAAACATTCAATGCTTCTGTCCAGGATATCATTGCCCCTTTAATTTTTATTTTAATTCTGCTGACATTCTCTTTTTTTGCTGGATGCATACTCTAAGGCTCCAAGATTAGTTAGGGAAAAATCCCTTATTGCTAAGTCCTCAAGGTCAAGACTGTTTTATTATAATACCTGTAATTTAAGGTTCCCAGTTTTAACTTGAACTGTTTTTAAAGGGGCAGCTAGGTAGCACAAAGGATAGAGTCCAGGGCCTGGAGTCAGGAAAGACATCTTTATGAGTTCAAATCTAGCCTAGACACTTACTAGCTGTGTGGGCAAGTTACTTCTCAATTTCCTCATCTGTGACATGACCTGGAGAAGTACATGGAAAACCACTCCAGTATCTTTGGCAAGAAAATCCCAAATAGGGTCATAAAGAGTCAAGTACAACTGAAACTACCTAACAACAACAATTTAAAACCAATCAAAAAGTGACACAGTCACAAAGGCAGGTCTTAACCATATTTTTAGATCACAGGAATGCCCATGTTCTGATTTCAAAATTATAACAAAAGTATCCTAAGTTCTTACTGGCCTTAGATGAAACACAATGTTGTATCAGAACAGCAAAATCATAAAGAGAGAAAGAGAATGCATTCTGGCCAAAAGTGTCCCAAAATAAAATTTGATGTGAAATGCTTATATTAATATCTGATATCTCTTCCATTGTAATTAACCATGATAAAAAAAATAGTTGATTAGTTGATTTCGTACTTTATGTATTGACAAAAAGCTACAGATTTTTAGTGAGGTGTTAACATAAGCACAAAGATGCATCTATACTTTGATCTATTTATAAGGTAAAATGTCTCTATGGTTGAATTGAGAAGTTAACAATGCAATTGGCTGAAAAAAGAAATTTACCATACCTCTGAATGCTTTAAGTAGCTATGTTTGGAGAATATAGAGATAGGCACACACTACTCAGGAATAGTTCTGAAGTGAGAACCCTTGAAAGAAATACAAGGGAATTTCTCTCTTCTTTCTGATCCAACAGTTATAACATTTAGTGTAGTCTATCCAGAGCGATGCAACCTATCATATAATTGGAGAGTAAGTTTGTAACTGGGAGAGATTTTAAGTCAGGACCTGATCAAGATGGAAACCCATGCTGGGGGGAAAGAAGGGATTTCCTTGACTCCTTCCACATAAAGCTTTAGAGGGGTGCTACTAGAGAAGGAGAAAACTACACACAGAATGGAGCAGAGATGGATATATACTCATGATGTATATGTATACAGAGACAAAATAATATGAGAGAGGAAGCAACTTCATGAAGTGTGACTCTGACATAGAAGAGAGCATCAGGTGATGGATAAAAGCTAGGTCTGGCAACAGAACTGAGTAACCAACCCATCAGTGACACAGTGCCAAAGAAGAGCTATGTTACTCTACAAAGAGTAAAAGAACATCCAGGTCCTACTGAAGGAAGAATCGTGACCCACCTTTGACAAATATGAATGCTATATGTGTATTTTACTACCATTGCTAATGCCAGTCTTCACATGGATGATCTCACATACACAGAAACCACATATATCTATATCTATATGTGTGTGTGCATTAAGCCTGTATGTGTGTGTTGGTGTGTGTGTGTGTGTGTATTTATGGGAGAAGGTATCTCACAGGAGTGGAGGGATGGTGTTATAGGTATTGATTTTATTATGCTATCTTAGTAAATATCTTTTATAAGAGTTGATTGTGTATACTGGCTGATTGTTAGGGGAAGCAAATTGGTGATAACTCATCAGCTCTGTCTGAGATTCAAGATGCCCCTTGACAGATGCCCTAATTGTGTACATATCCTTTCGGGAAAATTATAGGTAGATTTGTTTTAGACTTATTTTTCAGTACCATTCCTTGACAAGTCAGACTAATTTATGTGAGGTGGTATGTGTATGATTGGATACTTATGTTGTTATAATAAACTAGACCCACAGTGAACATGGTAGAATATCAGTGCCTAGTAATTGCCTAGAATGTACTATGAGAGCTCATTCACATTCTTTTCTTTTGTTCATTTTTAATCAATCATTGCCTTGTTGTGACAGGACTAGGCAGATTGAAATTTTTGTGTATGCCAGGAACATGGGAACAGGTTGACTGGTGGCCTAGAAACCCTGAGTGATTAACCCCAAGCTTTTAATCTATTTGTGGGATCTCTACAGCTCTTTGGAGCTTGTCTGTGTTTGTGTGCCCTTTTAAATTAACTGTTTATCCTTATAAGGGAAGGGAAATTAATATTTGCTGTGAAAGGAATATAATGGAAAGTTTACACTGAAAGTTCAATTACCTGTGTACTTCATGGATCCCTGGAGACATTTTGGTGCCTTAAATATTTCAGGAATTTTAACCTCTCCAGAATTAAAAACAAACAAACAAACAAACAACAACAACTGCTTTATGGATGTGGTTTCAAAGGAAAGGGAATTTTTCCTGGAAATGTAGACAAAGAATGTTCCACCCAACCTTGTACCATAATGGTTTGTTGTTTCACTTGGTACCAGTTTGAGAATAAAGGGGCACGTCAGTGCAAAAAGAAGTGGGAGAGTACCCCAGACCTCTTACTGATCCCTTGTGCAAGTAGTCCTATGTTGTTATACAATTACTAAAACAAAGTCATTTGGTTTTTCAACTAGAGAGAAGGATTTAGGATTTCCCTAATGCCTGTGAGGACAGTCCCAGGTCATCTGGGACTTCTGCGGGAAAAAGGCTTTCCCTTTCAAGAGGGAGAAATGATTTTCTTTTCCTTTAAAAAAATTATCTAGGGGTTGGGAAATGCCTCTGGTAGTACCGAGATAGGTGGCAACCAAATAGTGAAGATGAAAATATTACAAGAAGTATGTGGGTGGAATACTACTCTACTTGAATAGGCTTGATTAGATTTTACAAAAGGATAGAAAATATTAGTTGCTATTATATTTATAATTTACATATATTATATTTATATTAGTTGCTATAATATTACTCTACTTTACAGTCATAAATGATCTACACAGTTCCCCTGGGAATGTCAGTTCTTGAAGATATGATGGATATGTTCTGTGCTTCCTCCACTCAGATAGAAACTGAGGAAGCTATACCCTTTGGGGACTTATTTCATTAGGGTCTCTACACAAAAAATCATACATGGGGGAGACTTGGCTCAAAGTCTGACTGGTCTAGGTAATTTTTGCTTTGGTGTTTTCTCTATCTTAGATTCAAGTATGTAATGCGAATGTAAATTTTAAAGATCTTCCCTGCCCCTAGGCTA
>NW_027187351.1:14740391-14774569 GCF_028583685.1 Petaurus breviceps papuanus | reverse complement strand
TGTGTGAGCAGCCACCCTAGGGACTCCAGGGTGCTTGCTGCTACAAAGTATTAGGTATACTTTTTTCAGGCTTGGATGACATATGCAGACCTGAGCAAACTCATGGCCTGGATTTGACTTCCTGAATCTATTCCTTCATATCTATTCATATCCTATCATATATTATGGATATTGAATATGTCCATAATAAGAAAAGGAAGTGAGCTATTGTGCAATTGTTAATTTGAAGAACCAGAAGATTGCTTCCATTTCATTGAGTAGATCCTTTAAGGATGATTTGAGAAAAGAAATGGAGCAGAATCTTATAAGATAGAAAGACATAGAAGGTTTATGGAAGACCTACTTACTCCCTTCAAAGCAATTAAAGAAATTCAGCTTGTATTTATTAAGCACTAACCACGTCTAAGATATAGATTCTGAGGATATAAATCAACCAAATTAGCATCTTACTACATGCCCTGTAAGGTGCTAAATGCTGGGGGATGTAATGAGAGGCAAAAGATCACCTCTTCCCTCAAGGGTTTCACAACCTAATTGAGGGGACAATAAGAAAACAAATGTGTTCAAACAAGCTACATGTAAAATAAGTAATAAATGAAAAATAGAATGAAAGCACTAAAATTAAGAGTAGTTGGACAAGGATTCCTATAAAAATGGAGTTTTACTTGGAACTTAAAGGAAGCCAGGGAAGGATGAAATTATAAAAACCTGGAAAACAATATATGAATTAAATTGACACTATAAAGATGAACAACTTTAAAATTTATAAAAATATCATCAATGCAATGATCATTTATGATTCCAGAGGACTGATGATAATTCCCATCCAGAACAGACAAGTGATAGATTTAGGGTACAGAATGAAATATATATATTTGCTTACAGTTATTGAAGGGATTTGTTTTGTTTGACTATGTACATTTGTTACAAAAATTGTTTTTGTTGTCTTTTTTCCTAATGTAGCAAGGGTTGGAAATATATAAAATAGATTTTTAATTAAAATAAGAGATATGAGAGGTGCTACAGATATGAAATGTTGCACTTTTAGATGAGGTCACTGGGAAATTAATTTTGCTTTACTATTTTACTTTATTGCAAGACCTCTCATGAGAATGAGACTAATCTGTAAATTTTTATAATGTACAAACAAAAGATATCAATACAAGTTAAAAAAAAGCCCAATTCTATAGGAACCAGGTTGTGAAGGATTCTTACCACCAAAGAGGAATTAATAATTGATCCTAAAGATATCATTGACATAGTTAGATTTGTGCTTTAGAGAAACCAATTGAACAGTGATTTGGAGGTTGCAGTGGAATGGAATGACACTTGAGACAGGTAGAATTACCAGAATCCTATTTCCAGGCATTTTCCAGGCATGAGGTGATGAGGACCTGAGCAAGGACGGCAGCTATGTGAATATACAGAAAGGGATGCACATAAGAGAGCTTATGAACATAGAAGTGACAAGATTTATCAATTGTTTGGATAAGTGAGGGGCTTGAGAATGAAGATGGCTTTTGGACATAGGCAAGTTAGTCACGACACTGGAAGGAAAGTCATAAACTCAGTAGTAACAAGTAAGTTTGGAAAAGGGTATGGAAGATAATGAATTTTTGGGAACATATTGAATTTTGAATGTCAATACTATATCCAGTTGAAAATATCCCAAAGCAATTTTATTATCACGCACTAGAGCTTTGTAGAGAGGCTAGGACTAGCTATATAGACCTCAGTCATCTATGTTAAGAAATCCAGGTCAGAGGTGATAAGGTCCTGAAAAGGAATTGTGAATGTGTAGAGAGATAGGGTAACATGTAATATAAGTTGTGTAGATAGAATTGAGAAGACCTGGTAATTAAACTGGATATGTGGAGTGAAAGAGAGTAATCAGTTAAGAAGGACTCTAAGGTTGTGACCTATAGAGTTGGGCTATAGAGTGGTTCTCTTGACAGCAATAGGAATGCTTAGATCAAGAGGTACATTTGGAGTAAAAGACAGATATGTTTATTCTGGACTGTTATAAGAATGTAAATTTTTAAGATCTTCCCTGCCTAGGTTAAGTGCACCTGGAGCCTATGGTGGGAGGCTTGTTTTTCAGGAATGCCCACACCTTGATGTTTTGTGATTGGGCAGTGGGTCAAGAGGGTTGTTACATTCTCTGACCCAGGAGGAGGCTATATAATCCCTGATGTGAGACTTTGTTTTAGGGCTCACTTTGAGAAGTATTATGTGATTTGACCAGACAAGACTCTGGGCAGCCATTGAGAGCCCCCCAGATTTGAAAACCCAGATATTGATGCTTCCCTCTCTGGTAACTGACTAGGTGTGGATGTAATGGTCAAGGCAGTTGGAGGCCTGTCTACTTGATATGTTTTTCTGTTTTCTTGTAACTTCTGCTTTGTAATATCTGTCTGTATACTCTGAAGTTCAGGGTGCTGACTTTTTCCCCCGAACAAGGTAAATGATATATTTGATTGATTAAATCAAGATTGTTAACCCACTTTGAGTTGCTTTCCTTTAGAAAAGCAGATCTGAGAACCTGTGTTGGTAGCCACCCTGGGGACGCTGGGGTGCTTGCTGCAACATGGACAAACTAATTTTAAGAGGGAGAGATTTTTTAAAGTAATTTTTTTTTTTAGCTTTTTGAATGGGGAAAGGCAGGGCATTGGGGTTAAGTGATTTGCCCAAGGTCACACGGCTGGTAAGTGTTAAATGTCTGACATTGGATTTGAACTCAGGTTCTCCTGACCTCAGGGGTAGTGATCTATTCACTGTGCCACCTACACATCCCAGAGAGAGAGATTTATAATAACTAGAGGAAAGCCCTCTTAGGAATAGTAAATAAGCTGGGGTGGTATAGAGGTTGAAGAGGAAATATCTTGCATGGAAACAACTAGCAGTCCAAATTCACCAGAGTAGAGAGTTTTTGAAAGGATAATATATTAAAGAAGTCTAGGGAGAAGAGTGAAGGTCAGAATGTAGAGAGCTTTTCATGATAGACTAAGGATTTTGTATTTAATCCTAAAGGAAATAGGGAGCTAATGAGGATCATGGATCACATGTTTTTGGCATAAAAATTTCACAACTCTGTGGAGGAATGACAAGGAATAGGCAAATAGAGTATTTTTCTCCTAAACAAGCTTACATCTTTATATAAGAGTAATAAACCAAGAGTTTCTAGCATACATAATTGTATGGCTTTTGGGATAGTAGTTCAATTATATTCACCTCTGTGGTTACTGGAATAGGAACTTTGCTATGCTTCTACTAAAGAGTCAGTTATAGTGGAAGTCACATGATCCTGAGCTCTGGCTTATCTTCACTGGCCCAGAGGCTCTTAAGATTTTCTACTTAATCCAGACCTTCAACGATCTGTAATTTCCTTGGTATGAGCATCCTTCCTCTCTGTGATGCATGTTACTTTGTGACTTAGCTGACAATCATGAGTTTCTACAGATGAAACATCCATCACCCTTAAGTCAACCTGTTAATGATTTACTCTGAATTTAACAAGGGTGGTCCTCATAAAATATCCATGTAATCCATTAATATGCCCCTATTATATTGTGTATAGCCTGGCAAATTTACTGATACTCTAGCACCCATGTGTAAAAAGAAAAGAGAACCATATTTAACTCCCATAAAAGCATTTAGGAAGGTAATGCTATCCCATTTGATTTTAGAAGATGTCACAAGCTCAGACAACTAGAGTTCATTCAATTTCTATTTCCCTCCTTATTTAAAAGATTTACTTTCAAGAGAAGTGCTAGGAAAGCCTCAGACTTCAAAATGAATATGTTATAAACATAGAGAAGACATATCAAAAGAGCAGAAAGATTCATTAGTTATTATTTTTTTACTCTTAAAGGAAACAGCAAAGTATACAGTTAGATGAAGAAAAATACCAGGTACCAAAAAAACCACAAGAATGAAGAAGTGGATTCTTTGTTTGGTTGAGGAAGCATCAGCTACACCAAGGATTAAATCAATGGAAGAAATTTAAAAGTGCATACTAGAGAAACTGTACTCTTTTTATCATAAAAATAAAATGAGCCTAATGACATCTCTTGGCTAAACACAGATTTATACACACATACACAGAAAAAGTAAGATATGTGTATATCTACACACACACACACACACACACACACACACACACATATATATATATGAAATAATTAACAGAGGGAAGTCATTAAAATTAAGAGGTGTTGGGAAGGCTTCCTGTAATAAATAGGATTTTAGTTAGGACTTGAAAGAAGTCAAGGAGGTCAGTAGCTGGGGTAGGCAAAGAAGAGGATTTCAGGCATGGGGGTTGGGGGAGCCAGAGAAAATGTCCAGAACCTAGAGATGAAGTGTCTTATTTTTGAAAAAGCAGGGAAGCCAGTGACATTAAATCAAAAAATACATAGTGCTGGGGCATGTAAAATGTGAGAAAACTGGAAATGAGGGTAGTTTATGAAGGGATTTAAATGACTGAGAATTGTGCATTTGATACTAGAGGCAATAGGAAGCCATGAGCATTTCTTGAATAGGGAGTGGTATGATGAGACTCATGCTTTATTAAAATCACTATATTGACTGAACAGAAGATCTATTGGAGTAGGTTGAGACTTGAGGCATGTAGGCCCACCAGTAGATTATAGCAGTGTATTGGAAAGATGTTACAAAGGAGAAATCAGCAGGTCCTGACAACAGATTTGATATGGGGGTGGGGAAGGTATAAGGGTGAAAGATAGTGAGGAATACAGAATTGCTCCTAGGTTGTGAGCCTGAGGAACTAAGAGGATGCTGTGGATCTCTACAGTAGTAGGGGAGATAGAAGCAGAAGAGCCTGAGCCTTCCACCTTCCAATCAGTAGCAAGTGCCCCAAAGGCAGAGGGTATTTCCATGAGTTCTAAGTCTGAAATGACCTTCCAAAATTCCTAGAAGATGATAGAGAAATCCAGAGGAGTACAGCTTGGTAGAAATAGAATGTAACTCCCTTAAAGGTATGCATTATTTTATTGTTATCTTTATATCCCTTTCATCTAGCACAATGCCTTGTCGATACTGGGGGTTTACTTAATCATGCAGAATTAAGTTTAAGTGGAGGCAATATTAGAGATATCCACTCTTTACATTTGATGTTTGAGGATAGAGGGACTCAAGATGAATGCCATTTTAAATCCAGACTAATATTTAGTAGAAGTAACCCACTAACCAGGGAGTAACTCCAGTCTTCTGATTACTATTCTCAAATTCTTTCCACTTCACTACAGGTTTGGAATTATTATATGTTATGCTTCTTCTGTCATTGATCCCTAGGATGATTGATCCTTTATATTTATGCCCTTTCATATGTTATCATTTCTGTCTCTATACCTTACTTAGGTTCTCCCCCATCCCTAAGAGCCTTAAGTTAGAATTTTGGGGCCTAGGAGAAAAACTGCAAATCTCACTTGGTGCAAATAATATGAAGAGTGACCTCCATTTTGGGGTGGGGAGCAAGGAAGGACAAGGGATGATTTCATTCCAACTCACCATCTGGTGTTTTTATGTTTGAAATATTTGGGCTGAATATATGTTAAAGTCTGTTTTTCTACTTGGACAAAATACCTCAAGTTCATTTCCTCTAAATTTGGCAGAGTCATTCTATACTATTTACAAATTTATTTCCCTATTTCCACCCAGAAATCCCATTTTCCTTTTCCCATGTAAATTCCACTCTTGCTTAAAAAAATTGCTGCTGAAATTCTGTCCTCCATGAAATCTTCTTAACTCCTTTAGCTGCCCCATCACCTTTTGGAGCTTAGATCCCTCCATTCTCTGAGTTCCCATTATAGTTATAGGTACTACTGTAGAGCTTAGGGTTTCATTGATTTCTAAAGCCTGTCTCATCTTCCCAACCATGATATAAATCCATGAGGGCAGGGGCCCCATCTTAGTTCATTTATATCTGTATAACCTCTTTCACAATGCTGGGTCCAGTAAATATATGAATATAAAACATGGTCTTCATTGTTCATACTTATTTTTTTTAATTGTTAAAAAGTCAAATTTAACACAGCAAATGTTATATTAATATACTTCTTTTTATCTCTTTTTGGTCAACTCACCATTGTGGAAATAACTTTATAAGCCTTCAAGGACTGTGGAATATGACTTCAAAGGATCATAGATTTCAAGTTGAAAATGACCTTCTTGTCATCAAGTTCAAACACTAATTTTACAGATTAGGAAACAGAGGAAAAGAGGTTTACCAAGGATAATGCAACAAGTATCAGAGGAAGGATTTTAACCCAGGTTTTCCTGACTCTAAATATATTGATCAATCCATACTATTTCGCTCATTATTTTCCATATATTGCATAGTTTCCCACTATATCAGATAGTAAAATGGTATCTAGCATCTTTTTTTTATAGTAGCAAGAAAATGGGATATTCTGAATAGGGGAATTGATGTAAGGCTGCTAGCATCCTCTCTTTAAACTTACTTAACATATTTAACAGAATCAGAAATGAAACCACAGCCGGAAATCCTTTGTTGACGTTGACGTTGGCAGGCTATGGTCTCACACACAGACAGTATGTCTGCCGGACCTGTCCATCCGAACGTTGTGTTAAAGGACCCAGACCGTTGCACCTTTGTTGAAAAGCCACTACCTAATCATCCTCCATGCAAGGACGGCTCCTTGCACAGACACGTGCCTCTCAGCGGTGTCATCAATAACGAAAATCGGGAGGATAAAAGCTTCCAAATGAGCGGGCCCTTCTGTAATCGGCGCCAGAACGATTCACTTGCTCCCTGTTAAGCTTTGATCTCCATGAAGTGAAGGCGACAAGGAAACAGTCCTCTGTAAGATCTTCTTGGCAGCCATCCCATAATGCCTGCTGGATGGTTTTGATCCCATTCCATATGTCCATAATTTAAGCAGCCCCACAAGTCTCTCTGAATTGTGTCATACAACCCTGCAGGGCACAATCCTGTGTTACCTGAATTTGGAAGTAATCTTTTCAGCCTATTTCAATTTTCACATTAAAGAACTAGCTGCCTGAAACTTGATGATTACAGGTTTGTAAGGACAGGATCAAATAGAAAAGATGCTAGCAGAAAGTCAAATGGGAAAATATTATTCTGCATACAGAACTGACTTCCTCTTCTCTTTTTAGAATAAATCTAGAGCTATCCATGTCATTATTGGCTTAAGTATAGTCCTGTAGTGAAATATTATTATAGATTCATTCTAATAAAATAGGGAGGTGTGATGCCTTCCAAAAGGGCTTTCCCAAAGGCTTGCCCTTTTATAATAACCTTTAGGTCCAGAGTTAGAAGGGTTAATATACATAAGATTTGCAATTCAGAAAACTTCTTATGTAATGAATATCCAAGGCAATACAATTATCAATTATTCATCTCTTGATTAAGGACTAAGAACATTGATTTCATCCTTGGACGAATTCATTTCTGTTTCAACACAATTAGTTCTCATCAACAGGAAATAGCTGCTTTTTTGCTTAGTCTGTCAAGTGTGCTTATTTTGTATTGCATTAGACTTTTATTAGAATTACTGATTGTTAATACAGTAATTCTTTAGTGATGAAACAATTTGTCTTGTCAGCGTATTTATAAATGAGGTAGTAAAGACTCATGACTGGTGTAAAGCATTGATTTTCTGTTCATTGAAAAACAATTTACTTGAAAGGAAGTCTACTTCTAATCACTAAGAGGTTAATAAAAATAAATTTAGGCATACAAACACAGTAAAATGAAAGATTGCCTAGACAAGTCTATAAACCAATAATGCTGGAGAACTGCATAGTTCACATCCTCTTTATTCTTGGATTGTATTTAAGCATTCTAGAGATTGAATAGAGTTCTTCAATTAATGATTATAAAATGTTTTCTTCTATGAATCTCTTGATGATTCATGGTTAGCCAAGTACCCTAAAGACAATCTGACCATTCGCTTCATTATGTGTTCTCTGTTTACTTGCTTGACAGCCTTTTTTTGTTTATCTAATTATTTTAACCTCTTTAAGTCACAACTTTTAGCTATATTCTAACACACAGTTCAAATTTCTCTTTAATAGCCTTGTCATTCACTCAAGCAGCTCACTCAATATCCATATCTACCAAAGTGGATGTCTGATTCATGCTTTCTAAAAGAGACCATTAAGCATGATTATGTTGGTTCCTTTTCCCAAGTGATCTTTTCCTTCCTAGATCTTGAATATTACTTGATTTTTCTCTTACATAATCTACTTATCACAGAATCTCCAAGTCGTTTTATTACTCATTTTATATTTTACTTCTTACACAAGGCTTTTCCCGAGTTCCACCCCCCATGTGATGTTAATACTCTCCCAAACCCTTGGAAATATTTGTTGTTTTTTTAATTTTACACATACTTTGCCTTTGCTTTTTTTGTCATTGTTGCTACAATCCAGTCATTTCAGAAATGTCTGACTCTTTGTGACCCCGTTTGGAATTTTCTTGGCAAAGATACTGGAGTGGTTTGTCATTTCTTTCTCCGGCTTATTTTACAGAGAAGGAAACTGAAGCAAACTCAGGTTGAGTGACTTGCCCTGGATCACACAGCTAGTTACTGTCTAAAGCCAAATTTGAACTCATGAAGATGAGTCTTACTGATTCCAGGTACAGCACTCTATCTACTTTGCCACCTAGCTGCCCCTGCATTTGTTTATTAATATACAAATTTCCCTCCACCTACTGGATGCCTTCCACACAGAATGCATATTCTTTGAGAGTGAGAATTGTTCTATTTTTATCTTTCTATCTCCAGTATCTATCAAAAATGCTTGTGGAATTGAATTTGCATATGTATTCTCTGCCCTCTACTAGGTTACAAACTTTATGAGGGCAAGGACAATGTATGGATTAATTATGTCTGTTAGTTACCTTCCCTTATTGTCTGAAACAATTTTGCACACAGTAGATACTTTCAGATGTCAGTTGAATTTGAACGAAGTATTTGAATTTTTAGGGAAGGTTTTTAGATTAAATTCCTCTTCATGTAGTCAGTCATTTAGTCAACTAGAATTTATTAAGGTCCTTCAATGTTCCAAGCATTGTGCTAAGTGATGGGGATACAAAGAAAATCAAAAGACTCTTTGCTGTCAAGGAACTCACAATTTCGTATAAACAAGATATATTCAGCATAAACTGGTCGACAGAAGAAAGGAATGAACATTAAGGAAAATCAGTAAAGGTTTCCTTTAGAAGGTGGAATTTTAGCTGTGAAAGAAACCAGTAAAGCTGGAAGGCAGGCATGAGAAGGAGAATTCCCAGCATGGGAGACAGCCAATGAAAAATGTTCAAAATCTACAGGAGGAGTGCCATGTTCAAGGACAAACTAGGAGGCCAGTGTCCCTAGATCACATAGTATATGGGAGGAGTGGAGTCTAAGGTATCTAAGAATGAACTGGAAAAGTAGGAAGAAGCCAGGTTATGGAGGCAGAAAAAGGTAGGGATCTGAAATTTTGTTATGCAAGTTTCTAGAAAACACAGTTGTGGAGACAATACTATCTTTTTCCTTATGTGGGAGACAGGAATTGTGTAGAGATATACAAGATTAGGAAAAGCCACTGTTGATGTGAGAGGGAGATGAGGGGAGGAGATAGGTGTTGAATGTGATTTTGTCTTTATTGCCTGTATTGAATTTACTTGATCCCTGGTGTACTTCCTGACTATGAATTCATTTGACTAATGCAGTACCTCCTCTTCCTCCCCTCTTCCCATTCTTTTATGTCTCATAGCACACAAGTCTCACCCATGCTTTACTTTAAACTTGCTTTATTGGAGTAGCTAGATGGCTTAGTGAATAAAGTTTGGGGTCTGGAGTCAGGAAGACCTAAGTTTAAATCTGGCCTCAGATACTCACTGGCTGTGTGACCCTGGGCAAGTCACTCAATCTCTGTTTGCTTTAATCCATTCCTGTATCTTTGCCAAGAAAACCCCATGGACAGTTGAGGGGCCTTAGGTCTAAAAACTATTCAAAACATTCAGATTCAATTCTAGCTGGGGTCTCTGAACTCTCTGTATGAGAAAGAATCTTACTGACTTCTTAATTTTTATAAATCTCCCAAGTGGGGCAGCAAACCATGTGAATTCAGAATGTTAACTTTAGGTCTGAGCCGTGCTTGAAAAAGTATGTTTAAATGATAGAAGAATGATAGTTATGTTAAATGCCTGTACTTTTCTCAGATGCAGGAACTTCACTGTCTCACATTCCTTCTAAAATATCTGTTTCTGAGTTAGTTGTGGAGTTTGGGCACTGACTAAAGGACACTCACACCTCTGGGGTCACCTAAGAGAGGAGTTGGGGAATGCCCACATTCTGAAGGTGGGAATTAGCTAAAGAGAGTAGTTATCTCTAATTCCACCTGCTACACAATGTTAACCTTTAAAGTTGGTTAAAAGAGACAAACAAATAGTGATATACAGTTATTTTATCTTATTCCCTTAAAACTAGTGAACTTGTACAAGGAGCCAGACTAAGTCTGACTGCTAAACAAAAGAATGAGAAAGCTTACATTCCTTTTAGAACCATCCCAATTCAGGGTGACTGTGTCACACAATTTTATGATCTCCATATGTTTACTATCCATATCATGAGAATGGAAGTTTCTTGGTTGTAAATACAAATTGACAAGACAATGGACAGAGCAGGGTCCATTTGGAATTTGTGGTCTCAGGATGTCTCGGTTTTCCTCCCATATGGAGTATGTCCCAAGATAAGGGGAAATCCCACTTCCAGCCTTAACTGGTTTCTGGAGTTGCTGACACAGGAAAAGGAATTTTTAAAGCAAAGCATATAAGTCTGTTTGATTACTTCAGACTTTGGCCAAAAATATGATATTTAATTATTATCAACAGTAATAATCAAGATATTTTAATCTGAATTAACTGTATGATATAAATAATGATAATAATTTTCTCAAAGTCTTATCAGCTGTGTTCAAATATTCATGGACATGAGCTAAGAGTTACTCATATTCTAATAGTAAATTATTTTGCTTCTGAAAAGCTGTCTTTCCCTATTTTTCACATATTCTAACTGCTGATTATTGTGGGGGTTGTTTCTGAAATTACTGTGCTCTGAATAGTTACGAATTCTTGAACAGATTTATAGTTTTACAGGCCTTTAAGGTAAATCTCATTTTGATTTTTATTTCTGTTGGATCACATTTAAGAGATGTGAGCAAAGTTATGAATTATGTGGTTCTTTTTTAAAAATCAGAATTTATTAATTTATTTTTAGTTTTCAACATTCATTTCCATAAGATTTTTTGTTCAATTTTTTCTACCCATCTCTCCCCTAGCCCCCAGCCCAAGATGGTATGCATAGTGACTACCCCTTCCTTCAGTCTGCCCTCTCTTCTATCAGTCCCCTCCCTCTTATTGCATTCTGCCTCACTTTCTTGTAGGATAGATTTCTATACCTCATTGCCTGTATATCCTATTTCTCAGTTACATATAATTTTTAACATTTGTTTTTATAATTTTGAGTTCCATATTCTCTCCCTTCTTCCCTCCCCACCCATACCCATTGAGAAGACAAGCAATTTAATATAGGTTATACATGTGTAGTTATGCAAAATATTTCTATAATAGTCATATTATGAGAGATTAACTATATTTTCCACCATCCTTTCCCACCCCACATTTATTCTGTTTTCTCCTTTGACCCTGTCCCTTTCAAAAGTGTCTGCTTCTGACTACCTCCTCCCCCAATTTTTCCTCCCTTCTATCTCCCCTGCATCCCCTTTCCCCCTCCATTCCTGTAGGGTAAAATATGCAGTTGAGTGTTTATTATTCCCTCCTTAAGCCTAATTCAATGAGAGTAAAGATGATTCATTCACTTTCACCTCCCCCCTCTTCCCTTCCATTGTAAGAGCTTTTTCTTCCTTCTTTTATGTGAGATAATTTACCCCATTCTATCTTTCCCTTTGTCCTTCTCCCAAGAGAGACATATATAAGTGTGTGTATAGATATGCACACATATATTATATAAGTATACATATATATACACACATATATAGATATACATATGTGTGTATTCCCTTCAACTAACTTCATCTACTATAATATTGAGAAAAGTTTCATGAGTTATAAATATCATCTTTCCATGTTGGAATGTAAGCAGTTCAACTTTAATAATTCCATTATGATTTCTCTTTCCTGTTTGCCTTTTCATGCTTTTCTTGACTCTCAAATTTGAAAGTCACTTTTTCTGTCTAGCTCTGGTCTTTTCATCAAGAATGCTTGAAAGTCCTATATTTCATTGAATGTCCATTTTTTTCCAATGAAGGATTATACTCAGTTTTGCTGGGTAGGTGATCCTTAGCTTTAATCCTAGCTCCTCTGACCTCCAGAATATCATATTCCAAGCCCTTCAATCCCTTAATGTAAAAGTTGCTAGTTCTCATGTTATCCTGATTGTGTTTCCACAATACTTGAATTGCTTCTTTCTGGCTACTTGCAATATTTTCTCCTTGATCTGAGAATTCTGGAATTTGGCCATAATATGCCTTAGGAGTTTTCTTTTTGGGATCTTTTTCAAGAGACATTTGGTGGAAATTTATCTTTCCCTCCATTCTGCATATTTCCTAGAGCTAAGAGTCACTGAAAATCATTCATTGAAAACTACTGTGAGCTGAACACTTTGGTCTCTATTTGAGCTTCAGTTCAACTTTAGTTGGCCTACAGGTACACACCACACACACACACACACACACACACACACACACACACACACACACATATTACCAAAGTATTGGAACACACTATAAGGCAGATGACTATCTTAGAATTATATGTTTTGAAAAATTTTCAGATGGGCCTGATCTTTTCACGTACTCTGTGTGAAACTAAACATGTTTTTGAGGTTATGGAAAGCCTTTGGATCATGGATTATGGTTAGAAAAGGACAGTTCACAATCAAATGGAAACCCTTAATGGAGAGAGGACTGTCTGGCTGCTCAGACAAAGTTTCCTGGGATATATATTTGGATGGTAAAAACGCCAAGTCCAGAAACTAGCACTGACTTTTGTATGTTCAGGAACTTGGTTTTATCAATTCTCCTAAGGACATTAAGGGTTTGAGAAATTAATTTATGCTAACATAAAGAACAGATTGGAAAACCAGGACACTAGCTATTTCTTTGAGATGAGTAAGCCAGCCAGAATGAGAATAAGAGGCAGCATGGGAGTGCAGAGGGTAGATTGCTGAACCTGAAGTCAGGATTGTCCCTTGAGTCCAGGGACTGTCTTTTGCCTCTTTTTGTATCCCCAGAACTTAGCTCTGTGCTTGGTACATAGCAGGTGCCTAATAAATGCTTTCCTTCCCTTTGTTTCCTCATATGTAAAACAAAGGATTAAATTTAGTGTTCCCTAGGGAAACTTCAACCTCTAAATTCATGATCCTATAGTAGTCTTTCATGGAGGGCTTCCTAGTGGACAGGGTTAATTTAGCCATATAAATCATCAAATCAATTTAGGTGAGTATGAAAATAGAGCAAAGGTAATGTCTTCTCAAGGAATAATTTCCTCAAGTTAAGTAGTTACCAAAACCCTGTTATTATAATACTTCCACATCACAGATATACTGCAGTTCTCATGATTACAATTCATTGTAATCACTGGTTACATTCAATCTATCAATAATTATTTATTAAATAGTTTTTTATATACCAGACACTATACTAGCATATGGGGATACAAAGACTGAATAGTTCAATGGCCTTATTTTCTCATCTTTATAAACCTTCTAAAGGCATACCCTACATTAATTTGATATCTTCTTACTCTGTATGACTCTTATTCATATCCTCCCATGGGATCCAGCCAGTGAGGTTTTTCTAGATCAAATAATACATGGTACAGCACATTGATGAAGAATGTGGGCTGTCCATCTGTTATCCTTCATTCATTCTATACATCTTAATTTATTTTCTAGTCTTATATTTGTTTAATATATATCTGATTCCACTTTTTGATCAAAATTCATTATTGATAATATACTATAGCTTGTTTATCTTTCCTTTGTATCTCTCCAATGTCCTGTGGTTTATTTAATATTTTGATTTCTCAGAGGAATAAAATTAAATATGGGCAGCTACATGACCACAGATATATACTTTCTGCACTACTTGCATGATGGAATTTAATGCAATTTCATTAATAATTAGTGAGAGATTTATAGACAGTGGTAGATAAAAACAATCCATGTCCTTCACAAAGTTTCATTTTACTGAGGGAAGGAATTCTGTATGTACAGAGTTAAATATAATTCAAAGTGGCTTGAAATAGGGGAGAGGACTGGCAAATGTTGGGGCAAGAGAAAACTTCACAAACTATATGGAATATGAGCTGAGACTTAAAGGAAAAGGGAGAATGCTGAGAAGTGACCCCACTCTAAATGAGTACACCTTAGCCTAAAGGTGCCAAGGTCTCCCATTGCATCCTGGGTCATCTCCAGTCATCCTGATCAGTTTGGGGTCACTGGATCCAGATGGCTCTGGAGGAGAAAGTAAGGCTGATGACTTTGCACAGCCCTCCCTCACTCAAATCAAAGTCGACTACAAGTCATGTCATCATTTTCCTGATGCCATAGTCCTCTTCGAAAACAAAGGACAAACACAACAACAATGATAATAGCTCACGTTAATATAGCCCTTTAATAATTTCAAATAATTTTGCAAAAAAACGTTGTCTTATTTGATCCTCACAAGAACTCTATGATATAAGGAAAACATTTCCAACAATTTGGATCATAGATTTAAAGCTGAAAAGGACCCAGAAGGCTTTCTAGTCCATCTCCTTCATTTGAATAATGAGAAAACAGATGACTAGGGAAATTAAGTGACTTATCCAAGGTTATACTGGTAATAAGCTTCAAAGACATTGCTTGAGCCTATATGAATTTAAAGTTATCCAAATGTGTCATGGGGTGCCTTTATAGGTGATAAGGACTTCATCATAGGAAACCTTCAAGTTAAGACTATGTACAAATTCCTTAGGAATTTCATAACAAAAATTCCTACTTAGGCATAGGATGATTAGATGACCTCTTGGGTTCTTCCCTATGCTATGGTTATATATTATTCATAATTTTTCTCTTTGAAGCTAAATATTCCCAATTCCCTTAATTATTCATTATATATAATGATTTCCAGATTTTTTGTTGTCCTCGTTGCCCTCTTCTGGGTATAATCTTCAACAGTATTGTAACTTTTTTTTGTTTTGTCAAATAATATGTTTTTTTTTTTCTATGTAGAGTTCTTTTTTTCATTTATTCATTTATTTGGGTTACAAATTTTCTCCCCGTTTTTCACCTACCCACCACCCCAAAATAGCAGTCCCACAGGATATCCCCTGCTCCAATCTGCTCTCTCCCATATACTTTTCCAGTGAATCTCTATGCCCCAGTGCCTGTATATCTTATTTCCCAATTACATGTTAAATAGTATTAATAATATTGTATATACACACACACACAAACATATTTTTGAGTATTTGGTTTTAAAACTTTGAATTCCAGATTCATTCCCTTCCTCCCTTGTCTCCCAACCTTACTGGTAAGATAAGCAGTTCAGTATAGGTTGTCCATGTGTGGCTAATGCAAAACAATAACATAGTAGATATATTGTAAAAGACTGACTATATTTCCCTACCTCCTATCCCACCTCCCACTTGTTCTATTCTCTACTTTGATCCTGTCCCTTTCCAAAAGTAGGTGCTCCCAACTTCCCTCCCCCCCCAGCCTGCTCTCCCTTCCATCATTCCCCTCTCATCCCCTTCCCCCCCTACTCTCCTGGAGGGTGAGATACCCTATTTAATATGTATTTCATTCCCTCCTCAAGCCAAATTCAATGGGAATAAGGTTAACCCATTCCCTTTTGCCTTCCTATTCTTCCCCTCCATTGTAACCATTTTCCCTTGCCTCTTCTATATGAGATAGTTTACCCCATTCTGTCTCTCCCCATCTTCTCTCATTATATTCCTCTATCACATCTTAATTTCACCGTTTAAGAATCATCCCTTCCTATTAAATTGGTCCTGTACCCTCTATCTATGTATACCTGTAAACATATATACACACATTCACATATGTATTCATATGCCCATATACCCTCATATATAGACACACACACACACACACACACACACACACACACACATATATATATATATATATATATATATATATATTTCTATTCCCTTCAACTACTGAGAAAAGTTTTATAAGTTATAATTATTGTTTTTCCCTGTAGGAATGTTAATAGTTCAACTCTGATAAGTTCCTTATGATTTCTTTTCCCTGTTTACCTTCTCATGCATCTCTTGCTTCTTGTATCTGAATGTCAAATTTTCTATTCAACTCTGGTTTTTTCAGCAAGAATGCTTGAAAGTCTTCTATTCCACTGAATGACCATATTTTCCCCTTAAACATTATACTCAGTTTTGCTGGGTAGGTGACTTAGTTTTAATCCCAGCTCCTTTGCCCTCTGGAATATCATATTCCAAGCCCTTCTATCCCTCAGTGTAGAAGCTGCCAGATTGTGGGTTATCCTGATTGTGTTTCCACAATATTCAAATTGTTTCTTCCTGGCTGCTTGTAATATTCTCTCCTTAATCTGGGAATTCTGGAATCTGGCTATAATATTCCTAGGAGTTTTCTTTTGGGGATCTTTTTTAGGAGGTGATCAGTCGATTCTTTCAACCTCTATTTTGCCCTCTGGTTCTAAAACATCAGGGCAGTTTTCTTTGAGAACTTCCTGGAGGATGCTTTCTAGGTTCTTACTTTGATCATGGCTTTCAGGTAGTCCAATAATTTTTAAATTCTTTCTCCTGGATCTATTTTCCAGGTCAGTGGTTTTTCCCATGAGATATTTCACATTGCCTTCTATTCTTTCATTTGTTTGGATCTGTTTAACAGCATCTTGATTTCTCATAAAGTCATTAGCTTCCATTTGCCCCAATCTAATTCTGAAGCAATGATTCTCCTCATTGAGCTTTTGAGGTTCTTTTTCCATCTGGCAAATTAGGCTTTTTAAGCATTCTTCTCCTCATTGCCTTTTTGAGCCTCTTTTGCCATTTGAGTTAGTCTATTTTTTAAGGTACTATTTTCCTCAGTCAGGCTGTTGACTCTCGTTTCATAATTTTTTTTCATTGTTCTCATTTCTCTTCCAAATTTTTCCTCCATTTCTCTTATCTGCTTCTTAATGTCCTCTATGGCCTGTAACCAGCTTGTATTTTCCTTTGAAGCTTTTGGTGCAGGAGTTCTGACCTCACTGTTTTCCTCCTGTTCCATGCTTTGCTCCTTTTTGTCCCCCAAAATAGGAGTCCAATGTTGGAATCTTCTGTCTGCTTTGTTTCGTTTGCCTGCTCATTTTGCCACTCAATTACTTGACTTTTGGACTTTTTGCCACAGTAGGACTCTGCCACCAGACAGGGGAGCTTTTGTCCCAAATGCTGGCATTTTCTCAGCTGCTGGAGGTATTAGATGGATGCCCTCTCTGAGTTCTCCACAAGCTCTTTCAGGCTGGACACACAACCCAGGACCTCCACCCTAGACTGCAATCCAGATCCAAGAAGGTTAAAGCAAGAGTGATTACCCCTCATACTGGTGCTTGGTCCCCCTACACTCTTCAGGCCAGGAGCTGAAGCTGCCATGTGGTGTTGGTTGGCTTTGCCTGCGTCTCAGTGGCTTCTTGCTCCGGGGGCAAAAGCCACGTATTCCCACTTACTGGGACCTAAATCCAGACTGCACTGGCCTCTCACTTTGTCCTCTGCATCTATGTGTTGACAAATCTGGAAATTGCCACATCTGCTGCTGATATGGGGCCCCTCCAGCCAGTGGCTGGTCAGGCCCTCCCTGAGGCTAAAGCCTCTGTGTGGGGGTGGACTTGGCTCCCAGAATGCTGAGCTGGCCAATTCCTTCTGGCCTGCTGGGCTATCCTCAGTGAGAGGTTAGTTTCTCTGTGTCATTTTGTGGTTTCTGCAGCTCCAAAGTTTGTTTAGAGTCCCCTTTTACATGGATTGGGGAAGGTGGAAGCCAGAGCCCTGCAGATGTCTTGCTTCTACTCCACCATCTTGACTCTGCTCACCTTGTGTATCAGTATTGTAACTTTCAATTAGAAGGCATTCAAGTTTTCAGTGAAATAAAAAATGGATCTAGTAGTGGGATTGAGTCTTACATTCCTTCTATACAATGTGCTTTTTTAAACATATTCTATTTATTTTGGGGCAACTATATTATAATGTTCACTCATATTAAGGTTTTGGTCAACCTAATTTGCTCATACCCATTGCAAATGTAGTACTTTTAATATGGGTTTTCTGTACCTCTAAATTAAATAGTTGCTTTTTTTTAAGCCTAAGATATATATTATTCATTCCAACTAAATCTCGCCACCCCATCCAACCTTCATGCTCACGAATGAATATTATAAACTCAGGAGCTTATCTGCCAAAGAAATAAACTCAATGAAATTATTGTTTTTCAAATTCATGGCACATTACAAACTTTCTGTGCCATGAATAGTTAGGGATAATAAAATCTCAGTTTATATCAGCTGTTATGATACCAATCTGGTCAGTGTGTTGAATAATATGTTAAGCTCCAGACAATCAATTTAAGAGATATTTCTTATAGTAGGTTCTTTAACTGTATTCTAGAAATGCTGATCTTTTAGTGGGTCCCACATATTTTATTTAACTTAAAATTAAGATGTTACTCTATAAGAGTTAAAAATACTGAAAATATTTTATCAGTATTCACTATCTGTGCTGTGATACTTTGGGTTGTTTTCATATTCAATATTACATTAAAATGAACTTTAAGTAATCTCTAATATTATATATTTGGGAGAAATAATTTTTAATTCCTTTCTGTAGGTACAAAGACTGAAAGTGTCAAGTATAATTCAATATAATTAACTTTATTATGAGAGTAGGTTACATCTCAATAAAATGCAAATATTTAATGAACTGATCAGAAATTCTTAACATGAATTTTATTTTAAATTATACCATTTCTTCAAGATGAAAGATTTGAGTAATTTTCACTTGTTTCTAGAGAGGGCTAGGTTTGCCTATTTAGTTCTTTTCATGTCTACTAAAGAAGTCATATCCCCTAAGTAATTTTTAAAAACGCTAGTATTGTGCTTTCAGTTTTGTTTGCAATCTTCCTTTTATATATTACCTTATCAGAGTCATACAAAAACTCTGAGAATGAAGTATTATTTTTTCTCTCATTTTGCAGAATAGAAAACTGAAGCTCATAGAAGTTAAGTAACTTCTCCAAAGTAGCAAAGTTAGTAAATGTTGGAGACAGGATTTAACATCAGGTATTCCTAACTCCAAATTCAGTAATAAATTTGTTCTACCATGCTGCTTCTCTAATAAAGTTTAATGATTGCAGCTGATTCCTCCTCTCTGCTAATTGTATCACCATCAAATAATCAAAGAATTTGGGAGTTGGGAGGAACTTCAGCAGCCATTTATTGGAATATATATCCAAAAGAAATCTCTACCATAACATGCATGACAAGTGATTATCCAGTCTCTGTTTTTAGATCCATTATTTATTTATTTAGTTAGATCTAACTATTTCCAAACAAAGTATCATTGGACTTGTTTCAAAGAACTACAGAAAACCAGAAATCAGTGTTTCCATTTCCATAATGGAAAATAGAAATAATATCCCAGTAAAAAGTCATGAATACTTTTAAATCATAGGAACAAGAATTGGAAGGAATCTAGAAGTACATGTGGGTTGAACTTTTGAAACTGAACTTTTGGCTTAGGAAGATGAAATGATGTGGTTAAAACCCTCACAAGCAGTAAGTTTTCGAGCATCCAAACTCAGGTTTTCAAGATCCAAATGTCGTGCTCTTCCCACTGGACTGCGGTCCATTGAAAATAACAATCTCTGCACTCCCAGAAAATCATCTTATTGTACTTAAGATCATTGTGTGATGCATGATGGATCAGCATTATGTAGACATGAAGGTATTTTTCAAAAAAGGGACAGCCACTTGACTCACTGGAAATTCTCTGATAGAACTTAGCAAAGGGAAATATGGTTCAATTTAAAAGGATAATAATGTCAAGACAAGGGTCTGAAGGATGTAAGGAAGTTTGAGATCAAAGTGTTGAAAGATAATGCCTTAGTTTCCTCAACTATACAGCAAGGATAATATTAGAACATATCTCACAGAGTTGTGAGGATCTAATAATATAATATTTGTAAAAACACCTTATTTTAATGCCTGACAGATAGTAGGTACTTAATATATGCTTAGTCTAATAGATGCTAAATATGTTTCCTTCATTCCTTCCCTTATAATAATCATCATTGCACCATTCTCAAGTGTAGATACTATTAAGTAGACAGAGTCAGTAGAAAATAATCCAAGAGTTATGAACAACATGCAAAACCATATTCTATTGGTGGTTCCATTGCAAGTTTGCTAAGTAACCTTGGGCCTTGACTACTGTGCTTTTGTTTTCCTTCATGACAGGAAAAAAATTATGATGTTCTTTATACAAAGGTTTTATATACAGAGATAAAACTGCATTAAGCATACTTGCTACTCCATCATTTCTTTCTAGAAGGCAATCTCTATAAATGTCTGGAGCTTAAACGATTAAGGTTACTATTCATTGAAAATCACAGATATTTTGGGGACATTAATCTGAGCAATGAAGTTAGCAAGACAAGTTTGCTGCCTAAGCATGACAGCAGTACCATATAGGAAAATACTTTTGGAGGCAAGTAATGACTTAACTGAACTAAATCCAGTATTTATGTGGTACCTTACAGAAGCGAAAGGGTATATATAGCTTTTTAAATTCTAAGGTGGATTTATAAACTTTTATCTCTTCCAAACACATACTTATCAAATCATTCTCATTGCATTTCAGAAATGAATCCATGCATGAGACAAGAGAATGCATTGAAAAATTCATTGTCACTGAGGAGACAATATAAATGGAAATTTTTGGATATTTACAACTATACATTAGAAAAGCTTGACATTAGAATTGTCACGCTTCTGTTTCTCTAAAATCATTGGTACTCGTTTGCCATGATATAGAATTCTCTATAAAATAGATTCACCCCAAATCTCTAAAGATCTTGGCATATATCTATGAGAAAAACTGATGTTGTCAATGATGACAGTGTTATTTGATAAATTTTATTAATTATTTGGTTAATAGCATAGGTGGTGTGCTTATTAAATTTGAACTTGACACCAAAGTGTATGTGACAGCTAAAATGCTAAGAGTCAAGATTCAAAAAGGTCTCAATCTGGTAGAATACTAGACCAAATTTAAGAAAATTAAAAGAAAAAAGGATCAAGTATAATGTCTCACACTTAGTTTCAAAAAATCAGTGTCATGGAGTGGCTAGGTGGTGCAGTGAGTAAAGTGCCGGCCCTGGAGGCAAGAGGACCCAAGTTCAGTTCTGGCCTCAAACACTTAACACACACACACACACACACACACACACACACACACACACACAAAACAAAAAACTAGCCATGTAACCTTGGGCAAGTTACTTAACCCCAAATGCCCTCCAAAAGGCCAAAACAAATCAGTCATGACTACAAGATGGAAGAAAGCCATATAATACTTTATCTGAAAGGAAAACTACAACAACAACTCATTGTTTTAGTGTACTTAATATATAATTAGTACTTAATATAAGGTAAAAGGGGGACATATCTCCTAAAACAAACCTGGAAAATTCATGCAATATTAGTCTGCATTGTTATTTATCCTTCATTTTGAAAAGGAACTATGACATTAGGGGGTGATGTCTTGACTTGGTTGTGAATTGGACATAAGTAAGACAGTGTTGCACAAAGTCATCTCATTCTCTATTCCAGAGTCATAGAAGTCAAATGACAAGATAAAAGTTAAGATGACTTCTGATGGCTTAAGATGTAGCACGTGACCTTGCTGTCTTTGATGTCTGACCAAGCTAAAAGTGCTCTACAGTACCTGCTTCAGCTACCTTCATGGTCACTGAAATAAATTGTTCTCATTTGGTTGTCTTCACATGATTAAGGTGGACATCTCCCTAATTCATCAATGGGCTTGAAGTCTGTTTGTTACCCTTAGCCTGGTTTAGCCTGTCTTCTGAGAAGGTTTGACTGGGGTGTGGGTCTTGCACATGCCACAGCTTCTTGGAGTCACAAATGAGAGTTGGGTGAAAAGTGAAGACCAGATGTGGATGAGCAGCCTTGAAAAGGGCTCAGTCAGCTCTCACACCAGAGGTGCTAGTCCTCCCTGAATACTCCATACATGTGATTAGTATGTATTAAAAGAAGCTTAAATGATTAGGACTAGAGAAGCAAAAGTTCTATTATGCATCACTTTAGTCAGACTATACCTGGAGTATATTCAGTTCTGAAAGCTAATAGGAATAATATTTATTAGCTAGGAATAATGCAGTAGAAGATGACTAGGATGGTAGAGAGTGTTAAGTTCATACCCTATAAGTACTGGCTGAAGGAACCACTTATATGAACTGGGAAAAGATAAGTTAGTGTGTTTGTATGGCACAATATGTGAAATGTAAGCTCCTGAAGAATAGGGAATGCCACATTTTTACCTTAATATACACAATGCCTAGCAAATGTATCTTGAACATAGGAGATAGTTAATCAAGTTTGTTGAATGAATTATTCAATGAGTGGACTTTATTTTTTTCATCTCTTTGTGGAAGAAGTGTTAGGCACTATCCTATGTGACAGGGATAGAAAGACAAAACCAAAATTGTCTCTTCTCTGAATGAAATTACAATTGAGCAAGGGAAGATCAGTTGTATGTATATACATACAAAATGGACAGAAAATAATTTGGGTGGTGCAGGCATTATCAACTGGGTGATAAAGAAAGGCTTCATATAAGAGGTGGCATTTGCTTTGATATTTTTAATGTACTTTTATTTTTTAGTTATTCTATTGTTTAATTAATTAATTATTTTTTTGTTTTCAACATGAACTTCCATAAAATATTGAGTTTAAAATTTTCTTGCCCTCCATCTCTGCCCCCCCCAACCCCAGGATGACATGAATTTGATATAGGCTCTACTTATGTGTTCACATTAAACATATTTTCACATTAGTCATGTTGTAAAGAAGAATAAGGACTAATGTGAGGAACCACAAGAAAGAAAAAAACAAAACAACACAACAAAAGAAAAGGAGAGCAAATAGTATGCTTCCATCTGCATTCAGAATCCAAAGTTGTTTGTTTGGATGTGTATAGCATTTTCCATCATGCGTCTTTGGGAGTTTTATTAGATCCTTGAATTGCTGAGAAGAGCTAAGTCTGTCAAAGTTAGTCATTGGACAGTGTGGTTGTTGTTATTGTGTACAATGTTCTCCTTGTTCTGCTAATTTCATTTAGCATCAGTTCATATATATGTTTCCAGGTTTTTCTGAAGTCCAACATCCCCTCAATTTCCAATTCTTGGCTACTAAAAAAGAGCTGCTATCAATATTTTTATACAGGTAGGCCCCCCCCCATTTTTATGATTTCTTTGTGATACAGCCCTAGAAATGGTATTACTGGGTATGCACATTTTTATAGCCTTTTGGGTATAGTTTCAAATTCCTCTGCATAATTGTTGGATCAGTTCACAACTCCACCAACAATGATTTAGTTTTCCAATTTTCCCACCTCTTCTCCAGCATTTATAATTTTCTTGTTTTGTCATGTTAGCCAATCTGATAGTTGTGATGTATTACCTCAGAACTTTTTTGATTTGCAATTCTCTAATCAATAGTGACTTAAATAATTTTTTTCATATAATTATAGATAGCTTTAATTTCTTCATCTGAAAACTGTCTGTTCATATCCTTTGACTATTTATCAATTGGGGATGACTTGTATTTTTATAAATTTGACTTGGTGGATGGGCATAGCAGAGTAAAAGCAGGGACCTGCTTGAGGCCTCCCCTAAGTCCCTCAAAATACCTGTAAAAATCACTCTAAACAAATTCTAGAGCAGCAGAAGCCATAAAATGACAGACTGAAACAAAATTCCAGCCCATGTAAATCTGGAAAGCCAATAGGAAGGGACTATCACACTAGGCTGGGAGTTATTCAAAAAGGAAAATTCCTAGGAATATTGTAGCCAAATTCCATAGTTCCTAGGTCATGGAGAAAATATTGCAAACAGCCAGAAAGAAACAATTCAAGGATTGTGTAAACTGAATCAGGATGACACAGGATTTAGCAGCTTTGACACTAAGGGATCAGAGGTCTTGAAATATGATATTCTGGAGGTCAAAGGAGGAAGAATTAAAATCAAGGATCACCTACCCAGTAGATCTGTGTATGATATTTTGGGGGGGGGGATGGAATTTCAATGAAGTTGAGGACTTCCAAGCATTCTTGTTGAAAAGACCAGAGCAGAATAGAAAATTTTATTTTCAAATGAAAGAATCAAGAGAAACATGAAAAGGTAAACAGGAAAAAGAAGCCATGATGAACTTAGTAAATTCAAACTGTTTACATTCCTACATGGAATGATGATATTTGTAACTCAGGAGATCTTTTTCAGTATTACAGTAGTGGGAGGGAATGTGTGTGTAGACAGAGAGCACAGGATGAGTTGAATACAAAGGGATGATGTCTAAAAAATAAAAGTAAGTGTTGAGAGGAATGTCCTGGGAAAAAGAGAAAAGGAGAAGTAGAATGTAGTAAATCATCTCACATTAAAGTGGAAAGGAAGAGCTTTTACAATGGAGGAGAAGAGGGGGAGGTGAGAAGGAATGAGTGAGCCATACTGTCATCATATTTGGCTTAAGGAGGGAATAACACACACTCAACTGGGTATGAAAATTTACTTGCCCTATAGGAAAGCAGGGGGAAGGGGATAAGAGAAGGGACAGCAGATTAGGGGAAGGGGTAATCAGAAGCAAACACTTTTTAGGAGAAACTGGGTCAAAGGAGAGAATAGAATAAATGGAGGGCAGGACAAGATGGAGGGAAATATAAATACTCTTTCACAACATGACTGTTATGGAAGTGTTTTGCATGACTGCAAATTCATTACCTGTATTGAATTGCTTGCTTTCTCCATGAGTGTGGTTTGCAGAGGGAGGATGGGAGAGAATGTGGAACTCAAAGCTTTAAAAATGAATGTTAAATATTGTTTTTACATGAAACTGGGAATAAGATATACAGGTAAAGGGATATAGAAATCTATCTTGCCCTACAGGAAAATAGAAGGGAAGGGAATAAGGAGGGGAGGGGATAGAAGGGAAGGCTGATTGGGGGAAGGGGTAATCAGAATGCATGTTGTTCTGGGGTGGGGGGATATGAGAGATGAAGAGAAAATTTGGAATTAAAAATCTTGTGGGAGTGAATGCTGAAAACTGAAAATAAATAAATTAAAAAAAATAAATTTCACTCAATTCTCTATATATTTTAGAAATGAGGTCTTTATTGGAGACATTGACGCTAAAAAATCTTTCCCAGTTTTCTGCTTCCCTCCAAATCTTGGCTGCTTTGGCATTGTTTGTGAAAAACTTCTCAATTTAATGTAATCAAAATGATCTACTTCACATTTCATCATGTTCTCTATCTCTTGTTTGGTCATAAATTTTTCTGTTCTCCATAAATATGACAGGTAAACTATTCCTTGCTGTCCCAGTTTGCCTATAGTATCAGCCTTTATATCTAAATCATGTACCCACTTTGACTTTATTTTAGTATGTGGTATAAGATGCTGGTCTATGCCTAATTTCTGCCACACTATTTTCAGGTTTTCCCAGTAGTTTTAGTCAGATAGTGACTTCTTATTCCAGAATCTGGATTCTTTGGGTTTATCAAACAGTGTGGATTACTATAGTCAATGAGTACTGTGTCTCGTGTACCTAACCTGATTCACTGATTTACCACTCTATTTCTTAGCCAGTACCAAGTAGTTTTGATGACTGCTGCTTTATAAGACAATTTAAGATCTGGTATGGTTGGGTCACCTTCCCTTGCATTTCTTTTCATTAATTCCCTTGATATTCTGGATGTTTTGTTTTTCCAGATAAATTTAGTTATTCTTTTTTTCTACATCCATAAAATAATTTTTGGTAATTTGATTGGTATGACACTGAATAAGTAAATTAATTTAGATAGCATTTGATTTGACTCTTGAAGGCAACTGGGTATGCTAAGAGAGAAGAGTGAGGAAGGGTAATCATACACAGAAAGCATATATAGAAGACCATAAAGCATAGTGTGTGCAAAGGAATAGGCATGCCTTGTCTACAGGACTGGAAAATATTGGTATGGTTATACTGTGGTAAACATGGAGAGGAGTAATGTGTGATAATCCTGGAAAGGTTGATTGGGCCTTGTTGTAAAGACTTTAAAATTCCAAATGAAGAAGTTTATATTTATATTCACTAAAAGTGAAAAAGAGACACTGGAATTTTTGAGGCAGAGGAGTGACATAGGGCCACCTCTAAGAAAATCACTTTGGCAGCTGTGTGAAAGATTCATTAGAATAGGGAAAGACTTGAGGCAAAGACAATTTAAGACGCTATAGTAGTAATTCAAGTGCGACACAATGACAACTTGAACTATGGTGGTAGCTATGTAAAGGGAGAAAAAGGGATGGGACAAAGAAATGTTGTGGATGTAGGAGTTACAAGATTTAATGACTAATTGCATATATGGCATGAAAGAGAATGAGGAGTTTCATTTCGGGATGATATAGAGATTAGGCAACTGGGAGGATGGTGGTGCCCATGACAGAAATAGAAATTTAAAAAATAATTTTAAAAGGAGGGTTTGAACAGAAAGATAATGAATTCTATTTTGGACTTCCTAAACTGTCCATTAGGCAGCTTGTAATGAAAACCAAGAAGGAGATATGACTGAAGACTATAAAAAAGTTATAAAATACAGAAGTTCTCTGAGGAGCTTTTCAGGTGGTACCTTGGTAATAGTAGAAAAAAAAAAGACAAAGTAAAGAGTGTCATTAACAACCCCCAGACATGTTTACTTTAAAATTCTCCCAAAGAGCTAATTTCTAAAGAATAATGGCTTCAAGTCAAATCAGCAAGCATTTCATGTACCTACTACGTACCAAGTTATGTGGGATACTATCTTCATTTCTCTCCGGGTTGTAATTCTCATTCTTCTGACTTTCTTCACAATGCCAAAGCAGTCTTCCCAACCTGAAAACTCACGCGAGTCCTGCAACCTCCTCACCCTGGACTTTCACTCTGTCCCTAAACTTCTTAAACTGGAAATGCAGTCTTACTCTTCAATCCTTTCCCTGACTGGTCAGTTCCTCCCAGAATTTTTCATTTAAGGAAAGGGCCTAGGCAAGTCATATCTTCATTCATCTCTTGGCTCTACTTTTGACTGCAAATTTTCTCCATCATTTCTCTGTCTCTCTTCCTCCCCACCATGGGTACCTTATCACCATCTCTACTTTCAGCTTCCTTTTATGTGTTGTTTTTCTCTTCCCTATCAGAATGTAAACTCTCTGAAGGCAGATACTATTACCTGCTCTTAGCACTGTATCTAGTACTTAGTCAGCATTTAATAAATCCTTTTTGACTTTGAGTAGGAATACAAGGTTCCTATTGAAATAATAACCAAAGAATTTCTCTACCATCTGAAAGGTCATAGTACCTTGGGAGAAGATATCATCAGGCGCATTCCTTTTCAAAAAAATTATTTATTTAATTTAGGCATACTTGTTTTCCACTTGTCTCTTTGCTGAATTTAAAAAGAAATTGTGTGAATCTAAATATTAGTTACTTATTGAACCTTTTTCCTAGTTGCATCATCAAGAGCCATTGTAATAAAAGGACCCATAACACTCCCCCAATAACAAGGGCTACAGCTTTTAGTCTCTAGACCACCACAAGTGCTGCTGCCATTAAACATGTGACTATAGCTTCAAACTTTCTCTAGACATCACAATAGATCTTAATGGCTAGGTGTGGAGAAGTAAAGAAGTAGGAAAAATGCTCACTTCCATCCTATCACATGCCTAGTAGCTGTTCAGTGTAAGGTGACTCAAGGCTGTATTTAACCCCTAACTTCATTTGCTGCCCTAATGCCTTGTAATGTTGATAAAGGCACTCTGGATTTTGAGGCGAATGCCTTATTTGAATCTCTTGTTAACTATGGTGACTATGCAATCTGACTCCTTGACCTTTAATTTTCTTGTTGGCAAAAGGAGGATCTTAATACTTCTATCATCCCTCTTCAGTTGCCTTTTTAATAGTTATTGAATATTAAATTTAAAAGAACAATAGTATATTAGCTACTTGTCCTCTATTTGCAGCTAGTGTCAGAGATAGGATTGGAACCCATGTTTTCCTTGATTTCAAAATTGAAAGCTCTTGTGTGTGTGTCTCTCTTTCTCTCTCTCTCTTTATGTTATATATATATATACACACATATATATATATATACATATATATACACACACACATATAGATAGACATTATTTGTCTATCAATCTATCTATATCTATCTAGTTATTATTACTGGAATTTGTAAGTAGAAAATGGACAAACTAAAAACAAGTTAACATCAAATGGGGTGGTGGTAGTGGTAAGGAGACATCTAATAGTGGATAGAGAGCTGGTCTTAGAGTAAGGATTCAAGTTGGGATTCAAATCTCAACTTTAAACATTCCTTTTGTGTAAGCCTGTGCAAGTCTTAATCTTTCAATTTCCTGGGCAACTTTGCAGATTAATGCAGAGCTCATATGGGAGAGGGAGTTTTTTTCACTAGAGAATTTCCTGTATTATAGAAATCATGGGTCCATTCCTAGTACTTTCCAACCTCTTTAAAAGTATTAACTAGGTGGCAAAAGAAAATTATCTATAAGAGAACATAATGTTTAGAAATTATCTTCTTCACCTAGATTAAATAAAATTAGAATTGAAATGCAATGGAATAGAATGTTTACTATTCCATTGATGTAGATACATCTGTGGGTAACTAAGATTATTAGCAGATGTGACCTGTTCATGGGTATGACTTGACTAGGGCCCAGAATTTCAACCAATCACCCAATCCAAAGATTAAATTCCATTAGCCTGAAAATGTCAGTACTAAATTTGCACCCCCCCAAGTCCCAAACACAAATAAAATATGTATTGTCAAAAGCTATCAAAGAGTACTTTGACAGAGAGCCACTTTTAATATAACATTTTAAAATGAACCTTTGTTGTGAAATATTTATTTGGCAAACTATGCTCCTGCCACATCTCTTGTAGTCACTATGATGATTATTACTGCATTAAAAAGTTGGCTGTGAATGACAAATAGATTTGCATACTCAGAACTAATGCAGATGATTCTGTGGATAAGGCTTTTTAAATGCATTTGTTGAAAAAGACAGCTCAGGAAAAAAAAATCTGCTTTTTTTTTCATTATAAAAATGTACAGGATCCAATTCATTGTAACATATTCAGCAGAATTAGTTATGTAATGACAAACTCTCAGTTAACTGATCTGTGGGTGGCTTAATGAATCTGATTTCTATCAGGAAACATTTAATTAAAACATGATTAATAGCCATTGCAACACTATTACGAAGATACAAAAGCTGCCTTGTAACTGTCTCTTTAATTGTTCTCTTTTTTGGTCATAAAATCATGAAGTTCATTTTAACCATTTAATTGTAGGAACTCACTTTAAAATTTAGCTCCTCTTTAGACTAGTAGACACATGAAAGAGAAAAATAAAGAAAAGAAATCACACATGGCAATGTGTGCTTGTGATTATGTTATTTTTTCTTCATGGTCTTTTTGGTTACCACTTTGAAGGCAACAGTAAACACCAAGCCATCTAGGTAGTTCAGGGTTCAGATGACTGGACATGGAATAAGGAAGACCCTGAATTCAAAACCTATCTTAGACAAGTTTTAGCTACGTGATCCTTGGTCAATCAATTTACTTTTTTGAAGTTCAGTTTCAGAAGAAGAAGAAGAAGAAGAAGAAGAAGAAGAAGAAGAAGAAGAAGAAGAAGAAGAAGAAGAAGAAGAAGAAGAAGAAGAAAAAGAAGAAGAAGAAGAAGAAGAAGAAGAAGAAGAAAGAAGGAGAAGAAGGAAGAAGGAAGAAGAAGAAGGAAGAAGAAGAAGGAAGGAGAAGGAAGAAGAAGAAGGAAGAAGGAGAAGAAAGAAGAAGAAGAAGAAGGCAGGAGAAGGAAGAAGAAGAAGGAAGAGGAAAATGATGATGATGATGATGATGCCACCAATGACCACACTGATGGTGAAGATGATTATGATGGTGGTGATGATGATGTCTCCCTTCCCATGTTTTCAGTATCAAATAAGACAGTATATTTAAAGTACTTTGCAAACCCTAAAGACCTATATAAAATGCTGCTGTTGGTATTCTTTTTGCTGTTGGTGCTCCTGCCGCTGTTGTTATTGTTGTGTTTGAACTGAGGCAATACATGCAAGTTGCAAGGGTAGATAAACTAGACTGTATTTGTTTGCTTTTATCACTTACTGATTCATAAACACAGTTAAAATCTGTAATCCTGGTGTCTGGGACAAGTTCATTTGGGTATGTGGAGCTAGAGATGCAGAATTACTGACTTTCAGAACTCTATGAAAATGTGTGTGCATAGGAGGTATAGGGCTTGGGATCTGGATAGTATGATTATGGTGGAAGGTAGGCTTCAGAAAAAGATCAAGTTCCTCCTAGCCAGAGTTACACAATAGAGGGACATCAGAGGTCCACAAGGCACAGGGATGGGGAATCAAAGTTCCAGTGTAGGAAGGAAGTATGCTTCCAGATCTTGACTGCATGGAGCAAAATCTTGGTTACTTTTCCTTAGTTATTGCTCTGCATTGTTTTTCTGTAAAGGAAGCACATAGCATCGTGGAAGGAGTGGTAAATTTGTATCAAGACCCTGCGTTTAGATACAAGATCTGCTTTTTATTGGTTATATGACATTGGGCAAATTACTCTCTTTAGGACTAATTTTCCTCATCTGAATCTATCAGTCAACACATATTTGCTAAGCACCTACTATGTGTCACATAGTGTTATGTGCTTTGTATATAAGTAAAAAAAACCCTGAAATAACATGATTAATAAGCAACTTATAATCTAAAAGTGGAGGCAATGACTACATATAGCTACATACACAAACGTATATGTATATAAATGTAAAATATGTGATTTGGACTAGATGACCTCTGAGGACCCTTGTAGCTTTCAGTCTATGACCCTAGGATCCTAGGATCCTGCTCACAATTCTGTCAATTTCTGAACTCCTCTCCCCCCAAACAAATAAGAATCATCTATAGAATCATAGACATATAGTGATAAAGAATGTGTGATATGTTAAGAAGTGCAAAATCAAGGCATGTAAACTGAAACTTTGGGGAAGAATAAAGGGGCACATGAAGATTTGTGCAATTATTTGTTAAACAATGAAAATAGATCCTCAGGAGGAATATATTCCAGCAAAAATGTTTGCTTTAAACAGATAAGTACTGTCAAATTGTAATTTGAGAGTTATGGACACATGGAAATTATTTTTATTTATGTTCACTGATATCCTTATGTGATTTGAGATACGATAAGTCTACAATTACATATACATTGAATAGTATAAGAAATCTACACTTGAATTAAAAATGATATCCTTTTTCATAAATAGAGGAAATAGTCCATCAGTATTTGTGGGAATCATCACCCTCCTCCATTTTCTTCTTTCAGTGGAAAAATCACCAAAAGTAGCCTGAGTTATCTATACCTCATCAGCTATGTTAACAAAGATGTTCCCTTCAGATCTTACACAGCACTTTCCCCTCCCCCCACCCCAATTCTCCTAGCATGGTGACATTTTGCAGTAGAGATATCTTTGTGGATATTTTATTAGTTTTTTTTTTTGAGCAATACAGTATGGACCCTGTCTTAGCCAAAATGACTATCTTCTATATATTTGGTAAATGTCAAACAGCACCTTGCATAAATTAGGCACTTTCTAAGTGTAATGTAATGAGTATCAAATAAAGGACTCAAATAACTTCTTTACTAGACTGTATGGTATAGAAGAAGAACAACATAGAGAAAAAAAAGTGTGCACAAAGAGTATATAGTTATTTGGAGGAAACAGTCTACCTTCTTGGCTAATGATGAGATGGAAAGCCTGGTTGCTCTGTGTTGAGTGTTGTAGGGACCATAGGATTATACTGGGATATAGAGAAAGTCTGAAAGGGAGCTTAGGAGTTAGAATTGGTTAATATATACTGGAGGAAAGGAACAATAAGATTCAAAAGTGGATGCAATGAGAAATCAGGCACAGACTAACACTTTAGTGAGGGTCTGGCTTCTATTCCTTTAGCAGGGATTTCATTAAGTTGTAGATTTTCATTTTTCAGGGATTGTGACTAAAATTCAGTAAAGAAGGGAAATGAAACTTTGTAAATGAGGAACTTGAACCTCTTTTGCTAAACAGAAACTAGGAACTTCTTTTTTCTCCTTGACTTTTATATGCCTATTCATGATTATTTATTTATTTATTTATTTATTCACTTACTTATTTATTTATTCATTCATTCATTTATTTATTTTTGTCTCAGTGACATCAGGAACCTGGTGAGCCTTTGAAAAACACCAGCCAGACTCTAAGGTTTTCAGGAAGCACTTTTGGTAGAGACAAAATGGACCATGGAGATTGTTAATATTATTCAAAGCATATCTCTCAAATTAAACTAATTCCATCCATAGGTAAGGATATGACATTTGGGTTATGATTATTTTGTAAGATTTCTAGGATCTGTATCAAAAGATGAGGATACTCAGAGTTCATTCTAAGGGTGCTCAGTGTATATATTCACAGACTGCTCAAATTTCCATTATATGATTCCCTTTACCTTTAACCAGGCAGAATGGGAGGAGAGGACATTTAAAAACTGAAACTAGAGTTAGTATGGGAATATCTCCATTGATCTCAGGATGCCTCTTGCCCCATTATAGGACTCTTCACTCAACTTTAAAAGTAGATGAAGGGGGCGACCAGGTAGCACAGCGAGTAAGAGCACCGGCTCCAGTGTTGAGAAGACCTGGAGATCGAATCCCGGGCTCAGACACTTAGCACCCACCCATAAACACCTGGCCATGTAACCTTGAACAAGTTACTTAACCCCAATTGCTTAGGGGCGGCCAGGTGGCTCAGCGAGTAAGAGCACTGGCTCCAGTGTTGGGATGACCTGGATCAAATCCGGGCTCAGATACTCAGCACCACACCAAGAAATAACTGGCCGTGTAACCTTGAGCAAGTTACTTAACCCCGATTGCTTTAAAAAAAAAAAAAGTAGATGAAGGCCCCAATTAAAAAAAAATGGTCAAAGCATATGAACAGGCAGTTTTCAGAGGAAGAAATTAAAGCTATTTATAGTCTTATGGAAAAATGCTCTAAATCACTATTGATTAAAGAGATGTAAATCAAAACAACTCTAAGGCACAACATCACAAATATCAGATGGGCTAACATGACATAACTGGAAAATGATAAATGTTGTAGAAGATGTGGGAAAGTTGGAATACTAAATCATTGTTGTTGATCCAACATCTGGTTGATCAACCATTCTGGAGAGCAATTTGGAACTATGCCCAAAGGCCTATAAAAATGTGAATACCCTTTGACACAGCAATACTGCTTCTAGGGTTCTATCCCAAAGAGATCATAAAAATGGGAAAAGGACCCACATTTATAAAAATATTTATAACATTTCTTTTTAAAATCTCTGTCTCTTTCTATTTCAAGTGTGTTTTTGCTAAACAAAATATTGTTGTCTTCTGGTTTCTAATCCATTTTGCCATCTGTTGCAATTTTATGGGTGACTTAATGCCATTCACATCCACCATATTAATGATACATTTCCCTGTACTCTTTTTTCTCATGTTTATCCTCTTCTCTATCTTTTTTTTTGTATTTGCCTGTCCCTCCTCAAAGGTATCTTTTGCTTCTGACCACAGCATCCTTTAATCTGACCTCCCTTTTCTCACTCCTCCTTTCTCTTAACCCCTTTGCCTCCTACTTCCCTATTGAGCAAGATAGATTCCTATACCCATCTCTCTCTCTCTCTCTCTCTCTCTCTCTCTCTCTCTCTCTCTCTCTCTCTCTCTCTCTCTCTCTCTCTCTCTCT
>NW_027187351.1:14733736-14740381 GCF_028583685.1 Petaurus breviceps papuanus | reverse complement strand
TCTCTCTCTCTCTCTCTCTCTCTCTCTCTCTCTCTCTCTCTCTCTCTTTCTCCTTCTCTCTCCTCAATCTGTTTTCCAGGTTAGTCATGCTACTGATGAAATATATCACATTTTCTTCTATTTTCCATTATTTTGACTTTTTAAAATTTTGTTTTATCTTGATGTCTACACTTGCCCAATTCTAATTTTTAAGGAGTCTTTTCTTCAGTTAATTTTTGTACCTCTTTATTACACGCCTAATTCTGCTTTATTAGGAGTTCTTTTCTTCAGTGAATTGTTGTGCTTCTTTTTCCATTTGGCCAATTCTGTTTTTTTAAAGTGTGATTTTCTTGGCATTTTATTATGCCTCTTTTACTAAGCTTTTAATTCGCTTTTCATAATTTTCTTACATCACTCTCACATATTTTTTTTCCTATTTTTCCTCTACTACTTTTATCTCTTTCTTTAGCTCTTTAAGAAATTCTTGTTGAGTTCATGTCTAAAACACATTTTTTTTTCTTTTGAGGCTTTACTTCTAAATGTTTTCACATTCCTGTCATCTTCTGAGTTTTTGTTTTTATCTTCTCTTTCACTATAGCAGCCTTTTATGATCTTTTTTTTTCTTTGCTCATTTTTCAGTCTATTTCTTGACTTTGAACTTAAAGTTAATATTAGACTCTGAGCATGGGGTGATGGAGCACTGTAATAAGTTTCAGGAGTATTTGCAAAAAGTACTGGGAATCTTTTATTTTTCAGTGCTTCCAAATTGGCATCATCTGGGGAGAGGTGTGGTCACTGTTCTTTTTCAAAGTCTGTGCTTGGTCTTTACCCAGAAAGTGTCCCGGTTTCCCTGAAGCCAATAGTGCTAATATTCCTCTCTGTCCTGGAATGTCTATGGACTGAGAGCTCCTAAAGTTGCCATCTCCGCACTGCTGACAGAATAGCCTCATAGGCCCACAACTGGTTTTACTGTTACAGGCCTTTCATTCCATTCTCATCTTGGTGCCAAAATTAACCTCCTAAATTGTCTTGGAATAGAAATAATGTTTCATTTTTACTTTTCATTGCATGTTTCACTCCAGCATTTGATTCAATGACTAATTTCAAAGTTGTTTGGAAGGGAATGTTGGAAAAGTTTAGTTAAGTTGCTGCCTGTACCTTACCGTCTTCAGAATTAAGGGTTAATATTTCCTTATTTGACAATAAACAACAAATCTTTTTTAATGAGAAGTGCCATGATTAATCTTGTGTGTTAAAAGACTATGCCAATAGCTATGTGAAGAGTAGATTAGGGAAGGTAGAGACTAGAAAACAAAGGAAACTCTTAAGAGGGTTTTAAATTAGTTCAGAATAGAAGCTATGAAAGCCTGGATGAGAGTAATTACAGTAGGAATATGTAGGAGACACTATATCATTACTGCCATTTTCTCAGTTAAGTTTTGACATTCAGAACAATTCAGATACTCATAACTCATTGAGCACTTAACAAAGGGGATTTACTTTAACCGAAAAAAGTCAGAATATGCAACAAAAATACAGACACACTTTGCTTCTCTGGACATAGATAGATGTTTGGGGGATCATTTGCATAGTACTAGTATTTCAAACTATAGTAATGGAAACTATTACTAAGAAAGAGGTGTTAAGGAAAGATGAATGAAGGGTAGAAGAGAGCAGGACAAAGGAAAAGAAAACAAAAATAGAGGAAGTGAGGGGAAGAACAGAGAAGAAAGGAGAAGCAAGTTTAGACTAACATCTCACACTTTATCTAAAGAAAAGCTCCAGATGGTTATATGATCTATGTATAAAAGATCACATCAGAAACAAATTAGGAAAAAAAAACAGGAAAATCTGCCAATAACATCTATTAACAACAGAAAAGTTCATGACCAAACAAGAAATAGAGATAATGATAGAAGATAAAAGGGACTATTTATCTATTATTAAACTATGTTTTGCTCAAGCAATTCTAATAAAATTATGATTAAAAGGGAAACGACTAGGAAAAAATTCACAGCAATAATCGATGATAGAAGTCTCATTTCCAAAATATATAAGAAACTGATTCCCATTTATAAGGAAGATTCATTCCTCAAGTTCTAAAAGATCTAAGGATATGAAGAGACAGTCCCTAAAGGAAAAAAAATGACAAAAACGATCTATCTAAAACCATATGCAAATGTGCTCTAAATCACTGTTAATTAGAGAAATGCAAATTAAAATAATTCTGACGTATCTCAAACTCATCAAAATGCAAAAATGACAAAAATTGTAAATGTTGGAGTGACTCTGGGAAAACTGGAACATTTTTTACACTATTGGTATACCTGTTATTGGATATGATATTCTGGAAATCAATTTGTAATTATATGTGAAGAATTATTAAGAAATTATAACCCTTTGACTCAGCTATACCACTGTTTGTTCTATAGCTGAAAGAGATGAAAGAAAGAGGGAAAGGACACATAAGTACAAAATATTTAACAGTAGCTCTTTTTGTGTTGGCAAAAAAAGAAAAGATCTAGAAATCAAGGGGATGCCATCAATTAAGTAATGTTTCAAATAGGTATGATACTGATGAAAAATGAAATCAGAAATAGGAGAACATTTTATAAAATAACAGCTATACCATATAAATTATCTGTATTAGGATTAGTAATTATATCATTTTATATTGATAGATAAAATATCCCATCAGTATTTTTAGAAATCATCACATTTATTCATTTTTTTTTTGAGAGCAATGATAAATCACTGAAAGTAGCCTGGGATATATATGTTCCATCAACTAGATTAATAAAGATGTTCACCTTAAATCTCATATAGCAATTTTTTTTCTCTTCTGGTGCTCCTGACATAGTAATATTGTGCATTATAGATATCTTTGTAGATGTCTTATCAGAGTCCTTGACCATAAAACCATTACATTGTGGACTTTGTAAAAATATCTATCTTCTATACGTTTGATAAATGTCAAATAATACCCCATATAAAATTATACCAATGCCAAAAGAGATCAAAGAAAGGGGAAAAGTCTTATATATACACAATATTCATAGAAGTTTTTTTTGCATTGGTAAAAACTAGAAATGAAGGAAATGTCATCAGTTGAGGACTAAATAAGGTATGGTGAATGAATGTGATGGAGGATAGTTATGCTATAGCAAAGGAAGAAATGAGTCATTTTAAAAGACATATGAAGACATGAATTTATGGTGAGGGGAGTAAGCAAAATCAGAAGAGTAATTTATGCTATAGTATCAATATTGTAAATATCAACATTTTTGAGGAGTACTATTAAATAATGTAGAAGGAAATAATCTGACCTAGGAGCATATTTATACAATAATGATAATAGTATAAAAATAAACAACTGTAAAATCTGTAAGAACTAGGATCAATTAAATTAACATATGAGATTCCAAAGATCTATTGACAAAATAACATAGACATGAGAGAATTAGTGTGTATAATTCAAAATTTTCTGTGTGTCCAATATACATGCATACATATATGCATGCATGCAACTATATATATTTTTGTGTATAGCCATTAAGAAAACATTTTTAAGGTATGCATTTTTAAAATAATAAATTAGTTTCTTTTCTTTTTCAATGAATTACGATGTTGGAAGGGAGAAAAAAGAAATTTGTTAGTTTTTAAATGAAGAGTTGGGGTGCTACAAATGTGAAATGTATGCACTTTCTAATGAGATCACTGTATTACTAGTCTTATTTAACTGTATCACTTTACTATATGAAAGCTTTCACTGGGAGTGGAGCCAAGATGGTGGCATAGAAGCAGAAAATTCTGTGAGCTCCCCCAACAACCACCTCAAATACCTCTAAAATATGACTCTAAACTAATTTTTGAGCTACAGAACCCACAAAGTGACAGAAAGAAACAAATTTCCCACTGAAGGCAGACCAGCAGGCCTACAGGAAGGGTCCATCATAATGTGCTGGGAGCCAAGCACAGTGCCCTGTGAGCCCCATGGATTTGTCCTCAGGGAGGCCCTGAACAGCAGCTGCCAGCACAGACTTCAGGAGAGTAAATCACCAGCAGCTGTGATGGTTTCCAGACTTCTCAACCTATAAACTCCAAAGAGCAAGTGAAAGGTCAGTCTGGCACTCTGTTGGAAAGGAAGGGCATGGTCCTGCCCCTGCCCTGAGGGTGAGAGGTGGAAGAGTCATGGGAACTGTAGCTGCTTCTCCTTGAGGCTGCCTCCAGAGCTCCTGGCCTACAGATTGTGGAGGGAACAAGGCAACCATTCAGAGGGTAATCACTCTTGCTTTATCCTGCTTGGATCTGGATTGTTTTCTTGGGTGGAGGTCCTGTGGTGTGTTGTCAGTGGTCCAGAGCTTATGGGAGCTGCAGAGAGGGCTCCCTCCTAATAGCTCTGGAAGCTGCAAAACCCCCAGTAATTTGTGACAAAGCTCTCCTCTCTAGAGGCAGAGTTCTACCACGGTGGGGAGCTCAAAAGTCAAGTAATTGGGATACTTCAAATAGGGATAGTGATGTACTCCGAATCTATAGGCATGAACATGTACTCTACCTCAAGGCTGAAGCAATTGTATTTTGTGATGATCCAACAATCTCTCATTAGAACCAATGACTAAGAAACAGTGTCAAAGAACATAAGTGATTAAGGACTCAGAACTAAATCCATGGAATTAAGTAGCCAACTCCATAGGATATGTCCCTGTCCATGAAATTATGGGAAATAATTGATGATACTCCCTCTTAAGACATTTTACTGGACAATCAATATATTGTAGTAGAAATAATTAGACTTGTGTTCAAGTGCCATTACTTACCCTTGCTGGCTGAATGATGATAAAGTGATCATAATTTCTGAATCTAAGCTTCTTGATAAGTGTGTGTTTGTGCATATGTGTCTATATGTGTGTGTGTGTTAATAATACTTTTGTACCTGGCTCATACAGTTGTTATAACTATCAGGTAGGTAGAGACTTTTGTTATGTTTTGTATCTTCAGTACATAGGAGAGTGCCTGCCACATAAGTTCGTTCATGATTAAATGCTATATAAATGTCAAATATTATTGCGTATAAAAAAGCTTAGTAAAATATTCTTAGCAAATAGAATTTCTTAGGTTTTTCCTATAAAAAATTTTGACCATGGTAATATCTAGACTACACTGATTTTAAATTAATATAAATGACTATGAGAAAATAGAAGATTCAGGGGTGGCTAGGTGGCACAGTGAATAGAGTAGAGAACCTGAGTTCAAATCCAACTCAGACTTAACACTTACTAGCCATGTGACCTTGGGCAAGTCACTTACCCACAATTTCCCTGCCCTCTCCCCTACAAAAAGCAAAAAAAAACCCAAACCCATTATTGCAGTAACTGAGTATATGTTCTCCTGGGACAGCTAGATAGTGTAGTGAATAGAGCACCAGCCCAGGAGTCAGGAGGACCTGAGTTCAAATCCAGAATCAGACATTTAACACTTGCTAGCTGAGTGACTGTAGCAGCAAGAACCCCAAGCGTCCTCAGGGTTTGCTGCTGTAGCAGGTTCTTGGATCTGCTTTGTCAAAGGAAAGCAACTCAGAATGGGTTAACAAGCTTACTTTAATCAGTCAGACCATATATCGTTTACCTTGTTCAGGGGAAAAAGGTCAGCACCCCGAACTTCAAAGTATACAGGCAGAATTATCAAGACAGAAACAGATCAAGTAGACAGCTTTCCAAACTGTCCAACCATTACATCCATACCCAGTCAACATCTGGGTTTCCACATCTGGGTTTTTCAAAGCCATGGGGGCCCTGGACAACGGCTTCCCAGAATACAGATCAAATCACAGAACACTTCTCAAAGTGAGCCCCCAAAACAAAGCCTCACATCAGGGCTTATATAGCCTTACCCTGGCTCAGAGAATGTAACAACCTTATTGACCCACTGGCCAATCAAAAAGTATCTACTGAAAAACAAGCCTCCCATCCCAGGCTTCAGGTGCACTTTAGCCTAGGGGCAGGGAAGATCTTCCAAATTTGCATTCCCATTACATTCGGCCCCAAGATCTTTCATGCCCATAGCATAGACAATTTACTTTTGAATTAGCACTAAACATCTCTTAGGTCACATTTTCAATGTACAGAACTAAAGTTACCAAAGTGGCCACTGGCCCTTAAACAAACATAAAGTACATAGATAGCATTATCACTCCAATTCAAAACAAGAGTTCAAATAAAGTTCTCTGGAGAGGGTGGGGCGGTGTCCTTCCCCTCACACAGCTCCAGCCCCTGCTTCCAAGTACAGAGAGGGGGCTGGGCAACAAAACCAACAATGTGGGGTCCCTGGGGATCCAAGGCACTTCATTCCACCCACCATAGTCACAAGTTCATTCTCCCCCAGGGTCCCCAAACTGTGGGATGCAGCCAGGAAACACATTCAGTGCCCCTGCTTTGCTGCTCAGTTCTTATCTTTTCCTGTGGCTGAATTCCGAACTCCTGGGCTCCTTCTCATCCCGCAGGTGGCAGCCGCTCCTGCCTTCTGCCCAGGTCCCAATGAAGGCAGCTCACCATTCCCGCTCTCAGCTCAGTGAAGTCTGCATGCAGGCCATTCTTCTCTCCTGCTCCATGGCTCCACAGAGTCACAGCTACCACAACTGGGAAACAAACAATTATCCCAGCCCCCATA
>NW_027187351.1:14729133-14733726 GCF_028583685.1 Petaurus breviceps papuanus | reverse complement strand
CAGAAACAGATCAAGTAGACAGCTTTCCAAACTGTCCAACCATTACAGTGACCTTGGGCAAGTCACTTAACCCCAATTGCCCTGCTTTCCCCCCACAAAAAGAAAGAAAGAAAAGATTTTTAAGTGGTGGCTAGGCTAAAATATCAGGGCAATTTTCCTGGAGAATTTCTTGAAGAATGATTTCTAGGTTCTTTTACTGATCATGGCTTTCAGGTAGTTCAATGATTTTAAAATTATGTCTCCTGGATCCATTTTCCAAGTCAGTGGTTTTTCAATGAGATATTTCACATTGACTTCTATTTTTTTCATTTTTTCTATCTGTTTTATAGTATCTTGATTTCTCATAAAGTCATTAGCTTCTATTTGATCCATTTGAATTCTGCAGGAATTATTCTTTTCCATGAGCTTTTGAAATTCCTTTTCCATCTTTCAAATTAAGCTTTTTAAGGCATTCTCCTCATTGCCTTTTTGAGCCTCTTTTACCAGTTGAGTTAGTCTATTTTTTAAGGTGTTATTTTATTCAGTCAGGTTGTTGACTTTCTTTTCATGATTTTCTTGCATCATCTTCATTTCTCTTTCCAATTTTTCCTCCACTTCTCTTGCTTGATCTTCAAAATCCTTCTTGAGCTCCTCCATGACCTGCAACCAATTCATATTTTTTGGAAGCTTTTGATGTGGGAGTTCTGTCTGTGTTAACTTCCTCCCATTCCATGCTTTGATCGCTTTTATCCCCCAAAAAGGAATCTAAGTCTTGATTACTCTGTTTACTTTACTTCCTCTGCTTGCTCATGTTGCCAGTCAATTACTTGACTTTTTTTTTGCTTTTTGGAGGACAATTGGGGTTAAGTGACTTGCCCAAGGTCACACAGCTAGGTTTTGTGTTAAGTGTCTGAGGCCAGATTTGAACTCAGGTCCTCCTGACTTCAGGGCCATTGCGCTATGTTAGGAATTCAGAGAGTATTTAAAGGAATGATGCATGAGCTGACTAGTAATGGAGGAAGAAGCTAAGTCATGAAAAGTTATCTATTTGATGATTCAGGTAATATGGAGCCACTGGAGTTCATTGATTTGTAGGAGTTTGGGGGGAAATGGTAAGACTTTCATTTAGGGAACATTTTGGTAGTTTCATGGAAGGAGGAAGACTGAAGGGGTCTAAAGTCAAGAAACAGAGTCCCAAAGAGCATGATATTTCAATAGTTAATCATTACAAAATCAAATCATGCAAAACATATTTATGTATTAGTCATAATTTTTAAAAGCAAGAAAAAAATAAAATAAGAGTTACACTTAAAAAAAACAACTACCCAATCTTTCTAGTTGTCATCTTATATCTCACCTCCCTTTCTTAGCTAAACTATATGAGAAAACCATTTATATTATATTGCCTCCACTTGCTACTCACTCACTTTTTTTTAAGCAATTGGGGTGAAGTAACTTGCTCAAGGTTACACAGCCAGTTACTTTTTTGTGTGGGTGCCAAGTATCTGAGGCCGGAACCAATCCTGGGTCTCATTTTTTTTATCATCAGAGTAGTACAATCTACATATGTTTATATTTCTCCCTGGCAACCTTAATTCTGGCTTTGGATTCATCCAGCTTGGAATTTTTCATGATGTACTCTGCTTATAAGCTAAATAATAAGGTGACAATCTGCAGCCATATATATATACACACAATCTTAACCTAATCAGTTGATTCCTGTTCAGTTATAACTGTTGCTTCTTGACCCATATACATATTCCTCAGGAGACAAGTAAGATAAGCTGGTACTCCCATCTGTAATAGGAATGTAAATTTTGAAGATCTTCCTGCCCCTAGGCTAAAGTGCACCTGGAGCCTGGGGTGGGAGGCTTGTTTTTCAGTAGATACTTCTTGATTGGCCAGTGGGTCAATAAGGTTGTTACATTCTCTGAGCCAGGAGAAGGGTATATAAACCCTGATTTGAGGCTTTGTTTTGGGGCTCATTTTGAGAAGTGTTCTGTGATTTGATGAAACTCTGGGCTAGCCGTTGTCCAGAGTCTGCCGGCTTTGAAACCCAGATGTTGTTTGGTATGGATGTAATGGTTGCACAGTTTGGAAAGCTGTGTACTTGATCTGTTTCTGTCTTGATAATACTGTCTGTATATTCTGAAGTTCGGGGTGCTGACCTTTTTCCCCTGAACGAGGTAAACAATACATATCTGACTGATTAAATTAAGCTTGTTAACCCATTTTGAGTTGCTTTCCTTTATCAAAGCAGATCCAAGAACCTGTGGTGGCAGCAAACCCTGAGGACCCTTGGGGTGCTTGCTGCTACACCATCTCTTTGAAGACTTGCCACATATTTTTTTGATCCACATAGGCAAAGCCTTTAGTGCAGTCATTGAAGCAGAAGTAGATGTTTTCCTGGAACTCTTTTGCTTTCTCCATAATACAGCAAATGTTAGCAATTTGGTCTCTATTCCTCTGCCTCTTCAAAAACAACCCTGTTTTTCTGGTAATTCTTGGTTCACATATTGTAGAAGCCTATTCACATATTAGATAATCTTAAGCATAACCTTTCTGGCATGTGAAATGAGTGCAATAATTCAGTAATTTGGACATTCCTTGTCATTACCCTTCTTTAGGATTGGGATATAAACTGATCTTTTCTAATCCAGTAGCCATTGTTGAGTTTTCCAAATTGTTGGCATATTGAGTGTAGCATTTTAATGGCAGCATCTTTTAGGATTTCAAATAACTGAATTGAAATTCAATCACTTCCTCTAGTCTTATTGCTAGAAATAATTCCTAAGGCCCACTTGACTTCATTCTCTAAGATGTCTGGCTCTAGATGACTGTGATGTTAAGATCTTTCTTAATTTCTTTTTTCTTTTTGAAGGGGCAAGGGCAGGGCAATTGTGGTTAATTGACGTGCCCAAGGTCACATGGCTAGTAAGTTTTAAGTGTCTGAGGCCAGATTTGAACTCTGGTCTTCCTGACTCCAGAGCCAGTGCTCTATTCACTGTGCCACCTAGCCACCCCTAAGATCTTTCTTATAGAGTTATTTTGCATGTTCTTGCCACTTCTCTTTAATCTCTTCTGCTTTTGTTAAGCCCCTAAGAGTTCTCTTGTCTTTCTTTTTTTCTTCTTTTTTACATTGCTCATTTAAGAAAACTTTCTTATTTCTCCTTGCCATCCTCTGGAATTTTGCATTTGGTTGGGTATATCTTTCCCTTTTGCTTTCCTTCTTTCCTCAACTATTTATAAGCCTTAATCATACAGCCATTTTGTTTTCTTGCTCTTCTTTTTCTTTGGGAAGTTTTTCTTGTTGTGGCTGCCTACTGCATAATATTACAAACATCTATCCATTGTTCTTCAGGCACTCTGTCTCCCAGATCTAATGCCTTAAATCTATTCTTAACTTCCACTTCATATTCATAAGGGATATTATTTAGTGACCTGCCAGGGCACAACATAGTGTCTTGAGGCCAGATTTCAACTCAGGAGGACAACTCTTTATGGTCCCAGGCCCAGCACTCTATCCACTATGCCACCTAGCTGCTGTCTTTCATCTAGGAGTCTCATTTATTTTATACTTCCATTTTGAACTTCCACTTCTTCTGAGAATTCCAGTATAGTTTGTAGTAAATGTTGAATGTTTTGGGAGTATTTGTTTATAGATCATGTGAATTCATTATCTTCTATTATATGGCTCTGCATCTTGAACATATCTAGCTTGATACTATATTCTTGAGTTTTCTCATGTTTTATTATAGCCTTACTTTCTGAATTGGTTCCATGTACTGTGTACTCTTGTAAGGAATGGTGAGGCTAAGTCTTCTTTTGTACTGATTCACAATATCTTGGGTCTCAGCAATGATCAAAGTGTTTTTCAAGGATCTCAGGAGCAGCTCCAGTAACCACCATGAGCCATAGTGGACTATGAAAAGCAAGGTCAGTCTATATATGGATATCCTATGAAGTTTAGTCTATGGTGAGGCATTCTATTCAGGATTCACCCTTATTGCTATCTTCTTAGTTCTATCCCCTAAACTTTTGACCCCAATTCAAGCTAAAAGTAACACTGCTCCAGGCTCCAGGTTTTCTGGCTTGAACCTGAACTGTGGAATGGAAGACTTATATAAGTTTCCCAGCCATCCTTTTTGAACTGAACCTCTTCCCTGTCTCTTTGTGCAGATAAATCCTGAAAAATGCATTAAACAATTTTCCCCCTCGGATTACTTGCTCATGGCTCAGTCTAATGCTTTTTTGTCCTTGTTAGAAGAGTTGTAAAAGAGTTGGACTGATCTACTTCCTCTCACTCCATCATTTTGAGTACAATTCCACCTCATATTTTGTAAAGCAGTTCTTTACAATAACCCTATGAGGAATTTCCACTATACAGGTGAAAAGACAGACTCATAAGAGCTAAGGGATGATTTTTTTTCCATGGGTATTACATTGATTTCTGTTGCAGGATCTAGTCAGTTTATCAATTAAACTATTTTTATTCTGTATGTTTGATAGATTGAAGGTTGAAATTTTAAGCTTTAATGTATCAGTGGCTAATGGCATCATTGAAATGATCATTAACATTTATAAGAAGACAGCATTATGAAGGAGTTTAGGGCT
>NW_027187351.1:14716633-14724133 GCF_028583685.1 Petaurus breviceps papuanus | reverse complement strand
CCCCCACCAAAAAAATAAAGAAAACAAAAGAGAATAAAATATGTTTCAGTCTACATTATGAGACAATCATTTTTTACCTGGGGGGAGCTGGCATATTTCCCCATGAGATTTTTGGAATTATTGTTGGTTATTGTGTTGATTAGTTACTGAGTCATTTTTATAAATTTTATTTAATTTTATTCTCACTACCAGATTTTCTCCCTTTCTCACATCCTCCCTACCCATTGAGAAGGGAAGAAATATCAAACTTATTATAAATATTAAGTCATGCAAAACAAATTTCTACATTAGCAATTTTTTGGGAGGAGAAGAAAATTAAAAAGAGAGGGAAAATGTGCTTTAAGCTATACTGTAAGTCTATTCTGTATCTTTAGGTCATTTTTCATAAATTCATCCTTTTTGTTCACAATTCATAATTTGGAATTGTTGTAGGTCATTGTTTTGATCAGAGTTATTGTCTTTCACAGTTAATTCTATTTACAGTATTGCTTTTACTATGCAAATTATTCTGATTTTTCACATTTCACTTTGCATCAGTTCACAAAATCTTCCCAGGCATAGAATGCAGAAGAGAAAAATTAATTTGGGAAGTAAACAGTTGTCTAAATTCCTCTCTGAAAATGGATTTAATCATTCCAGTACAATGCTTAAAATATAAGGAACACATATCCCTGGGAAGTCTATTAAGAGCAAAGATTTAAATACATTCTTACCAGTTTATGTTAGGAGTACTTCATCTTTGACCAGAAATATGCGATTGTTATATTTGAAACCTTGCCTTAGTCAAGAAAACATAGACTGTACTCCTTTGCTCTTAAATCTTTTGTCAAAGGTTTCATAATCATTGGCAATTCTTTTTAGAAATCTTTTGACAGTGTTATTTGTGTCCAAATTAATTCCTGTGCATAGTTATCTTTTTTGATGAGACTTGGGAAATTCCCCATTACTTATGATTACCACTACAACCTCTCATTGTTATATGGTCAACAGACTGCTTCTTCAATCGACCCAAGCAGGGAATTGCCAACTACAGCTACTCTTCTTTTCCTTTGGACCTTATTGAATGATGTCTTACCATATAACTTCTATAGTTTTACCATACTATTCTGTGTAGAAAAAGCAGCTTCAGTCTTCTAAGACAATCTAGCTTCCTTTTCATCTGTTTTTACACTCATTGAACATTCTTTTCCTTCCTTTCATCTCTGTTTAACATTTCCAGTTTTAATCTTCTGACAAAGGTTATCTTCCCTACTATACATAACATCCATCTCCCCCCCCCATTGAAATCTCAGATCTATAGAAGGAGATTTCATTACCTGTAACAACCTAGAGTATGGAGAGTGTTTTTTTTTTTCTTTCTTTTGAGTCCATTTACCTTCTCTTCCAGGAGGGAAATCAACTTAGAATTGTATCATAGACAGAAGTCACTGGACTATGGCAGAAATAGAAAGATAATTTTCCTTTCTCTGTTCTCACTGAGGCTTCTCAGGTTTTAAAAATAATTCTCATGGGTGTTTAGAGCTCAATGTTATTCCCTTGGTTAATGCTTTTATAGATAATTTGTACCTCTCAATCACCTGAAAAATCCCACCCAGTTTCCATTTCAAACTTTCAACAACTTCACAGGTACAACAACCACCCCCAAGTCAGCCTTGCATCTGCATTGGGTTTATTTGACCAAGTTGTCCCACCAGTCAATCTATTCTGCTTGTTTTGTTCTATAATTTTCCATGTCCATTTTCTTACCTTATTTGTTTCTTCTTGAGAACTACCTGTTTCTTTTCTGTCAAGAGCCTGCATTCTACTCCTCAGTCCTCCTTGATCCTACTTAAATTTTTAATCCTTTTTATATTATCCTTAATTGTACTTGTCCTAGCTCTGCTTTTAAATAGGAAGTGGAACCCATGCTAGTACCTGAGTCTAGAGATTATCACCCAGATTTTCCTCAATTTCCCCAAAGTTTCACCATTTCTCCTCCTCCCTTAATCAAACCTCAGACTTATTTTATTGCTGCAACCCCACTCCATGTTATCCATGTGCTTTTCTCATTATTATTTGGTTCAAGTCCTTTCTCTTCTGATTTTCTGAAACAAAAGTTTTCCCTTCCTTGTTCCCTTCTTCCTTCTGTCTCTTTCTTTTCCTTTTTCTCCTTTTTCTTCTTTCCTCCCTTCCTCCCTCCCTCCCTCCCTCCCTCCCTCCCTTCCTTCCTTCCTTCCTTCCTTCCTTCCTTCCTTCCTTCCTTCCTTCCTTCCTTCCTTCCTTCCTTCTTTCCTTCCTTTTCCAATGTAACGTGAATAGAATTCTAATGAACTTGAACTCAAATCTTTTTTGCATTAGAGGCAAATTTGTTCTTTGTTTATTTCTCAGCATAGCTATCTTTGACAAAATTAATGACTTTTCAGGTGTTGAATTAAACACCAGAGGGAGCCATATAATGTCATCAATACAATTCAAACTTAATGATGCTGACATGGAAATTGAAATCAAGTAAATGTTTTATCTATGGTTTTCAGGATCTAAGAGGAACGATTTGCTACCAATGTCAAATACAAGTAAAACTGGAGAATTATCAGAATTAAAAAAAAGTACTTATATTGTGACATAAGTCAAAGAAATAAACCCCTTTCCACACCACATTCTATTAATGAAAAATATTAAGAGCTATTGTTGTTGCTTCATTTTTTAATAGGACCAATGACATCAGAGGGTAATATCTTGTCTCACATGTGAATTGGATTTAAGTAAGGCAGAGCTGCACAAGTCATCACTTCATTCTCTTTTCCAGTTATCAGAGTCTAGTGGCAAGACAAAAGCCAAGATGAATGGTGATAGCCCAGGAGGTGTCTGAGATGTCTGACCAAACTCCAAGTGCTCCGTAGCACCAGCTGCAGCTAGCTTTGTGGCCACTTTGTGGGACAAATTGTTCTCATCTGTCTGCTCCACTGGGCAAGTCTTTATGTGCTCAGGGTAGACATCTTCCCAACTCACTTGCAGGTTTGAGGCCTGTCAGTTTTACCCTCATCCTTTTTAAGCCTGCCTCCTGAGACAGTTTACCAGGGTGTGACTGCTGCACATGCTATAACTTCTTGGAGACACAGATGAGAGTTGAGTAACAGGTGGACACAAAGGTAGGTGAGTAACCATGAAAAGAGCTCAGCAAGCCCTCATACATATGTTCTAGTCCTCCCTGAACTCCCCATAAATACTATGTAGGGCTGTAGATAACTGTCTAAGACTATAAATTGTAGAAAATGTGCCAGTCTTCATTGGTAAAGGAAGTTTCCTTGCCCCTGGAGATTCCTGTACAAATGAAATCATTGGTCCAGTTCTTACTCTCATAAATGAAATATTACTAGGAAGTCACAAAAAATACAGATATTTAATTACTATATTTAATTTCTCCTAAATACCTTTGATGACAGAGATGCTTAGGAGAATTTTTGCAACATATCAGATATGTCTATATGATTAAACAAAAGCAAAAAATATATAAACTGATGTTGATCCCTAAAAGAAATAAGTAACCTCTGTTTTCTACCAATATTTATCGTATCTATCAAAATGAAGAGAACAGATAGTTGGAGATTCATTTAAAGAAATAAAAGATACCTTTACATGGGAAAAAAGAAGGGTGAGTAACTCTTTCAAATCCATCTCCAACTCTTCCTTTCAAATGCTCTTCATCCATCCAATCTTCATCCCATACAGTGAAGTATTGCAAGGATATTTTATCAACTTGGGCTTTGCTTGAATGAATTATTACTGAATAGTATGTGGGAGGAGTGTCAAGGTTCATATAGATGTCTTTCCTTTGTCATTTAGGTGGTAGATGACCCTTTTCCCCCAGCTAGAGCTTAGATATAATGTATATGAGATCTCTACAGCAGAGTACTCTCAGTTACTCAATAGGCTTTTGGCAGCCATTGCTATTTTCATTAATTTTTATTTTCAGACACAAGTACAAAGAGAATTCTGAGTTATAATTTTAGTTCAACCATTGTGAGAGTGAGGTTAACAAAAAAATCTGATTAACCTGTAGATAAACATAGCAAATGCATTTTAAATGTATAGTTTCATGAGAAATGGAAAAAGAAATTATAAATATGTATGCATATTTATGTATCCCTTTTATTTTATCACACTTTTTGTTTTTAAATCAAAGTCATTGACCTATATATGGCTGAATGTGAATGTGTATGCACCTGTCATACCTATAGTTGCCTAACTCTCTTCTGGGAAGAAGATAATGTTTCATCATTAACTCTCTGGGGACCAAGATTGGGCATTGCAATCGATCATAATTTGTTTTCTTCTTAGTTTTGTTTACATATTCGTTATTTAATTCATAGTATATATTGTCCTGCTTGTGTGCATCCATTTTTTAACTACAAATAGTTAATTCAAACTGAATGTTGAAAAATAAAGATGGACAGCATTTATTTCATAAAATAGTCTAAATCAAATGACTTGTTATTATCTGTTAACATAATATTATTGAAGAAAAGTACAGAAAATTGTCTTATTTGAATGGATTCTATTGCTTAGTAAATACCCTTTATAAGATACTGAAGCAGCCAAAACAATGAATATAATTTTAGACACTGCTATCCTTTATTATGGAGACTGAGGGAGCTCAACTTCTTTCCTTATTTTAATTTAGTAAGTGCAATTGCTTATTAAAATCCCAAGATAAACTAATTGCATAAGACCCTGAACACATGTAACTTATGCAAAAAGTTATCCAGAGAAGATGATAATAAAATTAAACACTCAAATAATTATTTTACTACTCAAATGCCCAGAACATTCTTAAGAAGAGAAGTAATTTCTAAGCATCATCATCATCTCACAAATAATGGATTTCTTTTACATACCAAATGTTAGGCAAGGAACTGAAGCAAATACTCAAAACAAACAAAAAAGCAAAATAAATGTGATTTTCTTCATTTTAATCACCAGGATAATTTTTTTTCAATTTTACCTTCCCATTGTGTTTACTGATTTAATAATTATAATTAGCAATTATTTGCCTTAACATATAGACTGTCCCAAAAGTTTTAATATTAAAACTGTACGAAGACTATTGAGATACCCCATATGTCTTCTACAATTATGACCACTCAAAAATAAATTAATGTGTTTGGAGGTTGGATTTTAAATCTGAATACCCTAAATTGGATATTACCCTAAAATTCTCTTTAGTATGGATGATTATGATATTTTAAAATATCATTCCAACAAGGCTAGAATTACCACAGTTTTCTTTAGATTGATAAGATTAGAGATAGAAAGTGACTTTGGCATCTTTTTTCAGTCCCTTCATTTTACATGTAGGAAAACTGAGGGAAAGAGATGTGAAATGATTTTTCCAAATTCAAAGAGCTATCTCTTGGCAAACCATTGGCTTACAATTTCAATCTTTGAATATTCTTCTATATTAAGATGTCCTAATTATAAGAACTAGGGCACTTATATGGTACAATGGATAGGTTGCTGGTCTTGGAGTCAGGAAGACCTGACTTCAAATTCATACTCAGATATGAACTAATAACTGTGTAATACTGGGCAAGTTTTTTAACCCTCTTTCCCTCAATTTTCTCATTTGTAAAACAAACTGTTGAGGGAAATGGCAAACTACTCCAATATTTTTGCCAAGAGAACCCCAAATGGGGTTATGAAAAGTCAGACACAGCTGGATAACAATAATAACAAAATTTGTAAGAGAAAAAAAGAAAAATGAAGCATTCTTTGTTAGATATATTTCATACAATTATTGATATGATTTAGAGTGGATTTAGTCCAATCTCCTTGTTTTATTGATAGGGAAATGAGGCCCACTGAAGTGATTTGCCTAAGGACACACAACTAGTATTTGAACCTATGTCCTTAGTTCCAAATCCAGACCTAATTGGAATGAACTTCCAAAATTAATTGAAATTTGGGGTAAGGCAACTAGAGTATGGATATTGACTAAGTACTTCATTCTTTCAAGGAGAAAAAAAAATTTAATTGCCAAAAAATTAGTAAAAGTTTATTTCCTTTTTTTTTTTGTATTTTTAAAATACTTATTGCCTATGGGAAAATATACCAGAGTCTCTCTTCATTCTATTTTAGTAGGGACAGATTGCCACAGTTCTGTTCTAGAGTTAACAACATAAATAGAATACTGTGGGGGATAAATGAACATAAGAGATAAGCAGAACAGGTATTTTGAGAGTAGGCATGCTATACTTAAAAAAAATAACCTATCTGAAATAAAAGTTAAAAAAATACATGTTTATGAAGTGTAACTTAGAAAATTTTCACGAAAACATACTTTTTTTTTCTTTTCCTTGGAATTATTTCAACCTAAATATATTAACACATTATTTTCTGATGGACATGGAATCAAAAGAATTGTTGACTAATCACATGGAAGAGAATTTACAAAATTATCTTTCTAGTGTAAATCCCTTGTTTTGAAAATGATCTATGACACAGAACAGAAAGTATCTTTCCCAAAGCTACATGACAAATTGGTGAATTAGTGAAAATTAAGATTCAAACAGTCACTATTGTAAAACACTTTTCTCATAATAAACCTATAAAGTAGTGAACCCCATTAATGCCTCCCTCCCCATTTCACAATTGAGGAAACATATTCAGCAAGGTTAAATGCCAGAGTATAGAAGTGACCATTCCCTGATCACATTAGTATTATTTGTTAAAGCTTTATCTCCAACTCTGTATTATGTTCCAAGGCTTTTTCTTGTATATGCAATATATCTGGTCACTCTGCATACCTTAGACTTAGATGATGCAGAAATAGAATTATGGGCCTGGTATATCTATATAAGTAAGTTTTTAATACCTATTTTATGATCATAGTTGAAACTTTTAATTCAAGATAGGTGAAGAGGGAGATAAATATAAAAAGGCTTAATACTAGACTGAAAATCATTCTACTCTCAAGTAATCTGGTTTGGAGTCACAAAAGCAGCAGGTCCAGGAGAAACCTTAAGACAGAATCATATGGAAAATCTTAAAAAAAATTTAATATTCAAAAGAGTAAAAGACAAGAAAGCCTAGAATCTAGTCAGATAATTCTGCAAGCGTGGAAAGGACGAGAAAGAGAGAGAGAGAGAGACAGAGAGAGACAGAGAGAGAGAGAGAGAGACAGAAAGACAGAGACAGAGACAGAGAAAGAGACAGAGAGAGAGAGAGAGAGACAGACAGACAGACAGAGAGACAGAGAAAGAGAGAGAGAGAGAGACAGAGACACAGACAGAGAGAGACAGAGAGACAGAGAGAGACAGAGAGAGAGACAGACAGAGAGAGACAGAGACAGAGAGAGAGAGAGACAGACAGAGAGACAGAGAGAGACAGAGACAGAGACAGAGACAGAGAGACAGAGACAGAGAGAGAGAGACAGAGAGAGACAGACAGACAGAGACACAGAGAGAGACAGAGAGACAGAGAGAGAGAGACAGAGAGACAGAGACAGAGAGAGAGACAGAGAGA
>NW_027187351.1:14688873-14716533 GCF_028583685.1 Petaurus breviceps papuanus | reverse complement strand
GAGAGAGAGAGAGAGAGAGAGAGAGAGAGAAAGAGAGAGAGAGAGAACAGAGAAAGGAATTGGGAAAGAAGGGGTAAGGGAGATGGGTAAGAACACTAGGCCACAAGAAATCAGAATCCAGTAAAGGATTCTGAGCAGCTGGTGTACAGTATCAGAAGCCAGAAAGAGGGTTAATATTGAGTCAATTCTTTAACTCAATTTATGGAGTTTTTCTGAGTTTCCTTTTAAGTTGAGGTGTGTTTGAGGGTAGACTGTATAAGGGAGGTAGAGGGAGGCTAACCACTTCACTGAAAGGCCCAACCCTTGGAATTTTGTCATCACCAAACTTTTCAAGTCACTGCTTTTAGTTTCCCACTGGGCATGACCTATTTTTTGGTCATTGCACTTGGCTCTACTGCTACAGAGATTTCTCTGCATATGTGTAGGAAGGTGATCAATGGAGAAAGTATACAGTGTAGTATTCCTCCAGGCCTGAGTCTTAGATAGCCATCATGATTGGCTTGCTTTTCACCTAAAGAATTGAAAAACAAAACAAAACACACACACACTCACACACACACACACACACAAACACACACACAAAACAAATACCAAAACAAAACGAGTGCAATTCTGTTTTGCTTTGACAATATTCATAAATTATAAAAATCAGTAAATTATTTCTTATTTAGTTCAGTCTCCCAGAGAAGACATAATCCTGGTGATTTAAGCAGAAAGGTCCAGGTACAGTCCTCCCACCCCTTTTTCTCTCTCTCTCCTCTACCTTCACTTTCTCTTCCTCCTCCTTCTTCTGTCTCTTTTTCTCTCCCCTTCCTCTTTTGCAATACTTTACTCACAGATAATGAAACACACTAGGGCAATTAGAAACAATTACCTTATATAGCCTGTGAATTCAAAATCAGCATGATATAAATGAACTTTAAAAAATAGATATACTTTGTATTTTTTCACATGATCTAGTAGGAAAAAGTGAGGGAAAAGATGAGGAGGAGAAGGAAGAAGTTCAGTACCTCTCCTTACTGTCAATAGAGATGAATTCAACCCCAGCTTCTTCTATGTATGCCTCCCTTAGCTCACTACTACCTGCCATGACACTTGCTTAATGAAAAACGCATAGTGCTGAGGAAATCTTGTCTCCCTCTATCCCCAAATCTCTACACAAGCTCCTATAATAACTTCTCTTTTAGGTAAGAGGCTACAGAGGTTTTCACTATGAAGGCAGGAACAAATTTCCTAGATTGATGATTAGCTTTTAGGAGTTAAGATTATAAAGTAGGAAGAACTGATTTGAGTAAGGAATGGAGGGTCGAAGAGCAGTGTGAGTCATAACAAAACTACTGCTCAAAAATCAATTACTTTTAAAAGATTGTAGTTGAATCAGTGCAAATTCATCACTACTACAGAAAAATACCCTAAAATACATGTTTTCCCAGAAGGGACTGTCAGGTATGGAGTATGACACAGCTGTTCTAGGGTAAGGGTTATTAATCTGGGTTTTGTGAATTTGTTTTAAAAAAGTGATAACATTTCAAAATAATTATTGTCCTTTATAATAATTTGCTTTGTATTTTATACATTTACAATATTTATCTGAAAATTCCACAGTCTTTATCATGATGCCAATGGTGTCAATGAAACTTTGCACTAAAGAGACCATGTTGTCTTAGCCAAGATGGACCACACAAGGGACAGCCATTCTAGTCTCTAGAAATCCTTTCATTTGTGTATTCTCTTTATCAATATTGATTCATAAGGACCCTGGATAGTTTTACAATTCTGTATAGACATAACATTTTATATCTCAAAGTTCTACCCTTCTAAGGGGAATACAGATATAAATATATCCCCTGGGCTTCTAAGGGCAGTGATGATTACTGGAAGTCAACATGACGTCATCACGTCATCAAAAACATGGGCATAACATGCTAATCTTATTTCTTTTTTAAAGGAGGTACTGGATTGGAAGCTTAAAGGGATGTTGTAAATTTTTTTGTATGGTGTCAATTTTAAGTAAATTTTATTCTCCAAGACAATTGCATTTCCACTTGTTTACAGTACCGATAAAGTGCAATGTTGTTTACTTCTCTCCCTCTGCACACATTCAAGTATTCAGAATACCCAGATTTACACAGTAGCTTAAATGTAACTTTTAAACTGCTACTGCCTTGGCTACAAATTTGAGTCCTTCAGTTATTGGAAAGCTGTGTGGAATGTTCTTTCTTCTGGTGTGTTTAGTCGACCTCTTCAATAGTGGGTCCAGAAGAAGCACCTCCAGATGGAGCTGCTCCACCCCCTGGGAACCCGCCAGGCATGCCTCCTGTCCCCTGCACTCTGGTACAGCTTAGTAATAATGGGGTTGCAGACCTTCTCCAATTCTTTCTTCTGATGCTCATATTCTTCCTTCTCAGCAGTCTGGTTCTTATCCAGCCAGTTGATTATTTCATTACATTTGTTAAGGATCTTCTGTTTGTCTTCATCACCAGTTTTGCCTTGCAGGTTTTCATCCTCTATGGTTGTTTTCATGTTGAAAGCCTAAGATTCAAGAGAATTCTTGGAAGACAACTTGTCTCTCTGCTTTTCATCCTCAGCCTTGTATGTCTCAGCCTCCTGGACCTTACGCTCAATGTCTTCTGTGCTCAGACGTCCTTTATCATTGGTGATGGTGATCTTGTTCTCCTTGTCTATGCTCTTATCCACAGCAGAAACACTGAGGATGCCATTTGCATCAATGTCAAATGTTACTTCAATATGAGGAACACCCCTGGATGCTGGAGGAATTCCTGTGAGTTCAAATTTGCCAAGCAGATTGTTATCCTTTGTCATTGCTCCCTCCCCTTCATAAACCTGAATAAGCAAACCAGGCTGGTTGTCCAAATAGGTGGTAAAGGTCTGTGTCTGCTTGGTGGGGATGGTGGTATTGTGTTTGATCAGAATGGTCATAACTCCACCAGCAGTTTCAATTTCAAGGGAAAGAGGAGTGACATCCAACAACAGCAAGTCCTGTACATTCTCAGATTTACCTCCAGACAAAATGGCAGCCTGGACAGCTGTACCATAAGCAACAGCCTCAGCAGGATTGATACTCTTATTGAGCTCCTTGCCATTGAAGAAGTCTTGCAGAAGCTTCTGGATTTTGGGGATTCTAGTGGAACCACCCACCAGGACGATGTAATGATTCTGAGACTTATCTAGCTTGGTATCTCTTAAGGCCTTCTCCACAGGGTCTAGGGTGCCATGGAAGAGATCAGCATTCAGCTCTTCAAAACAGGCTCGGGTGATTGTTGTATAGAAGTCGATACCTTCATAGAGGGAATCAATCTCATTACTGGTCTGGGTACTGGAAGAGAGGGTACGATTTGCATGTTCACAAGCAGTGCACAGACAGCGAACAGCCCTCTTGTTCTCACTGATGTCCTTCTTGTGCTTTCACTTGAACTTGGCAATGAAATAGTTGACTATTCGATTGTCAAAGTCCTCCCCACCCAAGTGGGGGTCCCCAGCTGTGGACTTGACCTCAAAGATGCCATCTTCAATAGTAAGAATAGAGACATCAAAAGTACCACCTCCAAGGTCAAAGATCAACACATTTCTCTCATCACCAACCTTTTTGTCCAAGCCATAAACAATAGCAGCAGCAGTTGGCTCATTGATGATTTGGAGCACATTGAGACCAGCCATATATGGTTCCAGCATCTTTGGTGGCATGACAGGAATCATTGAAATAGGTTGGTACTGTGACCACAGCATTTGTGACAGTCTTCCCAAGGTAAGCTTTAGCAATTTCTTTCATCTTGGTCAAGACCATAAAAGATACTTCCTCTGGATAGAAACTTTTGGTCTCCCCTTTGTACTCCACTTGGACCTTAGTCCTGCCTGCATCATTCACCACCATAAAAGGCCAATGCTTCATGTCTAATTGTACAACTGCATCATCAAATCTACAACCAATCAGACGTTTGGCATCAAAAACTGTCTTGGTGGGGTTCATTGCAACTTGATTCTTTGCAGCACTACTGATTAAACGTTCTGTGTCAGTGAAGGTGGCATAGCTTGGGGTGGTCCTGTTTCCTTGGTCATTAGCAATGATCTCCACTTTCCCATGTTGGAAGACTCCCACACAGGAGTAAGTGGTGCCAAGATCATTGCCAACTGCAGGTCCCTTTGACATGGTTGCTGGGGAGTTGGGGGGATCATAGCTGACCGCTATGGAGAGAGAAGGGCTGCTGCTGTGCTGAGTACACCGTGTAGTTTTTTAATCAAGCATTTATTAAGCTATTATTTTGTACCAGGTATTGGGCTAAGCACTGAAGACACAAAAAGGAAGTTCTCTGTGTGTGTGTGTGTGTAAAATAGAGAAAGGTAGGTTAGATGATAAGACAGACAAGATTTGAAAGGTTGAAAAGTGGTGGAATGGATATGCCAAAAGCACATTTGTTAAGGGTTCAATATCAACCTGAAGAGAGATATATAATGTAGCATTCCAAAGATCTGCCTTTGGGCCTTGTAACTTATAAAAGTTTTCATTGGTTTGGATCAAATGTTAATATGGTGAAAAACTGAATGGAATAGCTATCTTAATGGATGATAGATTAAGGATCCCAAAAGATCTCGGCAAGATGAAACAAAATCTATTAAGAAAATCTGTAGGGGTGGAGTCAAGATGGCAGAGTAGAAACAGGAATTCCTCGCAGCTCCAGCTTCCAGCTCCTTCAATTCATGTAAAAATTTACTCTAGACAAACTTTGGAGCTACAGAATCCACAAAATGACAGAGAGAAGCTAACCTCCTGCTGAAGACAGCTCAGCAGGCCAGCAGAAAGGGGCCAGCGCAGCATTCTGGGAGCCTAGCCCAGCCCTGCAGAGACAAGGATTTTGCCTCAGGGCAGCCTGACCAGCCACTGGCTGGAGGGATTTCAGATCACCAGCAGGTATGGCAGTTTTCAGAATTATCAACCCACAGATGCCAAAGACAAAGTGAGAGGTCAGTGTAGACTTTGTGGGAACTGGGATCAGGTGTGTGATTTGGCCTTTGGCGCCTGGGTAAGAAGCAGCTAAGGATCTGGCCATGCTGCTTCAGAGCTCCTGGCCTGCATACTGTAGGGGGACCAAGTGAACAGTATGAGGGGTTATCACTCTTGCTTTAATCTGCTTGGATCTAGATCACTGTCTAGGGTAGAGGTCCTAGGGTACATGACCAGGTTGCTACAGCATGTGGAAGCTTCAGAGAGGGCACCCAACTAGCAGAACCAGCAGCTGCAAAAAGCACAGTGACTGTGATAAAGCTCGCCTTTCTGGTATCAAAGTTCTACTGTGGCAGAAAGCTCAAAAGTCAAGTAATTGTATGGCAACATGAGCAAGCAAAGGAAACAAAGCAAACAGAACAATCTGACATTAGACTCCTATTTTGGGGACAAAGAGGATTAAAGCATGGAAGAGGAGGAAGACAGTGAAGTCAGAACTCCCGCAACAAAAGCTTCCAAGAAAAATATGAATTGGGTACAGTTCATAGAGGAGCTTAAAAAGGATTTTGAAAACCAAATAAGAGAAGTGGAGGAAAAATTGCGAAGAGAAATGAGAATGATGCAAGAAAATTATGAAATGAGAGTCAACAACTTGACTGAAGAAAATAAAACCTTAAAAAATAGACTAACTCAAATGGCAAAAGAAGCTCAAAAAGGCAATGAGGACAAGAATGCCTTAAAAAGCTGAATTTGACAGATGGAAAAAGAATCTCAAAAACTCACAGAAGAGAATCATTCCTTCAGAATTAGATTGGAGCAAATAGAAGCTAGTGACTTTATGAGAAATCAAGACACTATTAAAAAGATCCAAACAAATAAAAAAATAGAAGGCAATGTGAAATATCTCATTGGAAAAACCACTGACCTGGAAAATAGATTCAGGAGAGATAATTTAAAAATTATTGCACTCCCTGAAAGCCATGATCAAAAAAAGAACCTAGAAATCATCCTTCAAGAAATTCTCAAGGAAAATTGCCCTGTTTTTAGAACCAGAGTGCAAAATGGAGGTTGAAAGAGTCCACGGATCATCTCCTGAAAAAGATCACCAAAAGAATACTCCTAGGAATATTATAGCCAGGTTGTGGAGTTCCCAGATCAAGGAGAAAATATTACAAGCAGCCAGGAAAAAACAATTTGAATACTGTAGAAACACAATCAGGATAACACAGTATCTGGCAGCTTCTACATTGAGGGATCTAAGGGCTTGGAATATGATATTCCAGAGGTCAAAGGAGCTGGGAATAAAACCAAGAATCACCCACCCAGCAAAGCTGAATATCATGTTCCAAGGGAAAATATGGTCATTTCAGTGGAATAGAAGACTTTCAAGCATTCTTCATGAAAAAAACAGAGTTGAATAGAAAATTTGACATTCAGATACAAGAAGCAAGAGAAGCATGAGAGAGTAAACAGGGAAAAGAAATCATAAGGAACTTATCAAAGTTGAACTATTTATATTCCTACATGGAAAAACAATAATTATAAGTTATGAAACTTTTCTCAGTGTAATAATAGTTGAAGGGAATAGAAATGTATATATATATATATATACACATACACATACATATGTGTGTATACATACATATGTATGTCTATGTAGGAGGGTATATGGGCATATGAATACATATGTCAGTGTGTGTATATATGTGTACATGTATACATAGACAGAGGACACAGAACCAATTTTATAGGAAGGAATGATACTTAAATGGTGAAATTAAGAGGTGAAAGAGGAATATAATGAGAGAAGATGGGAAGAGACAGAAAGGGGTAAATTATCTCATATAGAAGAGGCAAGGGAAAACTGTTATAATGCAGGAGAAGAACAGGTATGCAAAAGGGAATGAGTCAACCTCATTCTCATTGAATTTGTCTTAGGGAGGAAATGACTTACACACTAAATAGGGTATGTCACCCTATAGGAGAGTAGGGGGCAAGGGGATGAGAGGGGGGACAATGGAAGATAGGACAGGCTGGAGGGGAGGAAAGTTGGAAGCACCTACTTTTGAAAAGGGACAGGATCAAAGAAGAGAATAGAACAACTTGAGGTGGGATAGGATGGAGGGAAATATTGTCAGTGTTGCACAATTTATCCACTATAGAAATGTTTTGCTTGTCTACACATGTACACCCTATATTGAATTGCTTATCTTCCCAGTAAGGGTGGACATCAAGGAAGGAAGGGAAAGAATCTGGAATTCAAAGTTTTAAAATCAAATGTTTAAGAATATATATATATATATATATATATACATATATATATATATAACATTTGATAATTGTAACTCATGAAACTTTTCTCAGTATAAGAATAGTTGAAGGGAATAGAAATATATCTATATATACATATATGTTTATACATACATATGTCTATGTAGGAGGGTATATGGGCATATGAATATATATGTCAGTGTGTATATATATATATATGTGTGTGTGTGTACAGATATACATAGACAGAGGGCTCAGGACCAATTGAATAGGAAGAGATGATTCTTAAAAGGTGAAATTAAGAGGTGAGAGAGGAATGTGATGAGAGGAGATGGGGAGAGAGAATGGGGTAAATTATCTCACATAGAAGAGACAAAGGAAAATTGGTATAATGGAGGTTTAGAACAGGAAGGCAAAAGGGAATGAGTCAACCTTATTCTCATTGAATTTGGCTTAGGGAGGAAATGACATACACATTAAATAGGGTATCATATATATGTATGTATATGTGTGTGTATATGTATAGTATGTGTGTGTGTATATATATACATATATATATACACACATGTATATGTGTGTGTGTATAGTAATATAAACAGGCATTGGGGAATAGAGATCCACTGTGCCCTACTGGAAAGTTGGAGGGGGAATGGGGGGAAGATATGGAAGAGAGCAGATTGGGGGAGGGGATACTCAGTGGGATTACTATTTTGGGGTAGTGTGTAGGGGAAAAATGGGGAGAAAATTTGTAATTCAAAATCTTGTGGAAATGGTGTAATTGAATGATGTAAACTAAAAAATAAAAAAGGGAGTGAAGAAGAAAAAAATCTGTAATGTAATTTTATAATAAGATGATAATAAATTGTTGTTATTCAGTTGTTTCCAACCCTTCATGACCCCATTTGAGGTTTTCTTGGCAAAGACAATGTAGTGCTTTGTCATTTCCTTCTCCACTCTGTTTTAGAGATTAGGAAAATGAGGCAAACAGGGTTAAGTGACTTGCCTAGGATCACATAACTGATAAGTATCTGAGGCCAGGTCTGAACTCACAAAAATGAGTCTTCCTTACTGCAGGCCTGGTACTCAATTCACTGCACCATCTAGCACCCCTATAATGAGAAACATTTAGGTAACACTTACTATATGCTTCACACTGTGATAAGCATATTTTTATTATCTCTTTTGATCCTCACAACAGCCTGGGGATAGTTGCAATTATTATCCCCATTTTACATATGAGGCAAATAGAGGTTAAATGACTTACTGAGGGTCATCCTGCTAATAAGTTTCTGATGACAAATTTGAACTCAGATTTTCCTGATTCTAGGTCTACTCATTGAGCCCTCTAGGTGTCCATAATTATATTACTAACAATAATTGAAAAGTTCTACACTTAGATTTAAAAAAACAATTTCCAAAGTACCATGTGGGAAAAGTGTGACTAGACAAATGTTTTATGTTAAAAAGATTTGGAATTTTTTATGCTCTGCAAGCTCAGAATATGTCGAGAATATTACATGATAGATAAAAAAGCTGGTATGATCATGAACTAAAATGGAAGGTATAGTGTTTAAAACTAGTGATATGCTAATTCTGATACACTCTACCCTTGTCAGACCACATCTAGAATCCCATTCTTTTCTAGGTGTCACATTTTAAGAAGTAATTTGAGAAGGGGGCAATCAGGATGACTGTACTGTAGATCATGCTGCATGTGATCAATGGAAGGAAATAGAAATATTTAGCCTAGAAGGAAGCAAAGAAAAAAAAGGACTTAAGGATGAAATGATAGCTTCTTTAAATATTTCTGTGGTTGTCATATAGGAGAGGTATTAGACTGGTTCTGCAGGTCATACGAGGATAAAATCGGGTATAATGGGTGGAAGTAGCAGAGAATCTGATTTCAGCTCAGTGTAAGGTAAAATTGTCTAATAATTAGAACTATCCAAAACTGAAATGAATAAATAGGCCAGTAGAGGGAGAGCCTCTCAGCAACCTGCTTGATGTATTCAATTCACTTTGGCGGATTCCACAGATTTATATTTATATATGCCATGAACTAGGCTGCTGAGCATGCTTTTGACTATTTTTCTCCGATTCTATGAAATTCAAATTTCCTATCCTAATAGGACAGTTTCTTTTATTGTTGTTGTTCATTCACTTCAGTTGTGTCCTATTCTTTGTGACCCTGTTTGGGGTTTTCTTGGCAGAGATATTGGAGTGGTTTGCCATTTCCTTCTCCAACTCATTTTACAGATAAGAAAACTGAAGCAGATAGAGTTAAGTGACTCATTTAGGGTCACACAGCTAGTAAATGTCTGAGGCCAGATTTAACTTCAGAAATATGAGTCTTCCTGACTCCAGGTCTGGCACTTTACCCACTATGCCACATAACTGCTGTTTTTTATTTTCTTTACTCTCCTTCAGACCCCAGTGCTTTTTATTCTGGAGATAGACTCTCTTTCTCTTCCTATCCACCTTCCCTTTCTGTTTTGATTCATTTCCTAAAAGCAAATTTATTACTATGTAGTTATAACTGATGCCAAGTATTATGAAAATTTCTCCATCTGGTGAACCAGAACTTGGACACAGCTTCCCTTTGAAATCCATGAGACCTTGAACCATCAGGGTCAGCCTCATTATTGTCTATGATGAGCCAGACAGCCCATATGCCTGCCATCAATTGATATTTTCTCAGACTTTTTTTTCTGTTCTGACTCTATACCCTCTCCCATAGCTCCCAACTATTTAATTGGTCTGAAGACTATAACAGCAAACATCCTAGCATACCATGGATAGCTGCTAGCATAGGTTCTTGGATCTGCTTTTCTAAAGGAAAGCAACTCAAAAAGGGTTAACAATCTTACTTTAATCAAATATATTTATATGTATATATATATATACAGACACATACATAACATATGTACATACACACACACACACATATATATATAATTTACTTAGTTCAGGAGAAAAAGTCAGCACCCTGAACACAGAAAATACAGAAAGAAATTACAAGCAGAAAAAATACAGACAGAGAAAATAACACAATTCAACAGGCCAACAAACAGGGCTTCTGGCTGTCTGACCATTACATACATACATAATTAGTTACCAGAGAGAGAAGTACCAACATCTGGATTTCTAAAACTGGGAGGCTCAATGGTTACCCAGAGTCTCATCACCAAATCACACAACTCTTCACTTAAGTGAGCCTCAAAGCAAAACCTCACCTCAGGGTATATACATAAACACACACACACACACACACACACACACACTTCTTCAGGGTCAAAGGACATCACAACATTCATGATCCACTGACTGATTTCAAAGTAAGAAAAGGTGTGGGCCTTCCTGAAAAACACCATCCCCTAAGCAAATTTCTCTTGTTGGACAGGGAAGGTCTTCAAATTCCTCTGCCATTAGAAAAACCATACTTCATTTTCTACCTAATCATGTACAAAGAAATCTAGGCCATCTTGAATCATGGATGAACACTTTTTACTCAGACTTAAAGGGACCATGCCTCCTCTCATATCAATGATTCACTCAGCTTTGGAATGTCTCTGTCAGACCAGGTTGTCCTGATTGTTGAAGACATGCCAAAGTTAACCAACCCATTATATTTAGCTGACCCAAGACCATGCTTCATATTCCATCTAGTCATCTACCACTTCATTAGTATTCATTATCATTTCACTTGTTACAGTCTCAATTGCTTCAAGGCTTCCATTCCTCTCATTCTGTTTATATCTTATTTTCAAATCATACTCTTCTGCTCTATAAATTTCTAATAACTATTTATTGCTGTTATTACCATCTGCCCTGCAGCTGCAAGTATATAACCCCACTTCAGCTTCCAACTCAGTGTGGGAACCATAATTAAATCAATGCTAATATTGCTACTGTAAAAGGTATAACAATCAACTGCCCTGTGGCTTCACTCATCATTCCTGTGACTCACCAGACCGAAACTTCCTGCATTAAGAACAATACCTCATAATTTAACTGGCCCACAGTTAGATGGCATAGTGCTCAGAGTGTTTGACCTGAAGTCAGGAAGGTTCATCTTAGCTGTGTGATCCTGGGTGATTCACTTATCCCTATTTGCCTCAGTTTCCTTATCTTTTCCAAGAAAACCCCAACCGGGACACCAAATGTCAGACATCACCAAAATAACTACATTTCACTACAATATAACTAAATATCACTACAAAATAACTAACCAACAAAAATTATATTTAAGCACAGATATGATTAGCTTCTCTCTCCTGTGGTCTGGCATATCTCCTCTAGAGAACCAGTTCAAGTTATGTTTTTGGAAAAGATTGTGGTGGGGGGGGGATATGCTCACCCAAAAACCGTTGTGGTTTCAGGTTGTGTCATGGTGGAACCATCTTAAAGAATTCAGATTCAGACAACTTCCAATCCAAGTAGAGGCATTTATTGAGATTGACCCCTCTCTTGGAGGGATAAGTTCCAAGAGGAACCAGCAACTTCATAGAGAGCAAGATGGATTTTTATAGGGTAAAGATGCAGATTACACAATTAAAATTAACATGGGGACAGAGTCAAGATGGCAGAAAAGAAGCAGGACATCCCCAGTGCTCCGGCTTCCACCTTCCCCAATCCATGTAAAAAGGGGACTCTAAACAAACTTTAGAGCTGCAGAACCCATAAAATGACACAGAGAAGCTAACCTCCTGCTGAGGACAGCTGGGAAGGCTGGCAGGAATCTGCCAGCTCAGCACTCTGGGAGGCGAGCCCAGCCCCCAGGCTAAGGGACTCCAGATCAGTAGCAGCTGTGGCTGTTTCCAGATTTATCAACACATAGGTGCAAAGGAAAAAGTGAGAGGTCAGTGCTGTCTGGACTTTGGGACCCAGTAAGTGGGAGTGCATGGCTTTTGCCCCCGGAGAGAAGCTGCTGAGAGGCAGGCACAGCCAGCCAGCACCACCTGGCAGCTTCAGCTCCTGGCGTGCAGAGTGTAGGGGGACCAAGCACCAGTCTGAGGGGTAATCTCTCTTGCTTTAACTTTCTTGGATCTGGATTGCAGTCTAGGGTTGAGGTCCTGGGGTGTGTGGCCAGCTTACCAGAGCATGTGGAGACCTCAGAGATAGCACCCATCTAATACCTCCAGCAGCTGAGAAAACCCCAGCAATTGGCATGAAAACTCAGAGATGGCACCCATCTAATACCTCCAGCAGCTGAGAAAACCCCAGCAATTGGCACGAAAACTCCCCTGTCTGGTGGCAGAGTCCTACTGTGGCAAAAAGCCCAGAGGTCAAGTGACTGAGGGGAGATATGACCAGGCAAAGGAAACAAATCAGACAGAAGATTCCAACATTAGATTCCTATTTTGGGGACAAAAAGGAGCAAAGCATGGAAGGGGAGGAAGACAGTGAAGTCAGAACTCCTGCACCAAAAGCTTCAAAGGAAAATACAAGCTTTTTACAGGCCATAGAGGACCTTAAGAAGCAGATAAGAGAAGTGGAAGAAAAATTGGGAAGAGAAATGAGAACGATGCAAGAAACTTAGGAAATGACAGTCAACAGCCTGACTGAGGAAAATAACTCCTTAAAAAATAGACTAACTCAAATGGTAAAAGAGGCTCAAAAAGGCAATGAGGAGATGAATGCCTTAAAAAGCTGAATTTGCCAGATGGAAAAAGAATCTCAAAAGCTCACTGAGGAGAATCATCGCTTCAGAATTAGATTGGAGCAAATGGAAACTAATGACTTTATGAAAAATCAAGAGGCTGTTAAACAGATCCAAACAAATGAAAGAATAAAAGGCAATGTGAAATATCTCACTGACCTGGATAATAGATAGAGGAGAGAGAATTTAAAAATTATTGGACTACCTGAAATCCATGACCAAAGTAAGAACCGAGAAATCATCCTCCAGGAAGTTCTCAAAGAAAACTGCCCTGATGTTTTAGAACCAGAGGGCAAAATGAAGTTGAAAGAATCCATTGATCACCTCCTGAAAAAAGATCCCAAAAAGAAAACTCCTAGGAACATTATATCCAGGTTCCAGAATTCCCAGATTAAGGAGAGAATATTACAAGCAGCCAGGAAGAAACAATTTGAATCTTGTGGAAACACAATCAGGATAACCCAGGATTTGGCAGCTTCTACACTGAGGAATTGAAGGGCTTAGAATGTGATATTCTGGAGGTCAAAGGAGCTGGGATTAAAACTAAGAGTCACCTACCCAGCAAAACTGATCATCATGTTTCAGGGGAATATATGGTCATTCAGTGGAATAGAGGACTTTTAAGCATTCTTGCTGAAAAAACCAGAGTTGAATAGAAAATTTGACATTCAGATTCAAGAATCGAGAGAAGCATGAGAAGGTAAACAGGGAAAAGAAATCATAAGGAACTTATCAGAATTGAACTATTAACATCCCTACATGGAAAAACAATAATTGTAACTTATGAAACTTTTCTCAGTAGTTGAAGGGAATACACACACACACACACACACATATATCATTATATGATGGTATATGGGCATATGAATACATATATGAATATGTGTATACATGTTTACAGGTATACATAGAGGGCACAGGATCAATTTAACAGGAAGGGATGATACTTAAAAGGTGAAATTAAGAGGTGAGAGGAATATAATGAGAGGAGATGGGGAGAGACAGAATGGGGTAAACCATCTCATATAGAAGAGGCAAGGGAAAATGGTTACAATGGAGGGAAGAATAGGAAGGCAAAAGGGAATGGGTCAACCTTATTCCTATTGAATTTGGCTTGAGGAGGCAGTGAAATACACACTAAATAGGGAATCTCACCCTCCAGGAGAGTAGGGGGGGAAGGGTATGAGAGGGGGGATGATGGAAGGAAGAGCAGGCTGGGGGGGGAGGGAATTTGGAAGCACCCACTTTTGAAAAGGTATGGGATCAAGTAGAGAATAGAACAAGTGGGAGGTGGGATAGGAGGGAGGGAAATATAGTCAGTCTTTTACAATATATCTACTATGTTATTGTTTTGCATTAGCCACACATGTACAACCTATACTGAACTGCTTATCTTCCCAGTAAGGGTGGGTGACAAGGGAGGAAGGGAATGAATCTGGAATTCAAAGTTTTAAAATCAAATATTCATATATATATATATGTATATATATATATATATACACTATTATTAATACTATTTTACATGTAATTGGGAAATAAGATATACAAACACTGGGGCATAGAGATCCACTGGAAAAGTAGAAAGGGGTATGGGAGAGAGCAGATTGGAGGAGGGGATATCCTGTGGGACTGCTATTTTGGGGTGGTGGGTAGGGGAAAAATGGGGAGAAAATTTGTAACTCAAAATCTGGCGGAAATGAATGATGTAAATCAGAAGTTAGTAAAGCATTTGAAAAATTAAAAAAATAATATGGAATATAGGAATATGATTAATATTTAAAAGGCAGGAGGAGTTTGTTAAGAGATTAGGTATAATGGAGGAGGAGTTCCATCTATGAGTTCAGTGGTTAAACATTCTGGTCATGCTGCCCTCCAATTGGCTAGCTATTGTGGTCCTGTTTGGTCAAGATAAAAAGTTAGGTATTGTGGTCCTGTCTTGGGTTAGATGGATGATATGATTGTGGTTGAGTACAAGAACACACCTGTTTCTGTGGAAATGGGTCTGGGGGCAGTGAGTAGGTAGAGGCAGTGGCTGGGATCCCATCACATGGGTACACCTGCTGTTCAGTGAGAACCTTGTGTTCATGGACACACCTGTTGTTCTAGTGAGCAGTGAGGCTTATATGAAAAAGTTAGGACATTGGCGAGGCATGGGGTGGGGGACTAGATAGGTACAGTGGTCCTGCTGTTAATTGGGGTCTATAATGAAGCTAGGATATTGGGGTTGGGGGCAGCTCTATTAATATTCCATCTAGATAAGGAGTTTTTTTTCACATCATGGTCATTCTTTATCATCATTAGAATCATCGACAACAACTAACATTTATATAATACTTGCTATGGGCCAAGTGCTTTATAAATTTTATCTCATTTGATCCTAACAAATGAGGATTGGTATTGTAGTGAAATGTAGATGCTATTATTATCCCCATTTTGCAGTTAAAGAGACTAAGGCAAACACAGATTATGTGACTTCCCCAGGGTCACATAACTGGGAAGTGTCTGAGGCTAAATTTGAACTCAGGTCTTTCTAGCTGCAGCACAGGTACTCTATTTGCTATGTAACCAAGCTGCCATCAGTCTTGTCATCTCCATTATCACAAGACAGTCGAAATGCCAAGTAATATTATGCTTCAGCCATTTGATGATTTGCTTTCTTACAAATATATCTTTTCTTAGGTTTTTGACAAACTATTTTGATGATCTTTAAATCAGATGATTTCTGTTCTTGAAATTAGTTATATAGTTCAATGTCTTCTTGTAGCCAATGCAATGAGAAAGAAACTGCAAGCAATAAAACATGAATAAGAAAGAAAATTTTCTGTTTCTGTCAATGGATGAGACAGTCCAGGGACCACTATTTAAATTACTAGAGGGCTTCTTTTCTAGAATTTCACAATAGCACCACATGAGTCAGAAAATCGGGGAAGTACCAAAAAAATAAGAGCTTTTTAGGCAGAAAGATTTATAAGACAAGCATACCACAACAATGTAAATTTTATTGATATTTTGGTAAAACTTGCTAAATATATACAAATCTATGTATATACACATATGCATGTCTGTATATGTGTGTTAACATATTCTCACATACATATACTTATTTACAGGTTTTTCCCAAAGTCTTAGTATAGTTCTAAGCTACTAAAGTACAATTTAAAGCCATTAAGAGGAAATTTTAAGCTATTTAACTAAACCTTTTGGGACATTCTGTGTGTGTGTGTGTGTGTGTGTGTGTGTGTAAACAATCACAGGTGAATTGCAACCCACATGCATAACTATTGACATCATAACTTAAGAGGAATCTTTGGTTATTTAACTTCTGAAGTGCTGAGAAAAAGAAAATAGTATACATTGAAGAGCCTGCTTTATTGATTTGGACTAAAGATACTCTCCCAGCTAACTGGCTTTCATCCCAGATAATAATCCCATAACAACCTAGTCACGTATTATAAAGCTGTTCTGAAGGAATGCTAACATATCCATTATGATAAAAGGCCCCAGATGTCATTCTTAACACAAATGGATTAGGGACTTGATATGTAGCATCACAGGCCCTTTAGGCTAACCAGTGATGCTGACAGTGGAGTGATAGATGACCTCAACCTACCTATTATGCACAGTAACACAATCTATAACCTATGAGTCACATCTCTCCTTAATGTTTAACTCCAGCATGTGAATTTTTTCAACCTAAGTGCTTCTCCCTGTCTTAGATTAAATAGGAGCTCCTGAACTCTTGCTTTCTCAAGTACTTAGCTTCATATTTAGATGTTATAGTATTTTGCTAAGACATATCATAAAATATGTGTTGTGAGCATTCCAATTTTAGAATATGATAGAATTTATAGCTGGAAATAGACATAGATATCATTTTATATTGAGGAAACTGAGGTAAAGGTATGATGTGCCTAAGCTTACATGTAGCACATTGTTTCAAATACAGGTATTCTTACTTTAGATTCAGTGATTTTATTCTTACTCCAAAATTTAATTTTGATATAGTAGTAGTAGCAGCAGCAGCAGCAGCATAGTAATGATGATGATAATGATAAGAATAGGAAGAGGAGGAGAAAGGAGAAGAAGAGGAAATAGGAAGAAGAAGAAGAAAATCAACAACTGAAATTTATATAGTATTTTACATTTTGAAAATTACTTATTGTAGGCTGGGCCTAACTCAAAAAATTCTACTTGTAATTTCAGTCCCATTTTAAGCAAAATTGGATATAGGTCATTCAGTAGGTACTAAATGAGGGTTTACTGAGGCATAATGTGAAACGGATACTCAATGAGAATATAGAACTTAGCTCATTTGAAAATGTCTTTTCAGTTTAACAGGTTATGGACACTCACTAGATTTTAGGACATCTGTCAAGTTTCAAAAACTGTTATTAAATATGAGTGGGACTTTTTATGTCCTTAGTTGCAGAAGAAACCATGTCAAAATAACCTGAGGTCACCAGGAAATTTTCAAGGAGTCTTATAATGCTAGGCCAATAAAGTTTTGGGATACAACTTCTTTTGCCCTTTTGTGAGAGAAGCAGTCTAGTCCACATGGTGGTAGTGGTGCTGGTGGTAGATATTCTTCCTGTTATGCTGGACAGAAACATTCGTTCATTCATAGCTCACAATCACTCTAAAAGTTATTTTCATTATCCCAATTTAATTTGAGGGGATACTGAGACTCAGATACGTTAAGTGTGTGCCAAAAGTCACTTGGGTAGTAAGTCTCTGAGGCAGCATTTGGACTCAAGTCTTATTGGATACAAACCCAACATCCAAATAAGACTACTTCTAAAGAGTGCTCCTCAGCTCCAAAACATAAAATATAAAATACTTCAGCATTTTCTGGAAAATATTCTTCTGAAACACTGAAATTTCCAGAAAATATCGAAGGACATTTTGAAAAATGTGCTGACAGCATGTAAATACAGTGGCAGCAATTAAGCAAAAGTTTTGCAAAAGATTTCTTGGTCACATTTTTTTCAAATTAGTAAAGTCTACATTGAACACAGCTGTCCCAAGACTCATTCAACATTGTTTGTCTCCATTGTTTAATTTTTTCTGTCCTTTCTATTTACATTCTTGTAGTCACTGCATGTTTTACTTTCCTGGTTCTGATACTAACTCTACATCAGTTCATATAAGTCTTTCCATACTTCTCTGAATTTTTCATATTTTGTTCCCTTACTCCATGCTATCAATGAAATAATATCCTTTTATGTATCAAAATTTGTTTATTTATGCTCCAGTTCATAAACTCTTACTTAACTTTACTTACATAAACTGATTCTTTCGCTACCACAAAGAATGCTACTATGGATTATTTTAATGTGTTCAAGGTTTTTCTGTCTTTGGCACCTTTGAGACATACAAAAAGCAAAGGGATTGCTGGGTCTAAGGTATTGAAAATTCAGTTACTTTCATAATTTAAAATTTATAGCCAGAATGTTTGGACTACTTCACAACTCTATCAGCAGAGTGTCAGTTTCTTTGATTTCCTATATCCTAATCAATAAAAATTGAATATTCCTGGCTTTTATCATCTAATTAAAATTTATGAATATCAGGAGAAATCAGAGATGTTTTATTATTTACTCATCTTATTTTTAGTGATTGAAAGAATTTTTTTTCTTCTTTAAAGGGTTTTTGAGAATTTTTAATTCTTCCTTAGAAAACTTTTTTTTAATCTTCAGCCACGTATCCAATACCTTGCTTAATTGGGTTTGTATCCACGTCCATTTTTATGTTTGGGCCAAGGAAAGAAATCTGTATTGATTAGAGCCCAAAGATATATAAAACTGTATATACCCTTTCAACCCAGCATTAACACTACTAGGTCTATTTCCCAAGGTTATTAATTAAAAAAGGAAAAGAACTTCTATGTTCCAAGATATTTGTAACATCGCTCTTTGTGGTAGCAAGAAACTGGAAACTGAGGGTATGTCCCTCAACTGGGGAATGGCTAAACTATCTGTGCTATGTGATTGTGATGTAATAAGAAATGATGACCTAGTTGAATATAGAGAAAAATGCAAAGACTTTTATGAAATAGTGAAGAGTAAAAAGAGCAGAACCAAAAGAATGTTGTACATAGAAATAGCAATATTGTTCTAAGAACAGCTTTGGATGACTCAGTCATTTTGAGTGTTATAAATACTTAAGTCAGCTACAAAGGATCTATGAAGAAAGACACTATCCATATCCAGAGAAAGAACTGATAAATAGAAGTATGTATAATATGGTTTTATGTGTGCACACACGCATACACACACTGTTGTGTCTAATGGTAGCCTTCTATTGGTTGGGTAGGGGAGCGAAGAAGAAAAAAAATTTAAATGCGCACTAGAGAACTTTTGTTTTTGTCTTTTTGGAGGGGAGAAGCAGGGCTATTGGTGTTAAGTGACTTGCCCAAGGTCACACAGCTAGTAAGTGTTAAGTGTCTGAGGCCACTTTTGAACTTGGGCCCTCCAGACTCCAGGGCTGGTGCTGTATTCATTGTGCCACCTAGCTGCCTCCTGTAGATAACGTTTTAAAAACTTAGAAAGAAGCACAGAAAAGCAGGGTAGCTTTAAAAAAGATATGTAGTATTCCATAGTTGTTGTTTTTTTAAATAAACAGTGTGAAATTGAAATTCATGGTTTTATATTGAATCTTCTTTTTATGTTGTGCTATGTAGATGGAAATGTTCTATTTTTGGTCTTTTTTGTATTTAACTTCAAGATGAATAAATATTAAAAAAAAAAGAAGTTTGTTCAGAAGTTTCATTCTTAGATTTCCAATTCTTAAGCACTGCAAAAAGAAATGCTATAAATATTTTTGTGCAAATAGATCCTTCCCCACCCTTTTTATGTCTTTGGGATATAAGCCTACCAATAACTGTTGCACAGCTGAAAATTTAACAATTGGTTCATTTGCTGCCTCTAGGACACCCCAACTTTAAAGTTTGAAAATTGCTTTATAATATTATTTCATTTTATCCACACCAACAACCCTGAGAAGTAAGTGCTATTATTGTTTCCATTTTTAAATATGAGAAAGATGAGGTAAATAGAGGTTGTGACTTGCCTAAAGTCAAACAACTAGTAAATAAATGTCTGAGGTCAGATTCGAGCTGTGCCACCTAACTGCCTGATATCATTATTTTGTTAATATTCTGAAATCACAAATGTAATTATTTTCATGCATCATTACCACCCATAAAAATAACAAACTGTGATGCTGAAGCAATTAGATCAGACTTCATGAATAAGAAATTTGGTGATGCAATAAAAAGAACTTTGGGGACATGTTGATTTTGTTTTGAATGCTTTATAAATGTACTCTATATCTCAGAAATATTTTTGTTGATTTTATGTGATAGAAATAGAATGTCAATTAGTAGAGTCAAACAATACAGTCTGTTATATTGAACTATCTTTTGGTCCATTTGAAGAAAATATAATGCTCTTATCCTAGGGAGTTGGTATAAATCTGCAATGCTAGATTTTATATTAGCATATTTTGAACTTGCAGTCATTATACTTGAAGAATAATTTGTGCATCCTATAAAAACATAGTGAGGTTCACAAGGACAACAGCAATCAATAGATGTCTTCTTTGGCCACTGTCTTAGATTTTGCAAATATAATAGCCTATTGTCCATAAAATCTTTGCTAGTGCAACAATTTCCTAAATTATTCTAAAATTATACTTAACAAAACTTCTTCCCAACTCAAATGAATATATTGAACAACTAAAACTGCAATTAAAAAGAATATTCTTTGTGATCCTATGTAAATTTACAAATCCAAAGTAAAAGAAAGCTATCAGTTATATATGTTCTACCTGTTATATAAATGCAAGACACTGAAAAATATTTTTCTGATGTTTAAATAGTTTTAATAATGAGAGGATTAATGGGTTGGTTATATGTCCCAAAATGTGATTCTGGTGGTGTTAATTTACATGTGGACTTTTCTAAATTTAGATAAATTATTCCATCCCCAGCAAGTTTCCAGGGCTACTGCACCTTCTGTTTTTCTCCTGTTTTCTTATATGGTAAACAAAATACCTTCTGTTTAAGCTCTCAGTGAGATTAGGTTTAGACACCTGCATCATGGAGTTACCTTATTTTCAGCCACCATAAATGCAGGTTTAAAACTTGTGACCTACTTAGAACAGTCTTATTCCTTTCTCAGATAAATTTTAAAACCATCAAAAGAGTTGAGTCTCAGGAAAAGTAGTAAATGTATAATGCCTTCAAGACATCTGAATGTACTTCAAATACTTAGTATGTGTACTTTAGTCGGGTCCACTCAATCACTTAATTCTAAAAACCTAAAGAAAATATATTATCTTAAAAACAGTAACAAAAGTAAAGAAACTTTTAACCTAGAAACTGTTAACAAAATTTTAGTATAGATAATAAATCCATAAAATCAAGTCAAATTGTACCCACTGCATTGATTAGTTTTGTTTAGCTTTTCTTTCTTTGAGAAATTTTGTTTTAATACAAAGGGAAGAGTGCTGTAACGTTAAATGAAAGTGATTTATATAAAAATAAATCAATAAGATGCTAATTCCCATCATAGAAACATTATAAAGAACTATACTATATAGAATATATTGTTGAACTAGGTTTCCCACATTAATATTAGCGTCATTTCTTGTATTTTGTTCAGTATCTTAATTCAATTTGATAAATACAAAGCAATACTCTATAACAGGTACTGTGTAAAATTCTAGGGGCAGAAAAATAAAAAAAATAATCACATCTTCAAGGAACTTTTTATTCTCTTGAGAAGATAAAAAGACACTTATTTAAATAAATTAAATGTATGTACAAAGTATTTTTAAGAGACTGAAAGTGCTACCAACCAGAGGGATCAGGTAAAATCTCATAGTAACAGTAAAACCTGCATCGGTTATGATTGGTATGTTTCACGAAAATCATTGAAGTTTAAAAGAACCTGTAAATACCAAATACCAGCTAAGTCAATTCTATGAAGACTTTTAATGTTGCATTCCAGCCACAATATCTATGAGGAATATCAATGGGTAAGTATGTATTATGGTTATTTGTCTTGATAAAAACCAAGAAACACAAATATTGAAATCTAATCACTAAATTCTACCCTTGGAGTTTCTATTTATTTTAAAAAATGTTTTATTGGTGCTCTTTTTTCTATATTGCTCCTATTTCCCTTTGATCACCTCTCATCTCTTTCTCAAAACAAAAGAAAGCAAAGAAAAAGAATTATCAAAATTTAGTTAGGCAAAACAAATCCACTCGATGGATGTAAATTTTACAATCAGACAAATAATTGATGAGAAGTCAGACCCTTATCATCCATAGATCTTAACTTTAAGTTATAAGTTTTGTTTGATGTTTAATATCTCTCATGCTTTATTTAGTTAAAGCTTACCATTTTTAAAAATTTTTCAGATAATACATCCCAAAGTAAAGTTCCCAAACTATTGATTATTTAGCAAGGACCATCCTATGGAACATGCATCCATAACTTGCCCTTATATTTTCTGACTGACAATCTTCATTGATTCAGAACTTGAATGACTTGGATATGATGAATCCACGTCTGTGACTCACCTCTGAATAGTATGGGCATCTTGAAGTGATGAAATCATCCCCTGATTGGCTGCTGAGCTTGAAGAACCAATAACTCAGTGGACCTTCCACATAAGAAGAGACAGCTACCTTATCACTTTCTTCCTTCCACTCTCCAAGTTGACAGGTAGTGCTGTCATTAAATCATTTGGGGATAATGGATATATTGGGCAGTATTCTTCTGTATTCCTCCACACACTGACACCCATCTTATGTGGATCATAGACTCAATTAGGGAGTCTTTTACCTGGCCTAGGGTGCTTTTCCTGTTTTTTTTTGGGGGGGGGGGGTGGAGGTGGGTGGGTAGGGGAGAGTTGTTGATATTATTGTGTTATCACTCCCTTCCCCTTCTTCCTGAATTACTGACCAAGTACTACTCCTAAGAAAGACATTTCCATGCTCAGAGATGACCACATGCATTTGATAAGTCTAGAAGTCCTGATTTCAATGAATATTGAAATATTGACTAGTATCAAGAAAAAAGTTCTGTATTGAATCACACAACCACCGGCAGGAGGAGCAATGCAAGTTTGGGCCTGTTTTGCCAGAAAGCAAGGTCTTTGATAGAGAGAGTGTAGCTCTGAGATCAAATGCACAATGCTTCATGAGCAGTCTTCCAAATTGCTTCATGTTTAGAATAGGTTTAAACATGAACTTTCTCGAATATATCTATACTTAGAAGTCAAGTTACTGAAACTTATTTTAATTTTTCCTATCAATACATGCTGTGAGTTCTTTGTGTCTTTAGCATTTCTTTTGTGTGTAGAAAATTAATACATATCCCAAAGCTGGTTTATATAATGTGGCTAATGCCTTTCTTACTTCTTACCTCTTTACCTGGAGACCCAGAAATAGCCAAAACACAAACTTCAAATAATAAGGAACCGTTATGAGGGTTATAAAAACCCAAGAGTATGAGAAAAGGAGAATGTTTGTCTCATTTGACAACAAGCTTTCCCAAGGTTGAAGTCATTTGGATTGAATGAATGGGTATAGAACAGAGAAAATACTTAATTGAAAGGTAATGGGTGAAGTATCCTATCTTCTTAGGTCCAACAGTGCCTCGAAAAGGTATAATCCAGGGGTGGGGAACCTGTGGCCTTGAGCCCACAGGTGACCTTGTAAATGCTTGGGTGCAGCCTTTTGACTGAGTCCAAGTTTTACAGAACAAATCCTTTTATTAAAGGGATTTGTTCTTTGAGGTTTGGATTCAGTCAAAGGGCCACACTTGAAGACCTGGAGGGCATGTGGCTTCAAGGCCACAGGTTCCCCATCTCTGGACACCTCAGTATATTTTTATAGGATATAACTTTATTTTGTACTCTGGATCTGCAACTTATTGTCCAGACAAGCTTTATTAAGTCACTTAACATGTCTGATCCCCATTTGTTCATTAATAATAGTAACAATACCACTTACCATATGCCAGGCACTATGCTAAGCACTTTACAAGTACAAATTGCTCATTTGATCCTCACAAAACTCTTGAAGGTACATGATGTTATTGTCCCCATTTTGAAGATGAAGAATCTGAGACAAATAGAAGTTAAGTGTCTTGCTTCGTCACATTACTATGAAGTGTCTGAGGCTGGATTTGATTTCATATTTTTAGCCTGGTACTCTATTTACTGCATCATCTAGCTGCCTCATCTATTTAAAAATATTAGGGCTTGGACTGGACTCCTATCACACTCTAAATCTCTGATTCTACATTATATACCACACATGTGGAGAAGAAAAAAACATAATCTAGAATTTAGAAGAATCTCTATTCTCAAATATACCCCTGTGTGGAAATGTTAATGTAATTTGGATTTAAAATTCCCCCAGTAAACACATAGAGAAAGGAGGGTAAGAGATCAAGCCTTTAATATTTATGGGACACCTTCCTGAATTGAGCCCCATGATCAGGAAAGTGACCCATGGTACTTAAAAACCCATTAGGTACTCACCCAATATACAAACAACTGTTTTCATTTGTGGGTAAGAAGGGCATGAAAAACAGTGTCATTATAGCACTTTAAAAATATCAACCCATATTTAGTAAGACTATCAAATCATCTTAGAACATTTGTATTCCAAGTACTATTTAGCAAATCAAATCTTCATGAATTTATCTTTCCATACCTATAAACAACTCTAGATAAAGCATTTACTTTTCTTAAATTATATCTGTTTTCTTAGGTATCTTAATTAGCACCTTATCTCTTCTGAGACTGCCAACTTTTGGCAAACACAAACTTCTGTAAATTTGCTTTGCTTCATAACATATTATCCTCTGTAGTATAACTCAGTCATGGTTATTTATTTTACTTAAATGATGAAATTTAGGAAAGCAACTGTAATTTCCTTCTTTGGAATTAGTAGGCCATATAAAAATTTTCACCATGTCACTATTTTGGAATTTATGCCCTAATCTATTATTAGCTGAGAGCCAAATTAACTATTTGCTGATAAGTATGAAGTACCATTTTATGAAAATAGCCCAAGCAACTAGAGGCCTGTAAGCACTTCTGACTGCCTATTGCATAATGGTTTGAAAATGACAGCTCAGAAGCTACTACTTGTGATTCCACGTGATATCAGTGGTTACTGAAATTCATTGGAGATCTGTAATGCTCTTTGGTGTAAGGACTCTTGAAATGACTGTGTCAACATTTCCAATTTACCCAATTGTAGTGTGGTTCTGCTTTGACTAGAAGATGGTTGAGTGCTCTCAGGATGGTTTTTTTCTATTTCTGTCTTATAAATTTTCTGAGACTTGGAGCTAGAGGATATCAGAGGCATTATTTAGTTCAGCCCTTTTTTTTTCATAGACTAAGTATCTGCTAAGTTGAGAATTACCCCAAAACAGGGGAACAGAAGGTGGCAGTCCTCCTAATTTCCTGTTAGGGCATCTCTCCATTATTTCTCACATTACTTCTTCTCTGAATGATTGCATTTCCCAAACTAACTTGGAGCTTGAAATATAGTGATAGAATTAATAAATGTTGGTCTGATGGGACTTTTAATAATAACTGATATTCCACTGCATTTTAAAGTTTGCAAGACATTTTATATGAGAGTTTGTTATCTTTTGCTGCCCTTCTTATACACCCTGTGGTAAAAAAAAATGGCCTTTTTCCTATTTTTCACGGGTATTAGTCGATACCCCACCTCTGTGCATCTCTCACCTATGCCTGGAATGAACTTTATCTCACCTTTGTCTCTTAGTATAACAGTTACTGTTGTTCAACCATGTCTGACACTTTGTGACTCCATGGATGATAGCACATCGATACTTTTCATGGGGTTTTCTTGGTAAAGATACTGGAGTGGTTTATTTCCTTCTCCAACGTATTAAGGCAAACAGAGGTTAAACGACTCATCCACAGCCACATGGCTAGTGTGTGAAGTCAAATTTGAACTCTGATCTTCCTGACTCTGATGAGGGATGGCTCCCTCTAGGTTCAGCAGGAATTCTGATCTTATCTAAGACCAGAAAACCTGCAATAGCATCTGGAAAGAATTCAAGGTCTCAGGCTTAATTGGAGTGAAAGTTGTAGAAGTTTATTATTTTGCTTCTATAAGAAGTAGGTAAGAGTCCTTTAGGGGACCTGCGAGTGAGAGGGGTATATGCTTTTACTCTTAAAGGGTAGGGCTGCCATTGTCAGGGCTGACTGGACTGAAGGAACCTCAGTACATAGATAAAGGTTAGAGCTGACCAAGAGGAACTTGTGACTTTAGTGCATAGATAGTTTAGATGAGATTTGGGCCAAACCAGAGGAGACATGAGGCAAGGACAAAGGAGTATTTGGGCCAGGCAGGAGGAGACATGAAGAGATTAAGTAAGAACAAAGGAGTCACAAGGTGTTGCCTAGGCCTAGTGTGGATAGGGGGAAGGGGCAGAGTTTGAGGCTGGGAAAGGGATTTTACAGATAACAATTTCACAATACAAATTGCAGTTACAACTGCACAGACTGGTTTTACAAATTGGTTCCACAAATTGACCTAGACCCCAGGTACCCCATCAACTCCAGCCCCAGCACTCTATCCACTGAGATGCCTCTTTTACTATACCTATTTTCCCTCAAAGTTTAACTCAAATGCTATCTTTTACATGAAACCTTTCCTGAGACCTCCAACTGCTAATTTTCCAAGCCTTCTCAGATTGCTTTGTATTTATGCGGTATATATTTTCTGAAGCAGCATTGTGCTGTCAGGCAAACAAGGGTTATAGTCCTACCTCTGAAATACTGACATTGTGATCTTGGTGAGTCATTTAACCACTCAGTGCTCAGAAGTGTCAATCTCCCTGCTACCTTTCTGAAAGTGTCCTACAAAACTGAATATTGCCCTAACGAGATTAAAATCTAATTGGTACATGTTTAACAAATAAATTTTAAAATACAATACAACATAGGAAATGTTAATTTGTGTTTTTCTAAGTCAAGATGCAGCCCACAGGGATTCTTGTTTTAAACCGCTTCCTAATTCTCTCAATTGCAAAGAAATATTGACCTGAATTAGAAGACATGGTCCTCACTTAGGGCTCCCAACACCAACAAAAATCACAGCTTGAATTCTTACTCTTTGGTATACATGGTTTTCCATGAAAGAATATAAGCTTCTTCAGAGCAGGAGCTGTGCCATTTTTATCTTAGCATTCTCAGTGCTTAGCATAGAACTTGAAACATAATAGGAGTTTTATAAATGCTTTCTAATTGATTGAAGTGATATCTCGTTCAAGCCTCACCCCAATCTCTTGAGGTCAGTGCTGTAGGTATTATTTATTATTATTATTATTTACATTTTAAAGAAGAGAAAATTATCAGTGTAGAGATTTCCTTATGTTTGCATGTTGTTTTGTTGTTGGATTGTTTCAGTTATATCCAATCTTGGCAAAGATGCTGGAGTGGTTTGCCAGTTCCTTGTTTAGCTCAATTTACAGATGAGGAAACTGAGACAAACAGGGTTAAGTGACTTGCTCAGTTTCACACTGCTAGTTAGTGTCTCTGGTCAGATTTGAACACAAATACATGAATCTTCCTTACTTCAGGGCTAGCACTCTATCTGTTGTGCCACCTACCTCCCATATGTTAACATAGCTAGTATCAAAGTTTAGATTTGAATCCATTTCTTCTTCTTCTTCTTCTTCTTCTTCTTCTTCTTCTTCTTCTTCTT
>NW_027187351.1:14613127-14688863 GCF_028583685.1 Petaurus breviceps papuanus | reverse complement strand
TTCTTCTTCTTCTTCTTCTTCTTCTTCTTCTTCTTCTTCTTCTTCTTCTTCTTCTTCTTCTTCTTCTTCTTCTTCTTCTTCTTCTTCTTTTGCCTTCTGGAGGGCAATTGGGGTTAAGTAACTTGCTCAAGGTTACATGGCTATTTTTGTGTGTGTGTGGGGGGGTGTTAAGTGTCTGAGGCCGGAACTGAACTCGGGTCCTCCTGACTCCCGGGTGAATCTATTTCTTCTTGATGTCAAGTCCTAGGGCTTGATCCACTGAACTACATTATCTTTCATAAAATACCTCTGAGACAAAGGAAAGTTTGGGGGGCAAAACTTTGGTGCAAAACAGAAGAAATTAAGAGTATTCTCACACCGGAAATGGCCACATTTTATAAATGCTTTGATACTCTCATAATTTCACGCTTGGTGTTTTAGAAGAGGGAGCAATCACAGAAATTTCAGAGTTGAGGGAGGTCTAGCTCAGATTCCCCAAAGAATTCCAACAAAATTGGTAAGTGGACATCTGTGATAGTAATGGCAATTAAAGATTCCCCTGTATTGGCTTGGTTTTCAAATTGATTGTATTAAAACCCAGAGTTTGTTAATCCCACCTGTGGGATGGGCTTGTTGATGTGAAAAGAAAGTCCTGAAGTGGGAGGAGCTGGTGACGTAGATTTGGAGAGACAAGAGAGAGGCGGAAGTTCTTTTTGGAAGCAGCACCTCGTGGAGAGGGAGAGACTAAGAGATTGCTGGTGGCCGCTTTGAATTGCCCTGGACTTTTGAGACCTGCCCCCTGAGCTGCCAAGGACTGAGGAGACATGGCTGTTTTGCTGGTACTTTGTCTGTCTGTTTTGATGTTATTTTGCCAGATTTGTCCACTGGTGAAAGACTGTCCTGTTGAAGAAGTCCTGGAACCTGGCATTTGGTTAAGAAGGCCTGAGACTGTCCTGCAGACAGAGAGTGAATACTGTCCACTGGTGAGGGACAGTACTGAGAGTGAATACTGTCCACTGGTGAGGGACAGTACTGTTGTTGCAGGGGTCTGGAGACTGTCCGGCAGACAGAATGAATACTGTCCACTGGTGAAGGACAGTGCTGTTGTTGCAGGGGTCTGGGAGCCTTTCTGTTGGTTCAGAAGCCCTGAAGAAGGATTTTCTTGTTGTATGTTTACAGAAATCCTGGGAGAGGGCTTTGCTAATGTGTTCAGGGGTTCTAGGGCTGTTCTACAGACAGAGGATAAATTCATGAAGGGACTGGCAATGTATCTTATGGCCTTGCTAAGCCTTGTCTCCCCAGGAACTAAGATTGCTGAGAACTTGCCTCGTGTCAAGATGAAGAAAAGACCTCCATTTGGGTATTAAGTGCTGTGTTTAAACTTGATGTAACTCTGGGGTAGATTCAATTGTGATCCAGGGGTGGGGAACTTTTGACCTTTTTGTGTTCTATGGTTGAGCAAATGAATGTATTTTACTTATGTTTGGAAACTAATCTCCATTTGAGAAGAGGGGTTTTGTGGTGGACTTAATTAAGGTATAGCCTAGGGGTGGAGAATTATTTAGAACAGAGACTTTGTAATTGATTGAATGATTGGAAGGTCCTGGGATGGGGTAGTCCTTGGAGATTATTTAATCACACTTAGTAAATGCTGTATTTTGAATGATGTCATGTTTTGATCTTCTCTGTTCTGGGTTTGTTACTGAATAAAATAGAGAGCACCTATGCTGGTATTTTGAACCTGGGAAGTTGCCTTTCCTTGGTATTACATTACAATATCCAATCTCAGTTTGAAGATTTATGAAAAAGTACTACTTTTACAAAGCTCTAATTGTTAGAATGTTTTTTTTTTAATGATCCTAAATTCACTTTGCATCTTCCACCTTTTGTTTCTAGTTCATTGGATTATAGATTCAGAGCTGAAAGAGACCTTAGATGCCACTAAATCCTACAACTAGATGCTACAATTGAGGAGATTAATGTGCAGAGAAGTTAAGGGATATGATTGGGAGTACAATTCTAGTACATGTCTGAGCAGGTTTTAGTGCAAGTCTTCCTGACTTCAGGCCTAGCGAGCTATCCATCACACTGCGTTGCCTTCCTCTGCTCTCTGTGAGCAAGAAGAAGCATAATTCCTTTTCTACATGATGACCTTTCAAACAATTGTAGACCACCATTGTGTCTCTCCCTCCCCCTCACTGCTTCTGTCTTCTAAGTGAAACATCTCAGGTTTGTTCTACTGATCCTCATGAGGTATGAATTCAAGGACCTTCACTATTATGGTTACCCCCCCCCCTTTGAACATTCCCTTGCTTTTTGATGTCTTTATTATATAGCACTATGTTTGTCAAATAGTTCCCATTTATACTATTTTATTTAACCTTTATAGAAATCCTGTGATTTAGGTGCTACATAGGTAATTACCTTTAATTTGTAGAATATATGCCTATGTTTCAGAGAGGTTAAGTGATTTGCTATAGATCACACAACTAGTAAGCGTCTAGATGCTATTCAAATCTAGAGGCTAGATTTGAAGCCAGGTCTTTCTGACTTCAGGCCCAGCAACCAAGCCTCTGGTCCACCATGATGCCTTTTATTTCTCATGGTGTCTTTCTTACTCATCTCAAATAAATAACTTGTCATCCTGGTTTGCCAGTTTGTTCTCTGTGAGTGAATTAACATAAATTAATTTCTCAAAACCTGATTGCTCTAAGGTGAACTGATAAATTCAACATTACTCATAAAGAGTTAAAGCATCCACATGGAGTTTAAAGATGTTAATGGCTGAATTAAAAGGGGACCAAAGATGAAACAACGAATGTTATTAAAGCCAACTAAGCTATTCATAGGATTGTGCTTGTACCAGAGTCATTCTAGTAATGTTTGTGTCTGTGGTACCAAAAGAATTCCTGGGACTGATTGTGCAGTGCACAATCTCCATTGAATGGAGACCATGCCACATCAGAGAAGAAGTTGCCCCAAACTGCCATTTAGTAGCTTGCTATTTTTATTAATTACCCTTGTTAGCTAGGTGCTAACTATGTTGTTTCTACTCAATTGGAGGACTTTAATTATTTGCAAGTGTCATAGAAGTAAATAATCTATCAAGAAGTATTTATTCAATTGCTACACAATGTTATTAAATATCCACTGTGCGTCCTGAACTGAGTTAACTACTGGGAATACATTGACAAAAATAAAAAGGGGTCCACCTTGGAGAACCTTATATTGAAAAGCAAAAAGCAAAATTTATGACTTTAAGTAAATATATATATATATGGATTTATATACATATATTTATACAAGCATTTATATAGGTTTATGATATAGGTTGGATTAATGACATCTAATAACATATAGTATATGACATATAACATAGCATTAATATAGTTAATATAATATAACAATGCAATACATCATAACATAACATAATGTAGCATAATAATACATAATATAATGGGAAGTAATACAGTACATTTTGTTATAGTTATACCATATCATCTCATGTTGTATCATATCATGTTATAACTTATTTTATATCATATAATATAACACCATTTCATATTCTTATATACTATTAATTATATTTTAGTTATAATGTATCATAACATGATGTACCATATCACAGTGTTAAATTCATCATATCGTGTCATATCATAATATAGCATTATAACATATTATATCATAATATATGGCAAGATATTATATTATGGGTTATATCACTATATTGTGTATCATAATATTCTATTATATATACTTGTGCTATATATGCATTTAAATAAATACAAAATATATGCAGTTAATAAAGCTATTTTAGGGACCATGGCAAAGTGTCTAGGGAGTACCTGATAGCAAAAATTGCCAGCATATATAAAGCACTTTAAAGTTTGTAAAGCACTTTTACATTTCTCAAAGCATTTGATCCTCACAGGATCCCTGGGAATTAAAGGCTATTATCTCCCCCATTATAAATATGGATAAAACAATGAAGAGACATTAAATGACTTGTTTAGGCTCATACAGCTAGGGAGTATATTCAAAACTCAGATCTTCCTGACTCCCAAGTTCTACGCTTAGGGGTGTTGTGAATAATACATGACTAGAGATATGTACCTTAAAATGCTATAGAAGTTCTAGTTATTGTTATTATCATCTTCATTATTATTAATTTCACTTATTATTATATATTCCTCCAGTTACTATACCTTCAGCATGGAAAATTCATTTTCTGAATCTTCTAATGCACTCCTGCTGAGCTCAAACAGTGTTTTTACAGCATTTCAGTGGTGTACAGGTAAATGCTTTAGGAATGAACTCTCTGGGGAAAATACATTGTGTATACACTGTATGTATGCATATACATATATTCAAAAGGGATATTTTGGTTCAGATGCTTCATTTTTCAGAATACATACTCTTTAAAACTTTGTAAGTATTCGTCTTAGATCTCTGAGGTTTTTTTTTAAATTTATTTCTACTTTCTGGTTTCATTTTATTTGATTTTCAACTCTTTCCTGGTGTGGTTGGGAAAAAAAATATGTCTATTACCTCCTTGATTTTTGACAGTTTTTCTTCCATATAGCCTTCCCCACTTCCCTGTTTGATCACTGACTTGTAAATTTTCAGCATGTAGGTGTTGAATTGATTAGTGTCAAGTAAGTCTATTTCTTAAGAATTTCATTTTCCCTCATTCTCTCCAGCTACTCCCTTTACCTTCTTTTGGATATTCATATCAAACCAATTCTATCATTTCCCTTTTTAATTTTTTTTCCTTTACTATTAATCTTTTACATAATTTTTATCAAATAAGAATTCAATAGTAATTCTCTCCAATTAGCTTTATTTCTATTCTAAAGGAGAATAGTCAGAAAAGAATTGTATCATGCCATAATTAACAAGAAAATGCATTATAGAAAGAGACACTGGACCAATCATATGACAAGTACAAGTGGTATGATGGTAAGGACCGAGTATCTCATAATGTCAGGAGATAGCAAGGAAACCTTCCAATCCACTAGATAGACTTCCTTAGTCAAAAATATTCGAGAAAATGGAAGAGTCATATGGATGACTAATCTTCATGATTAGAGGGAACTACAAAATCAGTGTGATCACAGAATCATTTGAGTTTTTGAATATTAACATCTATTACATGGTCAGCAGTGAAAAGAAGACTTGAAGTACCAGTAGCTGAGATAAATGATACATTCTTATAAAATATTGAAGCTCTGCTGTGCAGAGTTTTATTTCCCCATGTGATCTGGTAAATTCTGTTTGACATCAGATATCTTTTCCTCATTTTAAAAGGGACATTCATCTCAAATGTATGGACTTCAATAGATTTGCATGTCTTAGGGAAGCATAGAACACATAATCCTCTTGCAGAGGAATCTAATTCTGCTGGAAAGTTTTTAAATTACAACATAAGATAACATCACATTTTCAATACAAATCTGTTCATAATCTGATAACAGTGAACAAAACAAAACTAGCATCCTTCTTTCTTTCCTTCCATCCTTCCTTCCCTCCCTCCCTTCATCCCCCTTCTCTCTTTCTTTTCTATTCTTTCTTTATTCCTCCCATTTTTCTTCCTTCCATCTTTCTTTTTTCTTCCTTTTTGAATTCATCAGTGTAGGGAACTTGCAGGAATACAAGAATACTTTAAGAAATCAGATTAGCAATTGTTTCTACAAATTTTTCCTAGAAAGTTGCCTGAAACACTGGAAGGGTACACAGTATGTACCAGAAGTAGAATTTAAACCTGGGTGCCCCTGTGAAAATCTCTTTCTATCCACTACTCCAAAATAACTTTTATGGTTATTATCAAAAATAAGTTCACAAAAAATTAACAGGCACCTACATAGTCTAGTGGATAAAGTATGGGACTTGGACTAAAAAAACAACAACCATGAATTCACATTCTCCCTAATATATTACTAGCTATTTGACCCTGGACAATTTTCTAAACTCTTGAAGTTCTTCATTTATAAAATGGGTTTATAAAAATAAAAATAGTTGCATCTACCTTACAGAATTGTTGTGAGGATTAAATGAGATAACATGTGTAAAGATCTTTACAAACCTCAAAGTGCTGTATATGTGATAACTGCTGTTGTTAATTGGTTAACTGTGCGTAATTTAGTCATAGTCCATTACCTAGGCTTATTTATGTACACTTTGAGTTGTTCCTATTTTCTTATACTTTCAGTATGTACACTATATCAAAGACCAAAAAACATTTTAAAGTGGACACAATCTTATGGCTTGTGTGCACAGTGGCTTGTGTCATGTAGACATATAATAGACACTTAATAAATGTTAAAAATATCTAATTGAAGTGAAAACTCCCTTATTGAAGATCTTAAACCTAAAACAGAAAATAGTGATGGAGAAACTCACATAGTCAGAATGAATGCTAAAATGAGATAAGGACTAATGCATGGATAGGGAGCAAGATAGTTCTACCATTCCTAGATTAAGGGACAGTACATTTTGAGAATAAGAGACAACAGTGAGTACCTAGAAATGAACATTATGATGAGAAGCCATGGATGGCCAGAAAGACTTTCAGCAAGTCCATAGATATATGTTGATAGGTCAAAAAAGTCTTCCTGGAGAATGAGGGAATTAAGTTGATTTCATTATAGATACCAAGCTGATATTGTTAGTCTTTCTGTGTCTACAGTAGAGTACAGACTCGAAGCAATTGATTCCAAGATTAATAAAAAAACAAATAAAACCTTATTTTCCTCAATTATATGGATATTTCAGGCCAAATTGATATCTTATGATGATCTACTCTGGCAAGGCTCAGGGTTGCATTGGAGCAGTAATTTAATAAAGTGCTAAAAATTCAATGACAGAGCAGTTACCTTTTGACCGTTACTCTCAATTATAGCTCTAACTATCAATTTAAATGACAGTTACTAAAGTGTCATTTAAAACTAACAGCTTAGCCAGTGTTTCTCAATTATTCTTGAGATTAATGATTCCCAGGGGCTCTACCAGAATGGGTAATAGAAGTGTAACTCAAGGTATTTTACTAGTTTAGTTGAAAGAAAATCAAATCAAGAAGTTTTAAGACAGAAATCAATTATCTTTTGCTCATGTCAATGCAATATTTAGAATCTCAAGTTCTCTAGTATTTACATAGACACAAAGGAAATTTTCTTTTTTCCCCAAAAGGAAATAGGTATTGAGGAATGAGAAAGTAATTATGGAGGACTGAGAAGATGAGAACTAATATCAGAAGAGCTGAGTTTGAGTTTCTCAACAGGAAACAAAATAAAAAAGAGATGTGGTTGATACTGTTTTCAATGAACTATATATATATGTATATATAAATATATATGCATATGTGTGAATGTATTATGTGTGTGTGTGTGTGTATATATATATATATATATATATATATATATATGAAAATAGGGGTGTGTACACAAACACACTTGTTACCATGAAAAATCTACATGGTATAAAACTGATAAGTGAGAAAATAGCTATTGATATGGTGTGGACCAAAATAATGAGTGAAAAAACAAATAGTTTGTATTTGTAGGATATACACACATATAACGCACATATGTGTATATACACGTGTGTTTATCTGTGTGTATATGCACACACATGTGTGTAGTTATATGTGTGTTAAGTGGTAAAATGTATTTTCATGTTTTACCTCATTTTTTTTCACATGTGATTTTGTTCTACTCCAAACATAATATATTTTCTCACTTATCAGTCTTGTGAAATGTCGATGGTCTGATCTTCTTAGGGGAAAAAAAAAACAAACCAGAGTATATTGACAACATTTCCATTATGTAATACATGTACACACACACACACACATACACACACAGAGAAATACATGTACATATGTAGTTTTCAATTCAATTCTGTTCAATATATCTACTAAATATTTGGCATTGGCAATAACTGGTAGTTACTAAGGCTACAAAAAATATGTCTATTCACTGCCTACAAAATAGGTACATAAAGTTAAACAAAGAATAAGTGATTTTAAAATAACAATGCATTTATTTGTTATTGTTGAGTCCCTTTGTCCTTACTGGCATTTCCTGACCAAGTGGACCATAGCATGGCAGGCCTTTCTATCCTCCACTATCTCTCAAAGACTGTCCAAGTTCATTTTCATTGTTTCCATGATACTATCTCTTCATCTCATTTTTTTGCTCTTCCCTTTTCTTTTTGCCCCTAATCTTTCACATCAGAGTCTTTCCTAATGAATTCTATCTTCAAATTATGGGACTAAAGTATTTAAGCTTCAGACTCAGTATTTGACTCTACAGTGAATGGCCTGAGTTCCTTTCTTTAAGTATTGACTGATTTGATCTCCTTGCTGTCCAAAAGCCTCTCAAAAGTCTCCAGAACCACAATTCAGAAATGTTGATTCTGTAGTACTCAACTTTTTTTATACTCCAACTCTCAGTCACACTTTGCTACTGGAAAAAACAAAAAACAAAAAACAACAACATAGCTTTGACTATATAGGACTTTATCATGAAGGTGATGTCTCTGCTTTTTAGTATGCTGTCCAGATTTGCAATATCTTTCCTCTGAAGAGCAAACATCTTTTAATTTCATGATTGCCGTTGCTGTCTGCAGTGGTCTTTGAGCCAAGAATATGAAATATGACAGTGCGTCCATTTCTTCTCCTTCTATTTTCCAAGAAGTGGTAGAGCCAGTTGCCAAGATCTTAGGGTTTTTTTTAATATTAATCTTCAAGTCAAGTTTAACACTTTCTTCTTTCATCCTCATTAAGAGGCTGCTTAATTCTTCACTTTCTGCCATCAGAGTGGTATCATCTACATAACTGAGATTTTTTATATTTCCACTGGCAATCTTAATTCCAGCTTTTGATTCCTCCAGCCTGGCATTTCTTACATACACTCTGCATATACATTAAATAAATAAGGTGATAATATACAGTGTTGTCATAATCCTTTTCTGTTCTTACACCGATTAGTTATTCCATGTTTGGTTCTAATAGCATGCCAGCAAATTTGGAAAATTCAACAGTGGCCACTGGATTGGAAAAGATAAATTTATCTGCCAATCCTAAGTAAGGGCAATGTCAAGGAATGTTCAAATTACTGAACAATTGTGCTTATTTCCCATGCAAGCAAGGTTTTGCTAAAGATTCTACAAGCTAGGCTTCAATACTATGTAAACTGAGAATGCAGTTATGCCTATGTTATATATGAATCTATTCATAAGCATGTATGAATATACACATATATCTATTTGCATGTATATGAGCTCTGAATATAAAAGCTGCTAACATGCATGTGCATATTTTCACTGGCACCTATGCATATATAATATATATACACATGCATATTTGTGGTATATGTGCATATGCACCTATATTGAGATGCATGTGTAGATGTAAATATATGCATATCCATGTGCAAACATGTATCTATGTATGCATTGTTATTATTGTTGTTGTTGTTGTTGTTGCATTATGCACACCCATATATACAAGCACAAGTTGATTCATCATAAACCCCCATAGTCCAGAATGTAATCTTAGTGTTTGCTATATGAAGGTCAGCCTAGCTAAATACATAGAGACTCATTACCAATAGGTAAATTTCTTGGTGATGAATTCTTATGTCCTGGCAACAATGAAAACAAGAAAGTAACTAGACTGAACATCAGACTGAGCATCAAAATCTACTTGTGCAGTGACTATGGAAGAGTGGCAAAAAATGGGCAGAGGCTTTTCCAAGACCAGTGCCATGTTCATTTCCAGCAATAAGTTGATATTGAGATAGCATCTTAGGAAAGTAAGGTAATAAAAATGCTATCATAATCAACTCAAATAAGAATACCTAGGAAAGGAATGGGAGAAAAAAAATCAATGGCAAACAAGCAAGAAAAGGTCATAAAATGGTGATGATAATGATGGTAGTGGTGGTGGTAGTGGTGGTGGTGATGATGATCATGATCATGAATTCTAAGAATCTCTTCTTGCTGTGGAAGATGCAATATTTGAAGTCTTGACCTTCTTAAGAGACATAGATTAAAAATTCTGCATGAAACTAGATAATAGCAGTCTCAAAAAGTTAATTTTGAATAAAGCCCAGTAGAACTAGGTGAAATGTTAGGTAGAATCACACACACACACACACACACACACACACACACACACACACACACACCTTAGCAAGTCACTGATTTTCCAGTTACAGTTGTGAATTCAAAAATGACTGAAGACACTGTATATTAAAAATAAAAGGTATAGACAACGCTAAGACATATTTTTAGATGGATTTTAAACATTTACTTTCCTCAGTATTGTAAGTGTGAAATCCTCATCTGGTAACCAACAAATTTATATATAACTGAATTACCTCTTTCAATTTTAACATTCTTATTTCAGTAGATAGAGTGCTTGGTGGGCTTGGAATCAAGAAGCTGAACTCAGTTCCTCCCTGAGACATTTAGTAGCTGTGTGATCATGGTCATCCTATATTCCTTAGGCTTATTTTCTTCATTTGTAAAATGAGGGCATTGGAGTCAGGTCTGTATCTATATAGAATCCTATGACACTGCAAATGAAAAAAAGGAGATGAAAAAAATTTTAAGGAAAATGTAAGAATAATTTACAGGTTCCTGGTAATACAAATTAGTATTTAGAGTTAATTTCATTTCACTTTGAAAGACACTAAGAAATATCATTTTCATGTGCCATCCCATATTGTAGTGGTAAACATTGGAACAAAGACTGCTAAAAATGTGAAAATTTGTTTCAAATGATGAGCATTTAGAGAAATTTTACAAAAATTTCAATATGATTTTCTTAATTAAATCATGGTGTATTTTATTACTCCGGTACTCTACAAAGATGGCTATACAGGAAGATGACCACAAATATTTTGAAAAATATGTTTCAGGAGTAGAAAATAAGGGAGACAAAGGTCTCAACAATAAAGAAGCCTCTTTACTTTGGATGATCAACACATTGTTCAAGAGGAGAGTTGGGAGGCACTGGCCATGGTAAAAATGAAATATCAGAGAAATTTGAAATTAGTTCCAACAGACAGTAAAATGCTAGTTGATATTTGTAATATGGATCAGGTTGTAATCAGCTGTCTGCTTACAGTCAACCCACTATTAATTTTTTAGAAGAATGATCAAAGCAATAGGTAATATGATGAATAAAGATAAAAAGCTATGGAGAACTATTGTGATAAATGCATCTTGACCTATTTAAATAAGCTATTCATAAAAAAAATGAAAAGAGGAAATTAAAAAAAAGGCATTGGTGAAGACCATCATTATTCCTTAAGGAAGTTTAATCAGTGTCAATCAATCATCACAGAAGGATCATGGGAGCCTAGAAATCACATTAACCAAGAGGTAGTGAAACACAATGAAAAAAACAAAGACTAACTATGGAATCAGATTCTACTTTTAATCTACATGCGGATTCTACTTTTAATGCTATCTGTATGGCTTTGGTGAAGATACTTAAACTCCTTAGTCTTTGGTTACTTCCTTTGCAAAGAGAGGAAGTTGTATTGGGTGAGTCAGCTGGGGATGCAGGGGGACAGAGGAATGAGCCTGGATTTGTTGAGGTTTAGGGTTTAGGGGTGCTTCAGACCCCAAAATATCACCAAACCAGGTCCTGCAGAATGAATTTGACTGAAGTTTTCTCTCAGGCAAAGTAAAACAAAGTTTATTAAAGATTTGCCTTAATGGGTAGACTCCATCAGATTCCGATAGACCTTATTTAAATTTGGCCTCAGATACTTACTAATTCTGTGACTTTGTGAGGAGGTACAGGCTCTGGGAACCCCCTTGAACTCTGATTGAATCTTCCCATTTGATGAGGCATTTGCCTGAGGCCATAAGCCTTTCCTTATAGCTCTGCCCAAATCTCTGTTACTAGCCTAGCCCTCCATTGTCAGCTAGTCCCCACCCTTCATCCTCCCAAAATATCTATACCCAAATCTTTTCACCCTTAGACTAGCCTAGCCCTTCATTGTCTGTCATCTGGTAGCCTCCAGCTACTTCCCACCCTTAATCTCTCATTACTGGATCTGACCTCATTTGACTCCTCCTGAAGACCCTCCTCAAACTCTTCCTCAAGACCACCCCTATATTCCTCCCACAAACTTTCTGTATGTAAGACCCCATCTTGCCTCCATGAAAAGAAAGCCAGAGAATTTTCTAGCACAGACTCATTCTGTGTCAGATTATTCTGGCCTGCTTGTCCAAAAAATGTCATAGATACCAAAGTTCCTTAAGAGTCTACCCATTATGGCAAACTTTTAATAAACTTTGCTTTTCTTTGGTTGAGAGATTTGAGTCAAATTCATTTGGCAGTACCAATCATGTTGGTATTTTGGGGTCTCAAGCACCCCAAACTTTAAACCTCATTATTTTATGGTTCCCTGACCTCCATAACCTTGGACAAGTCATGTAACCTTTGTTCATCTCAGTTTCCTGAACTTTAAAAATAAGGATAAAAATAACATCTACTTCCCAGGCTTATTTTGAGGATTAAAGGAGAAATATTTGTTTAAAAAATTATTTACAGGGCAGGTAGGTGGCTTAGTGAATAGAGCACAGGCCCTGGAGTCAGGAGAACCTGAGTTCAAATCTAGATTCAGACACTTAACACTTACTAGCAGTGTGACCTTGGGCAAGTCACTTAACCCCAATTGCCCTGCCTTCCCCCCTCCATAAAGCAAAAAAAAAAAAAAAACTAAACAAAACAAAACCCAACAACAACAGAAAACCCAAACCCAAAACAAAACACTTAGTACTATGCCTGGAACACATAGGTTCTATATAAAGGTCATATATAAATAATGAGGATGAAACAGAACTCCTTTCCATCTTTGATCTATGATACAATCAAAGCTTAATATATATAACAATCAAGGAAAACACTGTGAGGAAAATTAATATTATACTGTATCATTTGATAATTATTATTATTTTGTAATCCATTCTTTCCTCCATTTTGTCAAAATCCTATCTCTTAGCCTAGCTCAAAAGGAGACCTTTCACAGTCCTAACCAAGGCAGGGTTGAAGAATCTGATCACTCCTTGCCCCTGGGGTATTGCCCATTAACCATTTTAAAGTGGGATTCCTCTGTTTATATTTACCTAAACAACCAGCTTAGGCTAAATCCTCTCCAGGGGAATAGCCTCCTTTCCTTGTTTTTCCTTCTCAAAGTTAGGTGTGACTTGGTCTCCAAGGAGGAGGTCAAAGCAGGGGGTGGGGTGGGAAAACCTGACTGAGATATTTATTATTTTTCTAGTCAAAATTGTTAGAGGTAGGGGTGGCCAGCGAAGAAGAGCACCAGCTCCAGCGTGGGGATGACCTGGGGATCAAATCCAGGCTTGGATACTTAGCACCATACCCAGAAATAACTGGCTGTGTAACTTTGAGCAAGTTACTTAAACCTGATTGCTTTAAAAAAAATTGTTAGAGGTAGCAATCTTACAATGCAACAAGAATTCCTTAAGTGTGTGTGGGGGAGGGGGGGCAGGTAGCACAGCTAGTAAGAGCACTGGCTCCAGTGTTGAGAAGACCTGGAGATCAAATCCTGGGCTCAGACACTTAGCATCCACCCAGAAACACCTGGCCGTGTAACCTTGAGCAAGTTACTTAACCCCAATTGCTTAGGGGTGGCCAGGTGGCTCAGCAAGTAAGAGCACCGGCTCCAGTGTTGGGATGACCTGGATCAAATCCGGGCTCAGATACTCAGCACCACACCCAGAAATAACTGGCCGTGTAACCTTGAGCAAGTTACTTAACCCCAATTGCTAAAAAAAAAAAAGTGTCAGAGAGGGGTGTAATCACCTACATCTGAAGACCAGCCCACTTCCCCCCCCCAACTAATCCTATTAAGAATGATTTGCACCTCACAACTATGAAGGAATAGGGGAGGAGTAGAGGTAACTTTCAACCCACTTCTTTAAAATGTCTACAAATAGCAATTGTTTTGTTTTACCTTTTCTAGGGGAGGTCCCAGTTACTCACTGTCAGGCAAATCAGAAGGAAGACACACCTAAGTTTAAAAGACCCTTTTAGCCCTCAATCTGTGTCTCTGGTCATTGAGAGAGACCACTGACACAATTTTTTGGTTATTGCTAATTAACTAATACATTGATCCTGTTCATGTCCCTGACTTAATGCTGACATGTCAGTGTGACCTATTTTACTAACTGTATACACATCACTGTTATAAAACAACTTTCTCCAGAGAAAACTGTACTTCAGCACCATTTTTACTTGGTACAACTGTTTTAGGAGATAAGATCATTTGCAAAATTTTATAGCTAAGGAAAATGAAAGATCATTAGCAATTTTGACCCAAAACCCAGCAAGATTCAGTGAAGGGAAGAGTAAGTTTATAAGAAATTTCACAGGACACTCAACTAAGCCAAATCATACCACAACAAACACATTGAAAATGGAAAAGAGTCCAAAAATATTTCTCCAATAAATTATTTTCTCCATGAGTTACAATGGAAACAACAAATGGAAATGCTTACATTATAGTCTTCCTTGTGCTACAAGAATTCATTAAGAAATAGAAATGGCCACAAAGGTAGATAAAAGATGAGAAGTATAACTGTAGTGGACCAAAAATATGTACAAGACAGACATGTTGAAAGTAGCATAATTTCAGGATGGCCAGGCAGCACAGCGAGTAAGAGCACCATCTCCAGTGTCAGGATGACCTGGGGATTGAATCCAGTCTCAGATACTTAGCACCACACCCAGAAATAACTGGCTGTGTAACCTTCAGCTTACTGGGTTAAGTTACTTAACCCTGATTGCTTAAAAAGAAAAAAAGTAGCATGATTTCAAGGGCAATGATTCATTCATTCTCAAAATATCTACAAAAAGGGAAGGCTATCTTGTGCTCAGAAACTTTAAGGGCCAAAGTACTACTGTACACAAGTACTTGTTAGAATATCAAGAACAATTGATTCATTTTCTTGTTTTCTCATAACTGTATTAATGAGATCAATATATACATACATCAACAATATCCTAGATAGAGTATTAGAATAGAAGAGAAAAAAATTTGACAATTATATTACACAATATAACATTTCCTTATATTTGTACAATGGATAGAAAGTTGCAGAGAATATAAAATTCCACTGAAATTATTGGCTGTTTACCATAAAAAAAGGCATTTGAATCAGTGGAAAAATACATTTCCTTCAAGCTTTATTTCTTTTTTTTCCTAGTAATTAATCTTTTATTTATTTTTTTTAATTTTAATTTTTTTTTTTTTTGCTTTTTGGAGGGAGGAAGGCAGGGCAATTGGGGTTAAGTGACTTGCCCCAGGTCACATGGCTAGTAAGTGCTATGTGTCTGAGGCCAGATTTGAACTCAGGTCCTCTTGACTCCAGGCCTGGTGCTCTATTCACTGCACTACCTAGCCACCCCTATTTATTTATTTTTAGTTTTCAACATTCATTTCCACAAGATTTTAAGTTACAAATTTTCTCAACCCCTTTCCCCTATCCCCCCCACCCCAAGATATCAAGCTTATTGAGTATCCCTTCCCCCAATCTGTTATCTCTTATAATCTCTCCCATCCTCCCACCGAACTTCCCAGTAGGGCAAGAAGGATTGCTGTACCACAGTGCCTGTATATCTTTTTCCCCAATTGCATGTAACATGCATTTACATTTGTTTTTTGAAACTTTGAGTTCCAGAGTCTTTCCCTACTTCTCTCCTCACCCACCCCACTGGGAAAACAAGCAATTCAACATAGGTTGCACATATGTAGTTACACAAAACCTTTCTATAGTAGTTATATTGTGAAAGACTTAACTATATTTCCCTCCATCCTATACTGCTCTCCACTTATTCTATTTTCTACTTTGATCCTGCCTTTTTCAAAAGTGTTTGCTTCTAACTACCCTCTCCCCCAATTTCCCCTGCCTTCTTTAATTCTTCTTCTTATCCCCTTCCCCCCTGATTTCCTGTAGGGTAAGATGCCCAATTGAATGTGTATGTTATTCCCTCCTTAAGTCAAATTCAATGAGAGTAAGATTGACCCATGCCCTTTCACTTTCCTGCTCCTCTCCTCCATTGTAACAATGTTCTCTTGCCTCTTTTATATGAGATAATTTACCCTAATCTATTTCTCCCTTTCTCCTCCCAATATATTCTTCTCTCACCTCTTAATTTTATTTTTCAGATATCATGCCTTCATATGCAACCCATCCTGTGCCCTTTGTCTATGTATAAATATACATACATATATGGTATATAATACATATATATTTATACGCACATACATCCTCCTATACACATATATGTATATATACATATATGTGTGTATGTGTGTGTATATGTATACACACATATATTCCCTTCAGCTATCCTCATATTGAGAAAAGTCTCATGAGTTAAAATTATCATTTTCCATATAAGAATGTAAATAGTTCAACTTTAATAAGTTCCTTATGATTTCTTTTCCGTTTACCTTCTCATGCTTCTTGTAATTGAAAGTCAAATTGTCTGATCAGCTCTGTTTTTTCATCAAGAATACTTGAAAGTTTTCTACTTCATTGAATGACTATATTTTCGCCTGAAGCATTATACTCAGCTTTGCTGGGTAGGTGATTCTTGGTTTAAATCCTAGCTCCTTTGACCTCCGTAATATCATATTGCAAGCCCTTGGATTCCTTAACTTAGAAGTTGCTAGATCTTGTGTTATCCTGATTGTGTTTCCACAATAGTAAAATTCTTCTTTCCCGGCTGCTTGTTATAGTTTCTCCTTGACCTGGGAACTCTGGAATTTGGCTAGGATATTCCTAGGAGTTTTCTTTTTGAGATCTTTTTTTAAGAGGTGATTGGTGAATTCTTTCAATTTCTATTTTGTACTCTGGTTCTAGAATATCAGGGCAATTTTCCTTGAGAATTTCTTGCAGGATGATTTCTAGGTTCTTTTTTTGATCATGGCTTTCAGGTAGTCCAATAATTTTAAAATTATCTCTCCTGAATCTATTTTCCAGGTCAGTGATTTTTCCAATGAGATATTTCAAATCGACTTCCATTTTTTCATTTGTTTGTATCTGTTTTATAGTATCTTAATTTCTCATAAAGTCATTAGCTTCCATTCACTCCAATTTAATTTTGATGAAATTATCCTATTCTGTGAGTTTTTGAAATTCCTTTTCCATCTGGCAAATTTGGCTTTTTGAGGCATTCTTTTCCTCATTGGTTTTTTGGACCTCTTTTGCCATTTGAGTTAGTCTACTTTATAAGGTGTTATTTTCTTCAGAATTTTTTGGGTCACCTTTAGCAGGCTGTTGACTCTATTTTCATGATTTTCTTGCATCATTTTTCATTTCTCTTCCCAGTTTTTCTTCCACTTCTCTTACTTGATTTTCAAGATCCTTCTTGAGTTCCTCCATGACCTGTGATCAATTCATATTTTTGTTGGAAGCTTTTGATGAAAGAGGTCTGACTTCATTGTCCTCCTCCAGTTCCATGATTTTATCATTTTTGTCCCCCCAAAATGATTGTATGATCTGATTGCACTTCTTCATCTTGCCAATTACTTGACTTTTGAGCTCTTTGCCAAAGCAGAACTCTAGCTCCAGAGGGGAAAGCAATTTGTCCCGAATTGCTGGGGTTTCTGAAGCTGCTGGAGCTGTAAGTTGGGTGCTCTCTCTACAGACCCTACAAGCTCTGGCTCAATGGCCAAACACCACAGGACTATCACCCAACACTGTGATCCAGATCCAGGCACGTCAAAGCAAGAGTGAGTGCCCTCTGAATGGTTGCTTGGTCACCCTGTGATCTGCAGCCCAGGACCTCATGAGGGAGCCATGTGGAGGGGCTGCACAGCTGCTGTGGCTCCTGCCACTTTGACCCTGCAGGGTCTGGACAGTGCTGTTCCTTCACCCTTACCACAGAGTTCCCAACTGACCTTTTATTTTCCTTTGCATTTATGGTTTGAGGAGTCTGGAAACCACCACAGCTGCTCTTGATTCACTCTCCTGAAGTCTACTCTGGTCAGTATGGGTGCTGGTTGGGGCTGCCCTGGGGCTGGAACTGTGGCTTACTGGGGACTGCTTGGCTCCCAGAATGCTGAGATAGACCTTTCCTGTAGGCTTGTCAGGCTGCCTTCAGTGGGAGATTTGTTTCTTTCTGTCTCTTTCTGGGTTCTGTAGCTTTAAAATTTTTTTGGAGTCATTTTGTTACAGGTATTGGAGATGGTTGAAGCTGGAGCCCATGCCAAGTTTATGCTTTTACTCCACCATCTTGGCTCCACCCCTCAAACTTTATTTCTAATAAGTATGCTTTTATGTACATGTCAAAATTATGTAACATTCTGTGAAAAATATAGCAAAATATAAATTTGTTAAATTGCCTTCTGATTATTGACATTGAATAAAACATAATACAGGAAGATATATGTATATGCTCACCAGTGGCATTTCTTCTAGTCATGGTTGATGTCCAACCTAGTCCCAAAGAGATTGAACACACACACACACACACACACACACACACACACACACACACGTGTTTCTGTTTGTGTCAGATGTTGAATGGTTCTGTATCAAGATACAGAACAATGAAGAATACCCTAAGTGAAATATCTAATTTCACCCAAAAGAATTCATTCTTTTGAATATGAATATGAATTTTGAAGATTAATAAAAAATGTGCATAAGAACGTATATTATTAAGAGTAGGATAGGCAGTTGAATGAATAAGCCATAGGGCTAGTCCACTGGTAGATATAACTTAGATGCTGAGGATGAGCAATAGACTGATATTATAAATGAACTGAAAGATAATAATGGGTAAGATTTTCTGTAAGAAATCATGTAATTTTTTTTAATGACCATACATTTCTCTCTGTTACAAAGACCCATCTATTAAATATTTTTTCTTCTGTTAATGTTAGCTTAAAGACTTAGAGAAATAGAAAAATAATTAATTAAAGTTTTGTGTAGGTTGGATTGGACCCTTGGTGAGATTTATGGGAAGATATGGAAAAGAAGAGCACAGATGAAAAAATGCAGCTGAGTTTTATTCCATACCATTAAAGGAAGGATCCATATTAATGATATGACAAATACATCAAATATCACATTACAAATAATACACACATATCCATATGGGCATCTATTGATCATCATGCTTATATCACACACACCCACACCCACACCCACACACACACCCACACCCACACCCACACACACACACACACATATATATATATATATATGGAGAGAGAGAGAGAGAGACATAAATATACTATAGCATCCCATTGGTATACCTCCCCAGAAAGAAGCTATTGCTCTCAAGTTCTCAACCCAGTATGCTCAGGTTTAAAAGTTGAATTTCTTGTAGGGTGGCTAATCCCTCAATTCTAAGCTATTTCATGGGTAAGTTCTCTTGAAACTATAGCTCACAAGCCATATTGGTCAATGAGTTTTCTGATTATACTCAAGCAGTAAATATAATTAAATCAAAGCAAAGGCATTGAGTTAGACAGTATAGTAAGAATAATATCTACTAAATGCCCTTCTCCACTGCCCCATCAATCTAGGGTGCACTCTCCCCTAGATGTACTGAATATCTGTGGGATTAATATGTATAGACTGAGAGTACCTGTAGAGAACAAATATGACAATGCAATTTATGCCTCTGCTACTGCAAGGTCCAATGTCTTTTTCCTCTTTAAGGAGCCTTCATGATGCTCCATCCTGAATGAAGTATCTTTGCTTGTCAAATGATTCCGTCTGACTCCCAGGGTTTTCCTTTTTCCAAGGTTAATTATCATTTAAATCCACTGTTAATAATCTTTTCTTCTTCCAGAAATTCTTTCTTGGTTACAAAGCCGTCAGAGAAGTTGCCTTCTCTATGTCTGTGTCTTCATAGAGAGTATGACCTTGCTTTCTAGTGGGTAGGAGTCTCCTACTGAGTGAGTCACTCAGCTATAAAACTTAATGGTCAGTGGGGGAGGGCTGTACGAAATACCCTCCTACCACTGCCTCATCCCAGGATATCAGAAAATAAAGATCAATTCCTTTGCAAGGGTTGGGTTCTTCCTCCCAGACTCCTTCCTTGACTGACTAAAGAGATACCTACCTACCTACCTACCTACCTATCTATCTGTCTGTCTATCTATCTATCTATCTATCTATCTATCTATCTATCTATCTATCTATCTATCTATCATCTCTCTCTCTCTCTCTCTCTCTGTCTCTCTCTCTCTCTGTCTCTCTCTCTCTCTCTGTCTGTCTCTCTGTCTCTCTCTCTCTCTCTATTTTAAATTAAGAACTACATAGGACACTGGCCCCTTTCAATTCAATCAAGAAATGCTTACACTTTATAAAGGGATTCAAGGCATACATTGGAATTTACCATTAAATACATCATTATTTGTTTCTCACTTTTTGTGACTTCATCCTGGAGTGGAATATGAGGATTGGTAAAGACACAGCTCTCACACCCTTACATAAAAAAGCCTCATAAACATGAATATACAATGTATGTGTGCACAAAACCATATATCATTTTTAAGCACACATGTATATTCATATATTTAAGCACAGCACGCAAATCAATAGAATATTCTCAAATATATTTATAAACATGTTGGACCATGCTTGGGCATATATGTATACATACATACATATATATGTGTGTGTATGAAGTATGTGAATGTAGGTATAAAGTACAGCATTCATTTACATATTCATGCACATGCATCTTTAAAAATAAGGGCTATATTTGTGCATGATGCATGGCACATACATATGGATCGACTTACAGACTTACCCATATGATTCTATGAATTATTAAAGTATTTTTTTTACAATAGAAATGGTTGACTTGTTCTCTTTAAAGAGACTATATACATACATACAAACATATATATGTATATATATATATACACATATATAGTTTATTGACAAATTTTTTAGTGTACTGGGACTATGGGCAAATGGGGATTTGGGGATTATATAAATAATAGATAATGAGTTATTTCTGACTTCAAGGGGCAATGCTAACAGAAAAAACATGAAACAAACACCGAAAACCACAAGATACCATGTTATATAAGTAATTTGTAAATTAAGATATATTGTTATGTAACATCCAATATTAAAGTTATTTACTATCTGGGGAATCAGGGAAGGGATCATAGTGAATGCAATATTTGAGCTAGACTTTATAAACTAGTTAGGAATTAAACAGGCCATGAGGATAAAGGCTAATATTCCAAACAGGGAATTTCATCACATGAGCAAACTAATAGGAATTATAAAGCTCAAGGTTTGTGAGGAAGATCAATAGTCAGTTTGACTGGAGCCTTGTATAAATGGCTTTTGGCTAAGGTAGTCTGTAGTTTCCTCTCCCAAGAAAGTGACCTGTTTTAGGCTTATGCAGATCCTGTTCTGATCTCTGAGGGTCTTTCCTTCCAAAACAGAATATTTTTATGATAACAAACTAGGCCATCTTTTTACTCAATTCTTGCCTAGCACTTAATTGCTAAATGTACCTTGCCTTAGACAAACTGATACTTAGGAAAGACCTTAGCCTAAGAAGGCCAAAGTCCTCCATTGCATCTGGGGCCATCATCAGTTGTCTTGGCCTATGTCTTGCCAGGTACTCTGATGACTCTGGAGGGGAGAGTAAAGTTGATGACTTCCCGTAGCTTTGCCTCACTTAAATCCAATTCACTTGCAAATGTAAAGTCAATCAAGGCAGGTCTCCTGAGGACTGCTGCTGTGAATAATTTTAAGGGTCTAATCACATAGTATAATGAACTCTTTATTCAGAACTAAACATTGTTCAATAAAGTAAAACATAACATTCCTTATAATCCCACACAGCATATACTATTGCATCCCCAAAGTCAAGGGATCACAGCCTAGGATTTTCCTTACATAACATGTCCTTAAGGGGTAGCAGAAAATACAAATACCATGCACCCCTATGTTGCAGTAAGTTACAATCTCCTCAGTCAATTCAGAGTGTTTAAGTAAAACCCTCTTTCATCCTCACTCGAGGTTGACTTCCAAGTCTCATAGCTCTTTCTCTGTGTGCTGAGCACTCTCAATTCTTGCCTGGATTTAAAACAACTCTCACCTGGATTCACACATAGTCAGTTCTCTGCTCTTGCTCCTTGTCTCAGTTCACAGGAGCTGCTCCACTCCAAGCTGTTCCCACTACAAATGGAGAGCAGGCTCCAGGGGCTCCTGCCCACAGCTTCTGTTTATAGTAAGACAAAGCTTAAAAAGGCTACCACAATATACACGTTACCAGTATCATCATATCAAAGACAGGGCTTCTGTCTGAGAAATTAACACAGACTGGCAATATATACTGTTTCCAATCAAAGACTCTTAATTAAATCAAAGGCAAGGCTTACTTCAAGGCACTTGTTTGGTTAGAACTCATTCCAGAAAAACAGCAAAAAGTCCTACTTTGCTTGCCATTGTAGCAAGTAAAGATATCACCCTCCTGATGTTTTTAGTTCTCTTCTAGAAGTATGGCCAGTGATACTGTAAACAATCTGGGAGAGCAAGGGATAGTTTATCTGTCAGATTTATGGAAAAGGGAAGATGTTATGACCAAACAAGAGTTAGAAAGCATTATGAAATGCAAAATGGATAATTTTGATTTCATTAAATTGAAAAGCTTCTGAGCAAATAAAGCCAATGTAGCCAAGATTAAGAGGGAAGTGGACTGGGAAAGAATTTTTACAAGCAGTGTCTCTGATAAGGGTCTTATTTCTAAAATATACAGAGAACTGAGACAAATCTATAACAGTACAAGTCATTCCCCAATTGATAAATGGTCAAAGGATATGAACAGCCAATATTCAGAGGTAGAAATTAAAAATATCTACAAGCATATGAAAAATGCTCTAAATCACTATTGATTAGAGAAATGCAAATGAAAACAACTCTGAGGTACTACATCTCACCAGTCAGATTGGCTAAAATGACAAAACAGGAAAATGACAAATGTTGGAGAGGATGTGGAAAAATTGGAAGACTAATGCACTGTTGGTGGAGTTGTGAACTGATTCAACCCTTCTGGAGAGCAATCTGGAACTATGCCCAAAGGACTATAAATAGGTGCATCCCCTTTGACCCAGTAATACCACATCTAGAATTATATCCCAAAGAGATCATAGAAGTGGGAGAAAGACCTGTATGTACGAAAATATTTATAGCAGTTCTTTCTGTGGTGGCAAAGAATTGGAAATCAAGGTGATACCCATCAATTGGGGAATGGCTAAACAAATTGTGGTATATGAATGTAATGGAATACTATTATGCTATAAGAAATGCAGAGGAGATGAACTTCATAATAACCTGGAGAGACTTATATAAAGTGATTCTGAGTGAGGAGAGCAGAACCAGGAGAACATTGAACAAAATTACAGAAACATTGCAGGTGTGATAGCTAATTTTTATAGACTGGGGTCCTCTCAGCAATGCAAGGTTATGAGACAATCCAAAACATTCATGATGGAAAGGGATATCCACTTCCAGAGAAAGAGCTACAGAATCTGAATGCGGATTGAACCAAACTCCCTGCTCTCTCTCATTTTTTGTTTTGCTTTGTATATTTTTTCTTATTGTTCATTCCATTGGTTATAATCCTTCTTTACAACTTGACTAATGTTTAATGTGAAGGTATTTGTAGATCCTAGATTTGATTGCATCTCACCACGGGTGGGAGGGGAGATGAGTGGAAAGGGGAGAAAATTAGAACTCAGGATTGTGAAGCTTAATGTTGTAAGCTAAAAGTAAATAAATAAATTTTTAAAAATGTTAGAAGTTGGGCCAAATGAAAAGCCAGTCATGCTCAATCCTGGGGAAGACTGCCCATAAAGAGAGAACTCAGGGACTTCTTATGCTTTCTGATTCATTAGATCTCCTCCCTATTCCTAAGTAAAATCTAGGTATAATCAAAGCTTTGCTTTGCCTCATGCTTAGTGTCTCCCCAAAAGGAATATACACAGTATCTTTTCTATAAAGGCATTAAATGAACAAAGTAAGTCATGTACAGGACAGATATTTACTTTATTTACCAGAAAGAAATGCTGAAAACACAGTAGACTAGTGAACTCACATTGAGAAACACTTAGGGAACCAATACTGCCATTATATTCTCCTATGATATTGATACTTATAATATAGAGATGTGCTTGCTTTATGCTGGAACCTTTTGCAAAGGAAAGGTAGCCAAGTTGTTATGCCTTGGTATTGTTGAAATAAATATTGATTCTATATCTCCAAATTGGCCAGCCACATCTTCCTGCAACCATCTCTCTTGTCTTTTTTTTCAAAGCCTTACCTAGATCTTTCCACACCAGGTACCTGCTGGCAGTGGATGGACTGGTTCTATAAATGGGTAGAGGAGGTTGTTTGTCTATGAAAGGTATGAAAAAGGCAAAAAATAGAAGATGGTTTTTAGGGGCTTCCCCTGGGCTCTTACTGCTCTCTGGAGAAAAATTCCTTGATCTAGCTGATTGTTGCTCTGATTCTCCAGGAAAAGAGTGGTGTTTTATTTGTATCTTGTATCTTTTCAAGTGAATTATTTAATCTCTTCTTAGTAAAGTTGATTTTAATTGCATTTTATGATCTGCAATTGTCTTTTATTGAATTTTAATGATAGCTAACATTTATATAATGTTTTAAGGTTGGCAAAGAGCCCTACAAATATCTCATTTGATCTCACAATGATCCTAAGAAGATTGTGCTATTATTATCCTCATTTTATAGATGGGGAAAGAAGGGAAATGGAGGTTAAGAGACTTGCCCAGGGTCACATAGCTACTAAATGTCTGAAGTCAGATATGAGACCAAATTTTCTTGATTTCAGGCCCAGAGCTCCCTTCTTGTGTATGTATTCAGTTAATTATTACTGCAAGCATAGTGTACCATCTAGAATATTTGTGTCACCTAGAGAGGGCAGGTCATGGGCTGCTCCCTATTCATTTTACATGGTATGGCTTCTATTATATTGGAGTACCAAGAGGAGAAGAATATCAAATAATGGTAGAAAGGCAAAGTGACTTAAGATGATCTATTACCTTAAATCCCTAGTAAAGGAGAAGGGGTGGAACCAAGATGGTGGAGTAAAAACAGGAACTTCCTTGAGCTTGTCCGCCAATTACCTCACACCTGTAAAAAATAATCTAATGAAATTTTAGAGCTACAGAACCCACAAAATGATACAGTGAAATACATCCCCAGATGAAGTCAGCCCGGTAAGCCTAAAGGAAAGGTCTATCACATCAGGCAGGAAGTGGAATGCATTCCTGCATCAGTCACACTGGCACAGACTGGTGGCACAGACTGGCCAGAGCAGACCTCAGGGGACTGAATCACTGGAAACTGGTGCTTTCCAGATTTCTCAACCCATAAATGCCAAAGAGAAAGGAAAAGGTCACTGGGGAAATTCTGTCGGATCTGGGTGAGATAAGAGTGTGGTACTACTGCTCCCAGAGTGGCAGTGACGGAAGCTGCTGCTTCTGGAGCACTAGACCCACAGATGGTGGGGAACAAAATGGCTAATCAGAGGGCAATTGCAGGCATCTCTTTGCTGGCACAGAGGTAGGATTCTCTTGCCTCACCCTGTTTGGATCTGGGTTGCAGTCTTGAGTGGTGGTCTTGGGGTGAGGAATGGTGGCATGCAGAGCTTATGTCAGCTTTGGAGAGGGTGTCTTCCTCACAGTTCAAAGGCAGTGCCTAGAAGAAGCTCTGGCAACAGCTAAGCAAAACCCCAGAAATTTGGGACACAGTACTCTCTACTCTGGAAGCAGAGTCCTACTGTGGCAAAGAACTCAAAGGTTAGATAATTGGTTGGGGAAAATGATCAATCAGAGGAAGAGAAATCACAATATACAACTGCTTTTTGGTGACAAAGAAGATCAAAACATAGAATCAGAAGAAGACAAAAAGTCAAAACTCTTACATCCAAAGCCTCCAAGAAAAATATGAAATGGTCACAGGGCATGGAGGAGCTCAAGAAGGATTATTAAAATCAAATAAGTGAAGTTGGGGGAAAATTGGGATGAGAAATGAGAGTGATGCAAGAAAATCATGAAAAATGAGTCTACAAGTTGCTAAAGGAGACCCAACAAATACTGAAGAAAATAACACCTTAAAAAATAGACTAACTCAAATGGCAAAAGAGGTCCAAAAAGCCAATGAAGAGAAAAATGCCTTAAAATGTCAAATTCCCTAGATGGAAAAGGAATTTCAAAAATTCACTGAAGAGAATAGATTGGAGCAAATGGAAACCAATGACTTTAAGAAAAATCAAGATATATATATATTTTAAGCAATTGGGGTTAAGTAACTTGCTCAAGGTTACAAGGCCAGTTATTTCTGGGTGGGGTGCTGAGTGTCTGAGCCCGGGATTCGATCTCCAGGTCGTCCCAACACTGGAGCCGGTGCTCTTACTCACTGTGCTACCTGGCCGCCCCGAAAAATCAAGATATTATAAAACAGATCCAAAAGAATGAAAAAACAGAAGGCAATGTGAAATATCTCATTGGAAAAAATAGTGACTTGGAAAATAGATCCAGGAGAGATAATTTAAAAATTATTGGACTACCTGAAATCCATAATAAGAAAAGAGCCTATTTTAACACACAATGTGTCTGCTGATTTTGTTTATCTGGTTTGTGGATTTTTTGGTTCCATTTTGGGAGATGTTTTGTGCTTAAGACTGAGAAATTCCTAGTGGTTTAAGAAACATGACTTGTTGTTTTTAAAACCCTCACATCTGTCCTGTGCTTAATGAAAAGAGGATAGTAAACAAAATTATATTTAGTTCTTTAATACTCACCCTCTTAAGATTTGTGGTAACTGGTTTTACTTTATTTTTAGCTTTCAAATTCTTGCTGGCAATATGAAATATATTCTTGATCTTCTGCCCTTTCCCTTTGTTCTTCCCCAATCCCTAAGAAAGCACAAAAGAATTCTAAGCTATCAAAGTTTAAAGCTGAAAACCAATCTAATCTCTTTTATGTGTTGGAGTGCCAAGTCCAAACTTTTAGAAGTAACCTACTTCTAATCATTTCTTAAACTTGTTTTTAGAACATATATTTAAAAGGTAAATCTTGGTAAACATTCCAAAAAGGCAATTCACTACTTGATACCAGGAAGGAAATGTTTGGATTCTTGCCTTATCTGCTTAGCTGACAGTATGAAGCACTCCATCTTTTCTCCAAATATTTCTTAACTCCTAAGGAAGGAGGCTGGAAGGCCACACTAGGGTAGAATGTCATATTATCCAATATTCATCAAACAAAGTCATTTCATAATTGCTTTGTTTGAAGAGGGGGAGACTGAATTCTTGGAAAGTGCTATTGAGTATTTCCAGAAATGTGATGTAAAAACATTACAATAGAATTTCTCTGTTAGTCTCATACTACCTCTTTATTATATGTTCTATTGAGACTTCCCATTGACTTTTCATTTACTTGGAGATGACTCCAATTTACACTGTATGTATCTTTTTTTTTTTTTTGCTTTTTGGAGGGCAATTGGGGTTAAGTGACTTTCCCACGGTCACCCAGCTAGTTTGTGTGTTGTGTCTGATGCCAGATCTGAACCCAGGTCCTCCTGACTCCCGGCCGGTTCTCTATTCCCTGCTCCACCTAGCCGCCCCGACACTGTATGTATCTCACATTGATGTAGTTGTTTCCGCTTTCGTTTCCCTCAGAACGAGCTCTGAGGTCAGGACAAAACTGCCTTTTACCTTTCTTTGTATCCTCAGCATTCTGCACAAGCCCTTAATAAAACCTTCTGTGGGCAGTTTTTTAAGAAAAACTTACGATGTTTTACCCCAGGAAAAAAAAAAAAAACTGAAGTTTGAAAATCACCTGCCTGGTGTTTGTTTGCTGATCATGCAACAACATGATAATCTTAATGCTTCATTTTCTGTGTGCACTGCACTCCAATGGTTATTTCAGGTAGTTGAACAAAGTGACAATTCCTGAAAAAATAAAGGTATGGTGATAATATTTTTTTTTAAAAAAGAGCCTAGACATCCTCTTTTGAGAAATTATCAAGCAAAATTTCCCTGATATTCTAGGATCAGAGGGAAAAATAGAAATTGAAAGAATTCAATGATTGCCTCTTGGTAAAGATCCCCATATGAAAACTCCTATGAATATTATAGCCAAATTCCAGAATTCCCAGGATAAGGAGAAAATAGTATAAGCAGGAAGAAGCAATTTGAGTATTGTGGAAACACAATCAGAATAACACAAGATCTGGCAGCTTCTACATTAAGAGATTGAAGGGCTTTGAATATGATATTCCAGAGATCAAATGAGCTAGGATGAAAACCAAGAATTATCTACCAAGCAAAACTGAATATAATCCTTCATTGAAAAATGGACATTCAATGAAATGGAGGACTTTTAAGAATTCTTGATGAAAAGACCAGAGCTGAACAGAAAATTTTGCTTTCAAATACAAGAATCCAGAGAAGCATGAAAAGGTAAACAGGAAAGTGAAATCATAAAGAAATTATTAAAATTTAACTGTTTACATTCCTACATGGAAAGACAATATTTGTAACTCAGGAGGCTTTTCTCAGCATTAGGATAGTTGAAGGGAATAAATACATGTATGTATGTATCTATATATCAGCAATGCAATATTCACAATGCTTACGGAAATTACAGATATGCTGATGTAGTTATCAATCACAAAATATATCAGGCTTTCTATATGGGGGATAAAGAGAGAACATTTATTAAAATACCAAAAGACTGAGTCCCAAAACCAGAAAGTCAAAGCCATCAGAGTAGTTATGAAATTGGCACAGGCAGATAAAGTAGAAAACACCCACATTCTCAAGCCTTTAAAACAGAACAGGCTACCTCAAGCAAAGGTCCTCCTCTCCCCACTCACAGCAACCACCCAGCATCCAGGAAGCACGTTCCCAGCAGCTCCGGCCCCTAGCAGTCCTCAGCAGGAGTCCTTAGCAGAAATTCTGGCTGGCTCAAAAAGGGGTTTGCACCTGCACCTCCACATCCACCTCGGGACTACCTCTCCCTCTGCCACTGCCTCTGCTGCTGCCGCCACTGCCGTCGCCAGTCACTGCAGGAACTCTAGCTTGACTTCTGCTTCCTCTTGCCCTGCCCCTTCCTGCTATGTCAGCAAGTCCAATGGGGCATGGAAGATCTTTAAATCCCATAACCCTTACAATCTATAAGTGGGTGTATGTATATGTGTGTGTATGTATATGTATATGTATGTGTATATATATATATATATATACATATAGGCAGAGGGCCAGGGTGAATCAAACATGAAGGAATTATATCTATTATATCTAATATTAAATTTAGAAGTGAGAGAGAAATATACTGAGAGAAGAAGAAAGGGAGAGATAGAATAGGGTAAATTATCTCACATAAAGGATGCAAGAGAAAGTTGTTACAATGTAGGGGAAGGGGGAGGGAGATGAAAGGGAATGAGTCAACCTTACTCTCATAGAACTTGGCTTAAAGAGGGAATAACATACACAATCAATTGGGTATCTTACCCTATAGGAAAGTAGGAAGGAAGGGGATAAGAGAGGGAGATGATAGAAGGGAGGGAAGATTGAGGGACAGAAGCAAACACTTTTTCAAAGGGCCAGGATCAAAGAAGAAAATAGAATAAAAGTGGGTGTGGGACAGGCTGGAGGGAAATATATTAGTTAGTTAGTTAGTCTTTCACAACATGACTTACAGTGGAAATGTTTTACATAACTACACATGCATAACCTGTATTGAATTGCTTGTCTTCCCAGTGGGGTATAAAGCCAAGCACTAGCAGCTCTCCAGAGCACTGCTACTATGAATATCTCTAAGGTTCTGATCACATCGTATAGTGAGCTATTTATTCAACAGTAAACTAAAGCAAAACATTCACAGAAACCAAAGTACAGCATTCACATGTTATAGCATAACAACTCATCACTAAAGTTGTCACATAGCTTTAAACAAAAGATATCATTTAGTAAGTCCTTAACTTAGGCATCCTTAAGGAGCAATCTTCCTTAGGGGATATAAAGTACAAAGGTCTCCCACCCCTGCTTCACACTGCCTTTGTCTCTCAGTCAGAAAGTCTTCTTTCTTCTTGATTTGAGACTAGCTTCCAATCATCCTTATCTCAATCATCCTTAAGGGGTACAAAGCACAAAGTACAAAGTTTTCCCACCTGTAAGTCACAGTAAATCATGATCTTGTCAACCAACACTAATTACCCAAGGACAGGTCCTTTCATCTTGACTTGGGGCTGACTCCCAAATGCCATAGTTTCTCTTCCATGTTACCAGCTCTTGTTTGAATTCACCCAACCATCACCTGGACTCACTGGTAGGCAGCTCGCAGCTCCTAGTCCAACTCTGGGTCCAGCTCCTCATCCAGTTCCTGTTCCATACTGAAGCTCACAGTGACCAGTCCATCTCAAGCCCTTCATAACTTCTGTTTTTGAGTAGAGAAACTTAACAGAACCACAACAACATTCATGCACGTTTCTGGCACCCTCATCAATTCACTTTCTTCCTGTGAAATCACCACAGACCCACAAACGAGGTCTGAGAAATCAACCCAAATCATTAGAATTATCCCATGACCTCTAAAACATAAGCAAAACCCTCCTCCAGGACTTCTGTAAACAGACAAGAAAATCCTCTTTCAGGGCTTCTGAACCAGCAGGAAGGTCCCAGAGCTTCTATAACAACAGCAACATCCTCTGTCAGCAGACAGATCTGACAAAGTAACACAAATAACAGACAGAATGTTTCTGACAAAGTAACAAACACAAATCAATACAGACAAGCACAGACAAACAGAGTGCTGGACACCACAAGTATTCTCCTTCTCAGTTACACTCAGTCTCATCTTGTGCTCCTCCTTTTATAGGGTGATTCTCCTTCCTTTTTCACCCTTCCTGTTGCCAGAAAGTTCTTCCCACCTTCAAATCACAAGGGGTTCAAACAATATTTAAGTAGTTGAAACTAGGTGCTAAGTACTTCTTTGCTTGCCATTACATAGGGAAGGGTTAGTCAGGAAGAAGGGAGAGAATCTGGGACTCACAGTTTTAAAAACAAATGATAAAAAATTGTTTTTACATGCAACCAAGAAATAAGATACACAGGCAATGGGGTATAGAAATCCATCCTGCTCTACAAGAAAGAAAGGGGGAAAGGGTAGGGAGAGATGGGGCGGGGATATAAGAGAGGGCAGACTGGGGGGAAAGGTATTCTGTATGCTTGCCATCTTGGGGTGCTGGGTAGGGGAGAGATGGGGAGAAAATTTATAACTCAAGATCTTGTGGAAATGAATGTTGAAAACTGAAAATAAATACATTTGGGAAAAAGTGCCTAGCAAATTTGTATGAATTGTATTTGTTAAAAAATAGAAAATCACTGAAGGTTTTCATCACCAGTGTAATATGACTACATCTATTAATAAGTTGAAAATGTTATCTTAGTAGTGAAAGATTGATTGGAAAGGATAGAGGAAGATGTGGGAAAATGATAGTAGTAGACAAGTGAAGTAGTACCTGGTCTATGTAGACTAGGTTGTTTAAATGGAGGCACAGGGAATACAGATGGATGTGGGAGATTTTGTGAGGGTAGAACTGAAAAGACTTTTTTGACTCTTTGAATCTAAGAAGTGGCAGAGACAGAAGAATCAAACAGAGCCTCCAGGTTTCAAACATAGACAACTACATGAATGGTGGTGTCATAGAAATGATGAAAGCAGTGGGAAGAAAGTAGGTTGATTTGGGCTATGTTAAGTTTGTGGAGTATTCAGGATATTCAAATAAAGATTTTTATGTAGCTAGTGGAGGAGATAAATGGCTTCTTGACTCAGTTTATATCGACTCTTTTCACCCTGTTGTGGGGGTGTACTTTGCAACAGCTAAACTTCGTAAAGAAATGATATGATATATGCCTTTGCTTTTGTTCTTTCCCCATTTGGGAATAGGGAGGGAATAAAAACTTTTTTTTAACAGGTTGGTCTGTAATCACTTACAAATTTTCTTCTCATCTTTATCCTTTTTATCCAATTAAATACTGATTTTAAACTATGCTCTAATCAGTTGAAGAGATCTGGTGAAATACAAATGATGAGGTATGGGCTCTGGGAGCCCTCTCTAGCTCTCCTTTAGTCCTTGAGGTATAGGCTCTGGGAACTTCCCTTGGACTCTTGATTAAATTGTGTCATTTGATGAGGCATTTGCATGAGGCAATAAGCCTTACATTGTGGCTGGGCCCAGACCTCTAGCCTAGTTACTAACTGCTAACTACTAGCCTAGCCCTCCATTGTTCATCTACTTCTCACCCCTGAGCTTATCAAAATATCAATACACCCTTGAACTGGCCTAGCCCACTATTGTCTGCAGTCTCCAGCTACTTCCCACCTTTAATCACTCATTGACCTCATTAACTCCTCCTGAAGACCCTCCCCAAACTCCTCCTCTAGAACACCCCTAGATTCCTCCCACAACCTTCTGTATATAAGACCCCATCTCACACCATATTGTGTGAGAGTGCCATAGAATGACCTAGCACAGACTTACTCTGTGTCTAATGCAAGCGAACTTTTAATAAATTATACTTTTCTTTGGCTGAGAAGACTTGAGTCGAATTCATTTGACAGGACCTGGGGTGTTGGTATTTTGGCGTCTCCAGAGCAACCCTAACCCTCTTAGTGGGTAACCTCTTCACAAACAGCTGATTCCAAAGTGACAGCTACATCAGTAACTAGCTGTTTCTTGTATGTGAAGATATTATCAATTTCAAGAACCATCTTTTTATGATGCTGTCTGGACTCACCATACCAAGGATTTCCAACTTTTTTGATTAATATTTTGTAGGCTTAAAGGAACTAAAAAAATCTAGAAGCCTTGGCATCTTTGATTTCTTGATCTCACAATATATTGCCCCATAAAAATTTTGATACCCTTCTCAGAGTATGCATCATTGAAGTCATCAAGTATTATGGTATATATCTACTAAGGCTAGAGGATTTTGTCAACATATTCATGGAATTTCTGCATTTTTCCTTTCTCTGAAAAATGTGTTGATTCATAGGATGAAAAAATATTCTTAGTGAACTTTTGAAAAATGCTTTTTATATACACTGCAAGGTGAAATAATAAATCCATCAATATTTAAAAACTTAATAAGGGCCTACTAATAGTTATAATAGGAATGAATAATGGATGCTAAACACTGGTGTAATAAATCCTTAAAAGAAAATAAGGAGTTAATTTCTGCTCTAAAGTAACTTACATGCCATCAGAGGTTACACAAATAGCTATATAAAAATATATACATTCAAAAATAGATATATAAGAATTAATACAAAATAAATATGGGATAAATACAAGGTATTTAGGGAGATAAAGCAGAAGTAGTAGGAGCGTCTTATAGGGAAAGGTGGTGCTTGCCTTAAGTTACAACTCAAAGGAAGACAGGGACTCTAGGAAAGGAGGAAGGTATGAATTTCAGGTATGGGTGATGGCCAGCACAAAGGCACAGAGCTAAGAGATGAAGTGTGGTATTGTAATGGTAATATAATTTTGAATTTGAATATCCCTTCTGTGCTGGCAAAAGTAGCAGGTACTTAACACTTAGCAACTGGTGAAGCCTCTGCTTGGGGGAACAGAAGGTATGAACTCCTGTCTCCTGTTACTGACATAAAAGGAAGTTAGCTGAAGGAAGTGAAGTAGGTAACACTGTGTATATAAGAAAAGTCCCAGAGAGGCACACTCAAAATTTCCTTGAGACCAAGATCTGGTGGCAGAACAGCTACAGAAGAATGGAGAACTGAGTCCTGAAAACTTGTGCTGGTGGTGGAGCTTCTTCTGAACAAGATCCCAGGAACCCAGAGCCCAGAGCCAGGAGGCCAGGAGGCCAGGATCCCCAGAGCCCAGGAGCTAGGAGACCAGGTGACTGAAGCATGACCAGAATGCTCTGACTTTGTTCTTTTGTGGCTTGGTTGAGCCTTGAATTCCTTGGAGCAGAAATGATGAAGGAGCTGACATGGACCAAACCTTGTGAACACTAGTGTGGAACAGGACCTCCCCAAAGAGCTGGTCAAGGAACTGGGAGCTATGTGCCATTGAACCCAGATAGAATCGGGGACCATGGAAAGGGATCCAGGGAATCTGAGAACAAGCCCCGAGTCAAGATGAAGAAAGACCTCTCCTTGGGTACTGAGTAATTATGGAATTATAGTTTACTAGTGACCTAAGGGGTGGAGGATTTTGTGTATGATACTTAATGAGACTTTACTGAATAAATGACTGATTGTACTTTGAGTACTTTGACTATTGTTACTGATAAGTGACTGATTGAGTTAATTAAGACTTTGCCCCAAGAGTAGAAGACTTTGAGACTACTGATAAGTGACAAATTGAGTTAATCAAGACTTTGCCCCAAGAGTGGAAGACTTTGACTGTGTACTTTGATACTACTGATAAGTGACTAATTGAATTAACTTAAGAGTGACTATTTTGTGCCTGATTGAATTAACTTAAGAGTGACTATTTTACTTTGAGTCTGTTGTGAATATTATATTGTGATTTTTTGTGATAAATTAAAATATGGTGAATGCTGTATTTTGAATTATGCTGTACCTTGATTTTCCATGGATGTTTTGCTTTTGTTATGGAATAGAGTGATCACTATACTGAGCAATCAGAACCTTAAAAAAAAGATGCTCACAGTAGCAGTTCTTCTGGAAAGCTTCTGTGCATGGCATTACAGGTATATAAAGAGCAGAGAGATGGTTAGTTTGGATAGATTATAAAGAAACTGGTAATGAGACCAAAAAGATAATTTACAACCAGGTGGTTAAAATTTTAAAAGCTGAATAATTAAATATATTTTATTTAATAGATATAGATAGCCAATGGAGTTTACTGATTAAGAAAATGTCAGGGTTAGAGCTGTGCTTAGGAAAAATCAATTTGACAGGTGTATGAAAAACCAGTTGGAATGTAAAGAAATTTGAGAGAGGAAGGTAATTAGGTCATTGCATTAGTCTAGGTGAGAGATGGGAAGAGCTTAAATTAATATAGGACTATAGCCATGTGAGTAAAGAAAAGTGGTCATATATGACAGATTTTAGGCATGTAAGAATATAAGCATTGGGAAACTGAATGGATATGTGGATAACTGTGAATGAGGAATAAAGGATAATATTGAGATTATAAACCTAAAAATTAAAATAGGTAAGATTGGAAGAGGGATGAGCTTGGGAAAAATGCTGAGGGATTCCATTTCAGAAACATTGAATTTGATATATTTTTATGTTATTTGGTTTGAAATGTTCAAATATTGATAATGTTGGACTGAAGCTCAGGGCAAACGCTGGACCTTGAAACATTAATATGAGAAGCATTTAACAGAAATAGTAATTAAATTCATGGGACCTGATGAGGTCACAAGGAAGTTGAATGCAGAGAGAAGAGGGTTCAGCACAGAGAACTGGGAAATATCAACACTTAAAAGTTTGTGATATGAAAGGAGAACCAGAAGGAAAACTGGGAAGGAACTCTCAACCAGGTAAAAGGAGAATCAGGAGAAAATGGTTTCATAAGAACCCAGAGAAAAGATGATATACAAAGGGAGAGGGTGTTCAACAGTATCAAATGAAATGGGGAGGACAAGAAGGGTCAAGACAGAAAAAAGTACTAGATTTTGTGACTTAAAAGATCATTAGTAAAAAACAAAAGAAACAAAAGAAAACAAAAGTTCATTAGTAATTTTGGAAAGAGATGGCTCAGTTTTCTGATGATTTCAGAAGTCACACTTTTATCTATATAGCACATGTTACTATTGCTTGATTCTTTTTCTTCATTCACCCTTAATCTTATGTCTGTCACATAGTTCTCTGGACCACATTTCATTGTGCCCTCTGGAGTCTTATTCTGTTGTTAACAACTATCCATAACACCAGGATGAAGTTATTTAGCAATAAAGAGCAGCCACAGAAAGACCACAAGAAATTAAAGCATAGTGACAGTCACAACAATATTTTTTAACAGTTCTCTGACAAAAATAGATGACAAAACTGATTCCAAGGGACAAAACTATTGCAGAGCATAGTTTTTTTTTTCTTTTAACAGAGATGGGCATGTGAAGATTCTGGCACATTTAGAATTAATCTCCCTTTGTTCCCTCTGGCATTCTGTCTCCTGGATTCAGACAATGGAGCAAATTCAAGAGACTTCAACAGCACTAGGAAAATGTTATGCCATTAAAGTTATATCATAGGTAGAGAGCAAGGTGCTTTATAAATGTCAAATAATACCAATAAAAAGAATGTCAGTTAGTAGATGCTATTTCTGTGAATGAGATCAAAGAAAGGCAGTGGGACTGAGCACCAGAAAACCTGAAAAAAAAACCCAGAATGAAGACAGATAGGGAACCAAAAGAGTTGTTCATTTAAACTCTATAAAACTGCTCTCTCACATGATGACATATCTTCTTTGAGGAATGCATTCAGTGCAGTGAAAAGGAATAGTCCAAGGAAGTGAACATTTGGAAAGACACATCATTACACTTTTGTATCATTATCTACATATTGGGATCACAGTCATTGGTAGCCATATGATAAAAAGCAATGAAGAAAGGAAGGAAAGCAAAGATGGAAGGAAGGAATGAAAGGAAGAATGAGAGGAAGGAGGGGATGGAAGGAAGGAAAGAAAAGAAAGATGGAAGAAAAGGAAGAAAGGAGCAAATCAAAGAAGGAAGGTGTGAAAGGACAGAAGGAAGCAAACAAAAGATGAAAGCAAGCAATGAAGGAAGAAAAGGAAAGAAGGAAGGAAAGACTAAAAGAGTGACACATGCCAAGATCTTAAAAATAAAATATTGAAAAAATTAATGGTATTCCTTTTGCTGGAATTTGAAGTTCCCTAACCTTAAAATGCATTTTATTATACATGTGTCACTGAGGCACAAGAAATGCAGTAATACAGGCTAGTCTGGGCATAAAATTAATATTGTTTAAGGAAATCCATATGTAAACCCCTGGAAACTGGTTATGAGATAAAATGATCATATTTTTATTTCTGTAAAAAAAGGATGCTATGTAAAACATAAATGTGATTTATATTCATGTTTAGTTCTGCTATAAAATCTTTAATTTTTAAAAATAGTCCATGAGACCAGCTATTCATTTTAACACTGAAATTTAAAGCCCTGCTTAAGCATCAGTATTCAGAGTTATGGAGAGATTTTATCCTCACATTAGAATGCAGACCTGGGAACCTTTAATAAAAGAACTGATAGAAATTTCTGAAAATAATCAGAACTTAAATGAAGCTGCACAATGAGATTTTAAAGAATACTTTAACTGGTGATTTATGAAATATGTAAATGAGATTATATTCCTAGTTACAAGTCATAGAAAATATAGGTAGAGTACAGCATGAAATCTTCCTGGAAAGAATACTGGTTTGGGGAGTCAGGAAGATCAATGTCTGTTCAATAGTTTCTTTCACTTATTAGTTGCATGGTCATGGGAAAATCTCAACTTCTCTGTTATTTGTAAAGTCACAATGATGAATCTTGTTCAACCTGGCTCACAGTTTATGTTTGGAGTAACCACTTTGTAAGTCTTAATGTGCTATGGAAGTGTGTGGGAATTTATATGTAGTAGAAATGGTGCTAGGAGACGGATTCAAGTCTCTGATTTTTACTGTAATAACTGATACTGCGGCTACAATCTGAAATTTATGTAGCACTTTACACATATTCTCTCCCTATATGGGTGAGGTAGGTATTATATGTTATTCTCCCCATTTTAGAGATAACAGAATTGAGGCTCTTTGAGTGACTTGCTCACAGTCACAAACTCAGTATCAGAAAGGGGATGTGAACCCAGATTTTCTTGACTGCAAATCCATCATGATATCTGTGATCTTACCTTTCCTACTTATGTGACCCTGGGAAAGGCACCTAGTCTCTCTGAGCATCACTATCCTTTGGAGAAGGAGGGCATTGGACTGAATGACCACTAACCTTATTTTCATCTTTAATATTATCTTTTAATTTCTATTATATGTGCATATATGTTTAATTCAGTATTATTCTATATATAATTCTCTACCTGTGTTAATAAAAAAGTGATATTGAATATTTAAATTGTATAACATTACACATGATATCTGATACACACACATGTACATGTGTAGATGTGTATATACGCATATATGTCTTTTTTTCTTTCAAAGTTGTACCTAAATTAAATTTGGATGTGAACCATTTTTTCCCTGCCCTATAGGGACTGTGTCTTCCACAAAAATTCAATTCTGACCCTATACCAGAAAAGATAGACCAGTGACTTCACCTTCTGGCAGTCTTTCACCACTCCACAATGGTGGGGACCTGGTTTTCTTCCTCTCCTATAGAATGCTCTCAAGAAGACTCCCAAGTCTTCTCTTAAACAGAGAGACTCTGTTATTAGAGCTATATTTCTCTTGAGTATATAGTTGATTCTCTTCTTTGCTTCCAGGGGTCCTGACCCTTGAGTGACTGTTTTTATTCATCCATGTCTGTTCGGAATGGGGTTTTTTGTTCTTTCAAGTATGCTTTGACCTTTCTTGATTTGAGTCTTCAAATGCTAGAGATAAGGTATATGTTCTGGCTTGGTAATTCTTCTGATAAGTATGGAAGTCAACGGAAGAAGTGGGTGTAGAAAAACTACACACACACACACACACACCAGGAACTGAAGAGCTGTGTTTTTTCCCAGTTTGCTCTTATATCCATTCACCCTTATGTGGGGTGAGGTGTGGGAGTGTCAGTCAGTGTAGAAACATTTATTAAGCGCCTACTATATGCCAGGCACTGCTTAGCTCTGGGGATACAAAGAAAACTCTCAGGGAACTCACGTTTAAGAAGGAAGAGGGAGACAACATACAAGCAAATATATACAAATAAACTTTATAGAAGACACATTTGGAAAAAAAGGAAGACACTAGAATTTAGGGATATAGGGAAAGACTTGTTGTGGAATTTTAGATAGAATTTGAAGAAAACCAGGAGATAGAGATGAGAGAGAGAACATTCCAGGAATGGAGGACAGTTAAAATGTCCAGAGTTGGGAGACAAAATATCTTGTTTGAGGAACCACAAGAAGGCCAGTGTCAGTGGATGAAGAATACCTGGGGTGGGGGGAGTACAAAGTGTAAGGAGACTGGAAAGGAGTGTGTGTGTGTGTGTATGTGCATGTGTGTGTGTGTGTGTGTGTGTGTGTGTGTATGAGAGAAGAGAGAGAGAGAGACAAAGAGAAACAGAGAAAAGCTTTGAATGTTAGATGAAGAAATTTATATTTGATCCCAGAGGTGATAAGGGAAGAGTTTATTGAGTAGTAGGGGATGATATTGTCAGTCATGTAGTTTAGGAAGATTACTTGGAAAGGATGGACTGGAATGAGCAGAGACTTACAGCATGCAGGCCAATCAGTAGATTATTGCAGTAGTCCAGTTGCGAAGTTATGTGGGCCTGTACTGGGGTGGTGACAGTGTCAGAGAAAAAAAAGGCTTACTCTAGAGATGTTACTAAGGTAAAATGGCCAGGCCTAGGTAACTTGATTGGATATGAGGGGTGAGGCAGAGTGAAGTGTTGAAGATGACATCTAACTTGGGAGCCTATATGATACGAAAGATGTGGGTACTTCTGATTTTAATAGGGAAGTTAGAAAGTGAGGAAAATTTTGGGGTAAAGATGAAGAGTTCATTTCTGGGTATGTTGAGTTTAAAGCATCTACATGACATCTAATTCAAAACGTCCAATATACACTTGGAGGTTGTAATGTTAATGGTGTTTTGAAGATTTTCCCTACCCCTTAATAAGCCTAAGGTAATTTGAAGATTTTCCTTGCTTTGAAAATAAATTCTGCCCCCTAAGAGACTGAATGTAATCATATGGAGCCTGTGGTCAAAGGAATTTGCTGAAGGATGGAGAAGAGAACATAGGAAGCTGGGATGGTTGGGAGGAGAGTTTGCTTCTGAGGGAGACAGATAGGCTTATGAGTATATATTGGTCTTCTACTGGTTTTGGGGAAGGCTAAAGGATGGTGTGGCTCTCTGTGCTGTTGTAGTTTATTACCTTCTTTGCTACTCTGATGGAATTGGCTTACTGGTTTGGGGATTAGGTTTTCTGGTGTCTAAATAAATGTTTTGTTTCTGTCTTATATAGGGAGAGCCTGTTATATTTTGTGATTGAGCATCATGCAGGTATATTTATCATGACCATTGGTGCTGTAAATATTTCATTGGTGTTACAGAGGTTTAAGATCAGAAGACAGCAGAGGTTGGAGGTGGCCAAATAGGTTTGAGAATCATTGATATAAAATGCTATTTGAATCCATGGGAACTGATGAGATCAACAAGTGAAACAGTACTGAAGGAGGAGAGGGCACCCACCCACAGTTAGTGAGTTAATTAGTTAGCTCTGGATTAGGTTGATCAAAGTAAACTGAAAAGGAGTAGTCAGGTAGGTAGGAAGAGAACAAGGAGATAGTAGTGTCACAAATACCTAGAAAGGAGAGAGATCAAGAAGAGCATTATCAATAGTGGAAAGACTGCAGAGACATCAAGAAGGAATATTCCCAAATTATAATTCATCTTCTGCTTTGCCCCCTTTCTAATCATTCAAGTAATTTGTGCTAACCTCATAAATAGATAATGGGTAGATATATTTTTATATTTAGCTAAATACCTTATTATCAGTCCCTTTCATGTAATTAGGTTCTGAGATTTCAACGAATATCTAGAGCAAATAAGTAATAGTGCTTTTTCTTCCCCAAAGTCTACGAAGTACAGTTGAAAAACAATTTGAAAATTATTATATATTGTTTTCTGAATTGCGGATCCATCCAGAGAGTATAGTCACCTCAAAAAAAATCATAGCCATACAATTTAACAGACATCAATTTTTAAAATCCCAAAAGATACTGCCAGTTTTGGTACTTCAAAAGGCCTGTAACTAAGCAAAGGTGAAAGATATTAAAGAAAAGAAAAAGAAAGATAATATTAAACATCTGAGCTCAGAGCACCCTTTTAGAAATCTAAGAACATATGAAACTCTCCGTATAGTAATCAGCTATCTGAAGTTCATTGGAGACCACTCCCTTATCTTGAAGTGATGAATTAAACATTTTTAAACTTCATTCCCCAACAAGTGAAAAAGTTATAGCACTTCATTGCCCCAACTATTTTGTTCTACTATCCACAATTATGTCCTTTTGCACTTGGGATAGCCTATGGAATCTGATATCCTCTTTTTTCTCTGACTAAAGGGCATATGTGTGTGTATACATATGTATGTAATACATACATATTACTTAATACAATCACAGTTTTTAGCCTTCTATAGAGTTAACATTTTAAAATAATTATAAGTTAGCATTTATATATTACTTTTAGGCATGCAAAGTGCTTTACATAGTTTATTTCATTTGGTCATTACAACAACATTGTAAAGGAAATACTATCAATACCTTCTCTTTATTGATGGGCAAAATGAGACAGAAATATTAAGTGTTGTCATTCAGGAAGGGATTGTCTGGAACAGAATTTGAATTCGGGACTCTAAATCATGTTATCCATCAATGGAGCCCCAGTGTTTCCTCAATGAAGTAAAAAAATTCAAGGAAAAACTGAATGTTACTCATTTTTCTAAGTACTTTCTTGCTCCAAACATGTGCTAACAATCCTAGACCTTGAAGTGATAAGACTTATTATATTAATTATAGAGTAGAAATAATTTTGTCAACTTAATATAAGTAAGTCTATTTTGTTGTAATCCTTCATTTTGTGATACAGTAATTTTGAGCATGAATTTTTTTTCATTTTTTTCACATTTTTATTTCTTCTCAATTACACATAAACAAAAATTTTAACATTTAAAAAAAATTTTGAGCTACATATTCTCTCAATTCCAACCTCTTCACACACTTCCTTGAGAAGGCAAGCAATTTGATATAGATTATACATGTGCAGTCAGGCAAAACATTTCCATATTAGCCATGTTGCAAAAGAAAACAGAGAAACCTACCCCTCAAAAAACAATAAAGGAAGTTTTTTTTTAAAAAAAGTATGGTTTAATTTACATTCAGACTCCATCATTTCTTTCTGTCTTGGTGGATAGCATTTTTCATCAGAAGTTCTTTGGAAATTAGCTTGATTTTTTGTATTGCTGAGAATAGTTAAGTCATTCACAATGATCACCATATGCTGTTACTGTGTACAATGTTTTTCTGGTTCTTCTCATTTTGCTTTGCATAACTTCATGCAAATCTCCTCAGGTTTCTCTGAAAGCATCCTGCTCATCATTTCTCGTAGCACAATACTATTCCAGCAGAATCATATACAACAGCCTTTTTAGCTATTCCCAATTAATGGGTATCCCTCCAATTTCCAATTACAATAAGAGCTGCTACAAATATTTTTGCACATTGAATTCCTAATAGTGGCATTGATGGGTCAAAGGGTGTTCACCATTTTATATCCCTTTGAACATAATTCCAAATTGGTCTCCAGAGTAATTAGATTACTTCACAACTCTACTAACAATGCATTAGTATCCAAATTTCCCCATATCCCCTTCAACATTTGTCATTTTCCTTTTCTGTGATGTTAGACAATCTGAGGTGGTACCTCAGTATGTTTTTAATTTGAATTTCACTAATCAATAATGATTTAGAGCATTTTACATGACTATAGATAGCTTTATTCTTCTTCTGAAAACAACTTGTTCATATCCTTTGGCCATTTATCAATTAAAGAATGACTTGTATTCTTATAATTTTGACTCAGTTCTCTATATATTTGGGAAAAAAGAGGCCTTTATCAGAGAAATCTCTGCAAATTTGAGTACCAAATTATCTCCTTCCTTTTCTTTCTTCCTCCCTTCATTGAGAAGGCAAGCATTTTGATATATATTATACATGCTCAGTAATGCAAAACATTTTTACATTAATCATGCAGTGAAAGAAAATACAAAAATAAGAAAGAAACATAAAGGAAAAATATGCTTCAATTTGCACTGACTCCATCAGGTTTTTCCTCTGGATATGGATAGCATTTTTCATCACAAGTCTTTTAAAATTGTATTGGATCATTGTATTACTAAGAATAGCCAAGTCATTCACAATTCTTAATTATATAATATTACTGTTACTATGTACAATGTTCTCCTGGTTCTACTCATTTCATTTTGAATCAGTTCTTGTAAGTCTTTCCAGGATTATCTGAGAGGAACCTGGTCATCATTTCTTATAGCACAATAGTATTCCATTATAATTATATACAATTGATTACCATCCCTTCAATTTCCAGTTCTTTGCCACTATTAAAAGAGTAGCTATGAGAATCCTTCTTCCATTTTTGTTTTTATCTCTTAGGGATACAGACTTAGTAGTGATATTACTCGGTCAAAGTGTATACACAGTTTTATAGCCCAGATTCCTCTACAGAATGTATGAATCAGTATACATCTTTACAGCAGTCCATTAGTGTTTCAATTTTCCCACATCCTGTCAAACATTTATCGTTTATTTTTTCTGTAGTATCAGCTAATTTGATAGGTGTGGAGTGGAAGCTCAGAGATATTTTAATTTTCATTTCTGTAATCAATAATTACTTAGGATATTTTTCACACAATTATAGATAGATTTTATTACTTTATCTGAAAACTGTTCATATCCCTTGACCATTTATCAACTGAGGAATGGCTCTCATTTTCATAAATTTAACTCAGTTCTCAATATATTTGAGAAATGAGGTCTTTATCAGAGAAACTTGCTATAATTTTTTTAATAGTTATCATTATTGTGTATTTGCCTACATCCTATTTCCCCTTCACAACCCTAGTTTATCTTGTTCTCTCTCCTTTCACCCTAGCCATCCTCAGAAGTATTTTTCTTCTATCTTTTACCTCCCCCAATCCATCCTCCTTTCTATCACTCCCCTCTTCTCTTATCTCCTTTTTCTCCTTCTTTCCTGTAAGGTAAGATACATTTCTGTACCCAACTGAGTGTGCATGTTATTCCCTCTTTACACAAATTCTGAAGAGAATATGTTCATTTGTTACCCACCCATGGCAACAATCTCCATCTTCCCCTCCAATGTAAAAGCTCTTTGGCACCTTTTTTACATCAAATATTTTACCCTGTTCTACTGATCTTTTACATTTCCCCTAGTATATTCCTCTTTCTCACCCTTTCTCTTTTTTTAAAGATAATCATTTCATACGCACACCCATGCTCTTTGTGTATACTCCTGCTAACTGCCCTAGTAATTTAAACATTTTAACCTTATTGATACCCTTATGATTTCTCTTTCATGTTTATGTTTTTATGCTTCTCTTGAGTTTTGTATTTGAAATCAAAAATCCTATTCAGTTCTGGCTTTTCATCAGGAATGCCTGAAGGTCTTCTCTTTCATTGACTGCCCATACTCACCCCAGCCCCAAAGAAATATATTCAATTTTGCTGGGTAGGTTATTCCTGCTTGTAATCCTTGGTCCTTTGCCTTCTGGAATATCGTATGTCAAGCCTTCTGATCCCTTCATTTAAAAACTTCCAAATCTTGTGTTATTCTGACTATGGCTTCATGATATTTGAAATGTTTCTTTTTGACTGCTTGTAATACTTCTCCTTGACCTGGGAACTCTAGAATTTGGCTATAACATTCCTGGAGTTTTCATGTTGGGATCTCTTTCAGCAGGTGATAGTTGGATTCTTTCAATTTCTATTTTACCTTCTGGTTCTAGAATATCAGGATAGTTTTCCTGGATAAATTCTTTAAAGATGATGTTTAGACTCTTGTTTAAATCATGACTTTCAGGTAGTCCAATAGTTCTTAAATTATCTCTCCTGGATATATTTTCCAAGTCAGTTGTTTTTTTAATGAGATATTTCACATTTTCTTCTATTTTTCTCATTCCTTTTATTTTGTTGGATGGATTCTTGATGTCTCATACAGTCATTAATTTCCGCTTGCCAAATTCTGGGTTTTTTTGGTTGCTTTTTGGAGGGGAAATTTGAGATAAGTGACTTACCCAAGGTCACACAGCTAGTTTTTGTGTTGTGTCTGAGGCCAGATTTGAGCTCAGGTCCTCCTGATTCCAGGGCTGGCGCTCTATTCACTGTGCCACCTACCTGCCCCTTACCAAAATTCTAATTTTTAATAAATTATTTTCTTCAGTGAACTTTTGGACCTACTTTTCCATTTTTCCAAATATACTTTTTAAGGACTTCTTTTCTTCAGTGAATTTTTGAGTTCTTTTTCCATTTAGACAAATCTGCTTTCTCCTCATTGACTTTTTGTACCTCTTTTACCATTTGGCCTAGTTTGCTTTTTTAAGGCATTGTTTTCTTCAGTATTTTTTATGCTTTGTTTACTAAGCTATTGACTTATTTCTCATGATTTTCTTGCTTCACTCTAATTTCTCTTAATATTTTTTGCTCTACCTCTCTTAATTTTTCAAAAAAGATTCTGAGGTCTTCCATGTCCTGAGACCAATTGATATTTTCTTTTGAGGCTTTGTGTGTAGCAGTTTAACTTTTTTTGTTTTCACAGTGTGTTTTGATCTTCCTTGTAACCATAGTAACTTTCTATGGTCAGATTTTTTTTGCTCATTTTCCAGCCAATTTGTTGACTTTTTAATCTATTTTAAAGTGGCACTCTGCTTCCAAGGTGGAGGGGGCACTGCCCCTTGTTTCAGGTTTTTCTGTGTGTGTGGTTATTTGCAGAGGTAATTCAGCGGTAGAGCAGTGATTTAAATTTCAGTTTCTTGATCTGTTTTTCATTTTAGGTATTTTTCCAGTAAGAGATTTCATTGTTTTCATTTTTGACTTTGTTTTATTGCTTCTTGATGTCTCATGATGTCATTAGCTCCCATTTGCCCAGTTCTATTATTTAAGGAATTATTTTCTTCCCTGTTATCATAACAACTTTTATCATCAGTTTCTTATTTGTTATTTGCTCATTTTCCCTCTCTATTTCTTAACTTTGAATTTTTGTTACAGTTGAGCTCCAGCATGGGCATCTGGAGAGACACCATATTCAGGCTTTTTTGTACTGCTATTTTCAGAGGCACTTCTGGGGCTTGGGATATTTTCAGTGTTTGTAAGGTGGCATAATTTGGGAGGAGGTGTCTTCACTGCTCTCCTCATATATCTCTTGAAAGTGGATGATACATAATGAAAATATGTAGATTTTATGTGTTACTTTAAGGTTCACAAAAATCTTTACAAAGAATCTTATTTTATCTTCACATAAGACCTGTAAAACAACTAGTATTATTATCCCCATTTTACACATGAAGAAATTGAGGCATATAGACAACCAATTTATCTAAGTTCACAAAACTTTTGGGGGTCTGAGGAAGTATATGAATTTAGGTCTCCCTACCTGTACACCCACTAAGTACTTATGAGTAAATAGTATATTACTGGGGACAAATTATAGTGATAAGAAGGTAGCCTCTCATCTTCAAAAGAGAAGTTGGGTTTCAGCAATGCAACTACAGAAAGCTCATTGCCCACAGATTTTAACTGAAGCTACATACAAAAACATGTACCTAAAGTAGGAGCTGGAATAGATAAAACAATGTCACACATTGAGATCTCAAAAGCATCTTAGAGGTTATCTATTTCAATCTGCTCATTAGGTAGATTTAGAAACCTATGCCTAAAATCTTAAATGACTTGCAAAAAGGTCACTCAGGTAGTAAGTAGCAAAGAGAAGATAAGTAACCAATAATAAATAAATACAAATAAATAAATAAATACTCCCAAATAAATACTTTCAAATTAGTCCTTTCGACCACTAATGAATGCTGCAAAATAGAAATATTTTGGGACAAGATGTTAAATTGAATCATAATATTAAATCTTCATCTTGCCTTTCTATTAGGCTTATTTCCTAACTATCTGCTTTTAAAATATCTTGCTGGATTTCAGAATGTCTTCTTTTATATTTAAAAAAATTGCTTACAGAATATTGCCTACAAAAAATAGATAATGGTTTTGATTGGCAGATGTGGCTTTGTTCATTTTGTTTTTTGAATCATCTGGAACTGGCAGGTTATGAAACCCATGACACTTAGGAAAAACATTGAAAGTCTAATTATTTTTATTAAATCATGTAAAAATTTCAATACTTAAAAGTAGTTATACTAAATATAGAGGGGACATAGAAAGAAGGAGGAAGTTAGCTAAAGTTCATGTTCAATATTACTCAGAATTTAATTAAAAATGCTTCCATAATAACAGTTTCAAAGTTAGAGGAAGAATGTCTCTCCTTCCTTAACTTATAACTTCAAAATGATGCTATAAAAGTAGATGAAGCATGGAATTATGCACTTGAGTTAAGGATTTAGAGTCAGAAAGATGTGAGTTCAGATTTGGCCTCTATCATTTTCTGTAACCTTCGTCACATTGCAACCTCTAAGTGCCTCAAGTAACTTCTTCATCAAGTCACAGATGAGTTAATATCTTTGTAGATGAAGCAAATTCTCATACTTGAAACCAGAATTCCCTAAACTAACACAATTATCTCTCCATGGAATATTTTTTTTTGGTTTTTCTTTTATTTTCTAAAACAAAAACACAAAATGAAAATAAATAATAAACTTAAATATAAAAACTTAAACAAAATAAGAAAAGAAAAAATATGTCATTTGCACAGTAGAATGTAAGGGAAGATTCAAAATATATAGCAATAAATTTACATTTCAAGAAAACCTATACTACACATTGTGATGAGAGCTATCCATCTTTTCTTTGCTTCCTTGTAAGTTTTCTTTTATTATTTGCAGTGCATTTTTTACTTTGTTCTTCTTTTCTTCTCCACCCTCCACCAGGTTATAATTAGGTATTCATATATTTACATATCTATATATACATACACATATACATATATACACATACATACATATATATATGTGTGTGTGTATATATATATATACATACATATATATATATACATATATATATATATACAGACATAAACATATACATTTCCTAACAAATTCTACTTCTGATCTGTCCCGTCCTGCGGGACCAAGTTATTCGTGGGGCCGAGGAGGACCCAGCCTGCAAAGGAATGGGTGGGAAAGAAGGAGAGAGACCAGCAAGTTTGTTTTAAGGTCCGAAGGTCTGATGATCAGATCAGATCTTTATTGCTGGTAAACAGGACCTATATACTCTTTGAAGAAGTGGGTGGGGAGAGGAATTCTTGTAAACAAACGTTGAAACATTTTGTGGTTAGGACACCTGGTGCCGAAACACGCTGTGGTCAGCAGATTCACGTGGCATGGTACTCGGGGGTGTGGCTTTCTCACGGGGGGAAGGGTGCCTGGCCTGAAGGCCTTCGCTCCCAACATGTCCCCCTTTTTTCTCTAATGACCGGTGAAAGGCCTGTCTTAGGCTATGAGGCCTGCATCCACGTCCAGCGGACCTGGCAGTGCCCCTGTCTTGGGCTATGCGGGTGGCCCCCGTCTCTAGCATCTATATTGGCAGACCCCCTCTCTTAGGCTATGTGGGTTGCCCCCGCCCCTGGCATCTTAAAAGAACATTCCAGAGACGGACCCACAATAATCCCATCTTTGGGTACATCTGCAGCAAGGTCTGTTGTTTCTGGCTCATGGTAGCCCCACTATTCCCGTCATTGGCTCTTTCACAGCATTGGTCAAAACCTTATGATCTACGAAAACATTTCCATACCCTCGAGTACCATGGATCGGCATCTGCACCAGCAAGAGTAGAAAATCGAAGGCCTTTGAGGATGGTCATGGAAGGAAGGTCGTCACAAGACCCACCAGAATTAAGCCGATGATAGTGAACAGCAATGGGTTTCCTAAATGCCGAGTCAATCTGTGATTTAACAAAAGTGGTTAGTTTGTTGAAGGCCCAGGGCCCGAAGGAAAGGAGCAACAGAATCCCCATGAGGGGTCCCAAAAGAGTGGGGAGCAAGGTAGTCAGCCAGGGGGATGTAGAGAACCAGTTTTGATACCAGGATTCCTTCTGATCTCTTTCCTTCTTCCTTTTTTCTAAACTTTCTTTAACCCTTTTTAAACTATCTTCTACAAGGCCAAGCTTGTTAGTATAGAAACAGCATTCTTCTTTTAGAGCAGCGCAAAGGCCGCCTTGCTGTAGAAAAAGGAGATCTAGGCCTCGCCTATTTTGCAAGACCACCTCGGCCAAGGAGGCCACAGAGTCTTTAAGATTTTCAGGGCCTGCTTGGAGTTCCTGGAGGTCCCTATCAATAGTTGCACTAAGCTGAGCATATTGCATATTTGAAGTGACCAAGGAGGCAATCCCGGTTCCAGTGCCAATGGACCCAAGACCTATGAGGACAGCCAAAGTAAGTGTGGTCAGGGGTTCTCTTTTAGTCCTACTGTGTGGATTGGAGCCTCGTTCCCAGAACTGGAGGAATTCATCTGGGTAGTGGACAGTGAGGTGAGGAAGAAGGGAAACCTCCACACAGTAATCTTTATTTTTCAAAAAGGAGGTCATAATCACAAAGGTGGTAAGTCCAGAGGAACAGGCAAGATAGGAATTATTTGGTGCAGCAATATATTGAAATGAGGCATTAACTATAATGGAACGATTGCAAACCTGTTCAAGTTGCCTGGGAGGGAGCATAAGCGGTCCCAAGAGACACAGGCTGAGGCCAGAAATGCGGCTGAGGGTAAGGCCATGTTTATCCTTTGTTCCCCAGCGCAGGGAAGAGGTGTCATTAGTAAAGGTGAGGTTCCCAAAATGGGCAACTCCTTCATAAAAGGGGGGAGCTGAGGAAGAGCAAACCCAACAGTCTTCTAGGGAATGGTTAGTCATCTTGCTAATTGCATATACAGAGGCGTTAACCAAAGAAAGAATAAGTTCAGCGGAGGAAGGGGGTCCATTGGGAAGTGTGGGCCGAATGGGTTCACTTACTGGTGCTCTAGGTGTAGGAGAAATGGGCAGGGGATTAGGCTTGATTCTGTGCCCCTGAGAAGATCCCGAGTGAAGCTCAATATTGGGACCAACAGCCACAGGCTTATTTTGGTTAGGGATGCTCTTATGGAGCTTGATGGTAAAAGTCAAACCATTATCATATTGATCTTGGTAAAGCCGTAGACCCCAAGACACACCCCGGTCCCAGTTAGTATATTTTTTACCGGGTTCTGTAAATTGGATGCGCAGGGGATGGCACCACCTTGAGCACTCCTGTATGTTTGTCCAACCCGGAGTCCTGGTGCCCTGATGTGTATAATTGGCTTTGACCATAATAAAATCCCATGAGGAGGAGGGATGCCAGTAGGTGTCCCCAGTGGTTTCGCAGCCCCAGCTGTAGCAGTAGTAGTCTGCTAAGCCTCTGCACTTGGAGTTTAGGGCGCGATTTCTATGATAACCGGGGCAGACATAGAAGGAATAGCCTCTTAACCTACTCCTTCGCCTCTGATTCCCGCAGCCTCCCTGTGTAGGATGGTAAACTTTATTTGAAGGACCCTTATTGGGGGCCTGACGTTGATCGAGATAGTCATTCACATCCTAGGCGGCCGGTGCCCCTAAAGCTAATTTGCAAAGATCAGGGTATAGGGTAAGCCACCAGTCTTCAGATGTTATTTTTGACTCACTCCACACTGTATCACCTGCTCCATTTATTACCAGCCAGGTACGGTTGAGAAGCTGGTACGAAGTGCCAGGGACGTCCCCAAAGATGACAAACAGGCAAAGGATCATGGTGATGTCTGGCAGGCTCGTCTGGTTCATGACGTCTCCTGAAACAAAGCACAGTTAGAAGACTTCTCAGGGAGATCCCTGGGCGAGTTGTGAAGTTTTATCAGGTGCTCTGGAAGCCACCTGCCGTTTTGTGCTTGTGTATCATAGATGCAGGCATGTCCTTTGACCGATAAGGACCGGGTCGGGGCCTTGCCATTTATTGGACAGTGGATCTTTCCACATGGCCTGTGCATAAGTGCTTGCTGTGGATGAATGCCAGAGGTGGTCGGCAGCGGTTTTGCCATTAGCATCATAAGTGAGGAAATTCAAAACAAACATTGTATGGTTTAGGAGGGTCTTAAAATTCCCTGCTCTGGGGTATAACATATCCCCCCCGATTGTAATTTTAAGATCATATTTTTTAATGTTTGATGAGCTCTTTCAACTATGCCTTGGCCTTGAGGGTTATATGGGATGCCTGTGATGTGCTTAATCCCCATTTGGGTGCAGAACTGTTGGAAAGCAATGCTAGTGTAACCAGGCCCGTTATCAGTTTTGATAGTTTGGGGCTGTGGGAGGACCACTAGGGAGGCAAGAATGTGATAAATCACATGTTTAGAAGCTTCGCCCATTTGGAGGGACGCAAAGAGGAAGCCGCTAAAGGTGTCAATGGAGACATGAACATATTTCAATTTACCAAAAGGTGGATAATGGGTAACATCCATTTGCCATATTCCCCCTGGCATTAACCCCCGGGGATTTACTCCCAAATGAGGCTCAGGTAGGAGGGTCAGGCAGCCCTTGCACTGATGCACTATTTGTCATGCTTGTTCACGAGTGATGGAGTATCGCAACCTAAGGGTTTGTGCATTAAGGTGGTGCAAGTCATGGGCTTTTTGTGCAGCAGAAAGAGGGGAGGCGGTGAGAGCAACGGCCACCAGTTGAGTGGCTTGATCGACTTCATCATTTCCTTCTGCCAATGGACCGGGCAGGCCTGAATGGGCCCGCACATGACCAATGAAAAAAGGGGCAAGTGGGGCAAGAATAAGGCATAGAAGTTCTGCAAATAAGGGAGAGGCATTAGTCGAAGGGCGAATGAAAGGAACTGTTTCCAGGAGGGGGACAGAGTGTGCTATATAAGCCCTATCAGTATACAAATTAAAAGGCTCTTGCAAGAGCTCAAAGACCTTAATAATGGCTACAAGCTCAACTAATTGTGCAGATAAAAAATGGGCATTAAAGCAGGATACCTGACCATCAATGCTAAATGCAGCAACACCTGTGCAGGAGCCGTCGGTAAAAACCAAACGGGCTCCTTGAATTGGTGTTGTTTTTGTTCCTTTGGGGAAAACCACAGGCGTCCTTTGCAGAAAATGAATCAGTCTATTTGAAGGAAAATGATTATCAATAGTGCCATGAAAGGAAATAGAACTAATTGCCCAATCATCATCATTCTGAACGAGCCACTGTACTTGTGCAGCAGTATGGGGGATACAATATGATCAGGGTCTTTACCAAAAAGTTTTAAGGCAGCCCCCCTGCCAAGGCGCAAGAGGGTAGCAACCAAATGGGGATAGGTGGGTAAAATCTTAGAGGGGGATGCGGGCAAATGGATCCAAAAAAGCGGCTCTCGTTGCCAAAGCAATGCTGTGGGCACAAAGGGGGTGGGAAATATGAGGAGCCAAAGGGGTTGAAGGGGTGCATAATACCCTATGTGCTGATCACAAATGGCGCGCTCAACCGTAATAAGAGCTTTGCGCGCCTCAAGAGTAAGGTGGCGGGGGAAGGATGGGTCAGAGTCCCCTTTCAAAATGTCAAACAGGGGCCTTAACTCCCCTGTAGTGAGTTTCAAATAAGGTCTCAGCCAGTTGATATCTCCAAGGAGCTTCTGGAAGTCATTAAGTGTGTGAAGGCAGTCTACCCTTAATTGGAGTTTTTGTGAGAAGACATGATTAGTGAGGAGCTCAAAACCCAAAAACAACTGGGGAGGCTGGGTTTGGATCTTTTCAGGGGAAATTAAGAGCCCGCGGGACTGTAGAGCCACAACGAGCAATTGACAGATTTTGGACAGGTGCAGCTCATCAGGTCCTGCTAGGAGGATGTCGTCCATATAGTGGATAATATAAATCTCCGGGTGGCGCAACCGGAATGGGTCTATAGTCTGGGCCACAAACTTCTGGCAAAGAGTAGGGCTGTTGGCCATGCCTTGGGGGAGGACCCTCCATTGGAAACGGGGAGAAGGGCCCACACAATTAACTATAGGGAGGCTAAAGGCAAAACATTTGCAATCATCAGGATGTAAGGGGATTGAAAAGAAACAATCCTTTAAATCAATAATGATCTTAGAAAATCCTTTCGGAATGGCTACAGGGGAGGGGGCCCCAGTTGAAGTGCTCCCATAGGGATCATGGTTTTATTAACTGCCCTAAGATCATGCAGTAAGCGCCACCTTCCTGAACGCTTTTGTATAACAAAAATGGGAGTATTCCAAGGTGATGTGGAGGGATACGGGGGTCAAACGTCCCTGTTTGTTTTTTCCAAGACCTTGTCCTGGAAGGAATCCCTGGGAGAGCATCTGCTGGGCCACAATCGCATTGGGGCTATACATAATGACTCCCATCTGAGAAAGGATGTCCCTACCCCAGAGATTAACAGGCAGTCCGGGGACCACAAACGGCCGGACAGTACCAGAATTTCCTTCATTATCCTTCCAGGGTAACCATTGGGAGCTTTGGAGGGTGTTCCTGGACTGACCAATGCCTTGTAAGTGGGTTATGGAGGCCTGCAAGGGCCAAGCAGTGGGCCAGGCTTCTTGTGACAAAATGGTAGAGTCGGCCCCAGAATCTAAAATACCTTCAAAAATTCTACCCTGTATTGTGAGCTTAAGAGTAGGGCGTTCTTGAGAGATGGCCTGGACCCAGTACAGGTCAGATGATCCAGGCCGGGATACTCCGCGCCTTTTAACAAGGGCAGGGTAAGCAGTATCCAGGGGGAGCGGCAAGGCCTGGGCCAAGCGTTGCCCCTTATCAATCGAGACGGGGCCATAGGGAGGGGTAGCAAGCAGCTGGATCTCCCCGGTATAGTCATTATCAACCAGAGAGGGGTGAATCATCAGGCCAGCAAGGGTGGAGGACGCGCGACCCATAATAAAGAAATAAGAATTCGGTGGGGGAGGGCCAAAGACACCCGTAGGAATGGTCTGCACCCCATCTTCTGGATTCAATATTGTGGGGGAGGCGGCACATAGGTCCACCCCTGCGCTTCCTGTTGTTGCGCGGCAAAGGGGGGGTGCTGGGCAGAAGGGCTGTTCCCCGAGGCTCGTACAAAGGGAATGGGTTGAGGGGCCCGGGGCTGGCCCCTCCGGCCATTTCCCAGATGGGAGGGTAAGGGTTGGCCGTCCACGTCAGTGAGGGACGGACAGTTATTGGCCCAATGTTTCCCCTTGCGACAACGGGGAGCAAACAGTTGAGGGTTGATTTGGCTGTTTTGGAGGGCCTGCAGAGGGTGGGGTGTCCCCATGGCATTGGCGGGCAAAATGACCGGGCTGGCCGCACCGGAAACAATGTCTAGGAGGCCCACCTACTTGGAATGCCGCTCCTATAGCTAAATGCATGGCATGTGACATTTTGGAAGCAAGGGGATCTATATCGCGGCACAAACGAACCATTTCATCAAGGGATTTATCTCTCCATTTGCCGTGTAGTACAGCTCGGCAGGCATTATTAGCATTCTCATAAGCTAAGCGCTTAACAAGCTGGTCATTAGCAGCCTCCTGCCCCAGGGTCCTCTTGGTGGCTTCTAATAGGCGGCTGACATATTCAGAAAAATCTTCCTGCCCTCCCTGAACGATCTTATTAAGGGGGTCAAAGGGGGAGCCAGTGTTGGGCAGGGACCGCCATGCGGCAAGGGCTGCGTTGGCGGTCTGGGCCAAAAGCCCCACAGGGAAAAGCCGCTGTAGGTCTTCTGCCGCATATTTCCCTTGTCCACTAAGTTTCTCATAAGTCCAGTTCGCAGAAGGCGAACGTGGAGATTTCAAGTTAGCAGCGGCAGCGGACTGGCAGCGATCGAAAAAATCTGCCTTCCAGGTTAGGAATTGCCCGCGAGAAAGGACTGCTTGAACTACATGGACCCATTCTCCGGGGAGCATATGGCCTCCATGGGACATGGCCTCAAGGGCTGAGAGTGTAAAAGGCGCATTAGGTCCCTAAGATTTGACTGCTGCGTTCAGATCCTTTAAGGTCTTAAAATCTAATTTACGGAACCCTGCAGGGGGAGCGCCTTGTGCCGCATGAGTCTCATCGTCACTTTTGTTTGCATTCTCATTCTCCCCCTCACTATCTGATTCCCCCTGCGAGTCATCAGTAGCGGAGGGCTTTACGGCAGAAGTGGAGGGGCCATCGGAAGGGGAGGCGGACTTATCGGAGTTCTGGCGGGAAGGCGGGGGAGGAGCAACTGAGGGGCCTGAAGCCGGGAGGAGAACAGAATTATGCAGCGTTTTCTGTAAGGAGGAGAGCTCAGTAGAAAGCTGAACAAACTGCTTCTGGAGGTCAAGGACCTCCCGAAGTTCATTAACCTGGGTGGAAAGCTGATTTCTAGGTTCTATGAGGGTGGCAGGGGATAAGCCAGGCGAAAGAAGGGCAGGTGCACAAGTCTGAACCACATGAGGAGGAGAAGTTTGATGGGGGCTTGTGTTGAGGAGAGGCCCAAGGGGCCCATCAGGGTCATTATAACGAGCTGCCTCATCCTCCAAGGTTGCCGCATCTCCAGGGTCTAAAATATCACTGCTGGATTTTTTTTGTAAATATTGGGAAGTTAAGGGAGTCGGCCATAGGTGGCTCCTCCTTGGGAAGGGGGGGATAGAGGGGTTGTCTCGGGGCTACGGGCATGTCTATTACCACCGACGGGGGCCGAGAGGGCTCTTTGCCGGTGGGGGGCAAGGAGGCCGAGGAGGCTGCTCGGGACAGGGGATGGAGGCAGAACTCCACGACTGACAGTAATTGTTGGTTATTTGGGTCCTTGTGGGCTGCTTCTACAATATCTCTAATGAGGCCCCAATAAGAGAAGACAGTCACAGGGACCGCCTCCGGACCTTCTGTTTGCAATTTTCTATTTAGATCCCTGCCAACTTTCTGCCACTTGCCAGGGTGAATCTCTGGCCCATTTACAATGAACCAAGGGCAAACATCATCCACAAATAAAAAAAAAAACTTTACTAAATCCTTTTTCTTAACTTTAACTCCCCTTTCCCTGAGTAATGATTTAAGGTCTTTTATAAAGGCCTGTTCCTTAGATAATTTCTGACCCATGAATATGAGATGGACGAATTCAACTTACCGAGGACGGGGGCTCTTAGGCAGCCGGGGGTTCTTCACCGAAAAAGAAGGAGTCGCGACGACTTCTGTGCTAGGCACTGGTCCGTCTGGCGAGGGTCCGTGCCTCAGGCCCCACGTTGGGCACCACTTGTCCCGTCCTGCGGGACCAAGTTATTCGTGGGGCCGAGGAGGACTCAGCCTGCAAAGGAATGGGTGGGAAAGAAGGAGCGAGACCAAGCGAGTTTGTTTTAAGGTCTGAAGGTCTGATGATCAGATCAGATCTTTATTGCTGGTAAACAGGACCTATATACTCTTTGAAGAAGTGGGCGGGGAGAGGAATTCTTGTAAACAAATGTTGAAACATTTTGTGGTTAGGACACCTGGTGCCGAAACACTCTGTGATTAGCAGATTCACGTGGCATGGTACTCGGGGGTGTGGCTTTCTCACGGGGGGAAGGGTGCCTGGCCTGAAGGCCTTTGCTCCCAACACTGATCTTTTATGTTTGTGCATATCTCTTATTTCCTATCCCTCCTAAATCCTCTAATTCACTTCTACCAGCTACCTTGCCCTCCTATTACTTAACCTACTCCACTCCTCGCAGGACTCCCCTCTGCCCCTGTCCTCCCATTCTCATAAATTTAAATGCCCTCTGTACCATCATTTGACCTATTCCCTCACTGTCCCCTCTAAAGATCCCTCCCTTATCCTCCCATACTCATTAATCTAAACACTCACTCACACACACACACACACACACATACACACACCCACACCCCTTATCTTGAACCCATTCTTGATGAAAGTAGATGTCCAAAATTAACAGCCCTTCCTCCCCTCCCACCTAATTCCTCTGTGTTGGTTCTTCCTCTCACACCTCATTTGTACAAAATTATTACTCATTTCAGCTGTTCTGAAACAGTTCTGCTCTTTAAAGTCATATCTCATTCAGGTCTTGCTTTTGAACTACCCAATTACTAATAACAACCTTAGACATACATTTTGTATTTTATGTATATAAAATATAAATGGTGTGTTCTTATTGAGCTCCTTGTAATTAGTCTTTGTTATGTCCTTTATGTTTCTCTTGGCTCCTGTTTGTTGTTTTACTAATTTTTTTTCAAATGAAGTCCTGAAAGTCTGACAATTCATTAAATGTGCTATTTTTTTCATTCCAGATTATGCTTACCTTTAGTGGGTATGATATTTTTGGTTGGAACTTCAGTTCTCTTGCTCTTTGATATTTAGTGTTTTAGTGTCACTGCTGCTAGGTATTCTCTGATTCTAATTGTGACTCCACAATATTTAAATTATTTTTTCCCTTTGTTACAACATTTTATCCTTGAGTTGGAGTTTTCAGAATTTGACTATAATATTCCTCTGAGCTTTCCTTGTAGGATGTCTTCAGGTGGTAATCAGTGGATTTTTTTCTATTTCTGCTTTCTTCTCCTATTCTAATACTTCAGGAAAATTTTCTTTAATTATTTCTTGTATTATTGTATAATGATTCTTTTTTATCATAGCTTTCAGGTAGTTTGATTATTCTTATGTTTTCTCTTCTTGATCTGTTTTCCAGATAAGTTTTTCTTATGAGATGTTTTGCATTATCTTCTATTCTTTCATTCTTTATACTTTGTTTTATTATTTTTGATTGTGTAACTTTGATGACTTCCCCTTGCCCAATTCTGATTTTCAAGAAGTTTTCTTCCTTAAGATTTTGGATGTGGGGTGGCCAGGAAGCACAGCAAGTAAGAGTACTGGCCCCAGAGTCGGGATACCTGGGATCGAATCCAGACTGAGACACTTAGCACCCACCCAGAAACACCTGGCTGTGTAACCTTGAGCAAGTTACTTAACCCCAATTGCTTAGGGGTGGCCAGGTGGCTCAGTGAGTAAGAGCACCAGCCCCAGAGTTGGGATGACCTGGGATCAAATCCGGGCTCTGCTACTTTGCACCACACCAAGAAATAACTGGCCATGTAACCTTGAGCAAGTTACTTAACCCCAATTGCTGAAAAAAAAAGATTTTGGAGCTCCTTTTCTAGTTGATTGACTTTCTTTTCATAATCTTCTTGTTTTACTTTTATTGTTCTTATTTTGTTTTAGTTTTTTCCCCCCTCGATATCTCTCATATGTCTTTTTTTTTTTTTTAAAGCAATCAGGGTTAAGTAACTTGCTCAAGGTTACATGGCTAGTTATTTCTGGGTGTGGTGCTGAGTATCTGACCCCGGATTTGATCCAGGTCATCCTGACACTGGAGCCAGTGCTCTTACTTGCTGAGCCAGCTGGCTGCCCTAAGCAATTGGGGTTAAGTAACTTGCTCAAGGTTACACTGCCAGGTGTTTCTGGGTGGGTGCTAAGTGTCTGAGCCCGGGATTCGATCTCCAGGTCTTCTCAACACTGGAGCCGGTGCTATTACTTGCTGTGCTACCTAGCCGCCCTGTCTCATATGGTTTTTAAAGGTTTTTAAAAACTCTTCTATGAATTCTTTTTGGACAAGGTGACCATCTGACATTGGTTTTTGGGGGTAGAAATGATTTTATTTGCTTCAGTATCCTCCCCTGAAGATGAATCTCGTCTTCTCTTTTCTTATAGCAACTCTTTGGGGTTGAATTCTTTTTTCCTTTGCCTGCGCATTTTTTTAAAATGCTTTATTAGCTTCTGGTTTACATCATTCATTTCTGCCAGATTTTGAGTTACAAATTTTTTCCCCATTTTTCCCCTACCTGCTGCTCCAAAATAGCGACCCCACAGGATATCCCCTCCTCCAATCTGCTCTGTCCCATATCTTCCCCTATATCACTTTCAACTTTTCCAGTAGGAAATGGTGAATCTCTATGCCCCAGTGCCTGTATATCTTATTTCCCAATTACATGTAAAATAATATTAATAATAGTGTACATATATATTTAAACATTTTATTTTAAAATTTTGAATTCCAGATTCATTCCCTTTCTTCCTTGTCACCCACCCTTACTGGGAAGATAAACAATTCAGTATAGGTTGTACATGTGTAACTATCTGTGCATTTTTTTTACATTAGCTTAGTTTTTGTAGTCACCTGTAGTCCTGATGTATGAAAGATGGTGCCTCTGGCCTCAGGTCCTCCTTCAGTTCTCCTCTCTGTCCTGGTATGGAAACCAAGACCTCCAACATCATGTAAGTTCCCACAGCCAGTGACATTCCCACTCCACTGTGCATATATTTGTGTATATGTATAGTCTAAACTAAACTGGTTAACTTTGCCTATTTCTAGGCCCAAAGGGCAATCAAACTGTGCATACCTTTTGATCCAGTCATACCACTGCCAGCTCTGTATCACAAAGTGATCGTAAAAAAACAAACAAAAAACTGGAAAAGGACCACATGTACAAAGAACATTTATGGCATATCTTTTTGTTGCAGCAAAGAATTGGAACCAGGAGAACATTATACATAGTAATAGTAACATTGTGTGATGATCAACTGACTTAGCTCTTCTCAGCAATACAGTGATAAAAGACAATTACAAAAGACTCATGATGGAAAATACCATTCATATCTGGAGAAAAAAACTATGGAATCTGAATGCAGATTGAAACATACTATTTTCACTCTTTTTGGTGGCTTTTCCCTTTTGTTCTTTCTTTCACAACATGACTAATATGGAAACATATTTATAGAATTTCACATGCAGTTTAACCTATGTCAGATTCCTTGCCATCTTGAGGAGAGGGGATGGGAGGGAAGGAGAAAAAAATTTGAAACTCAAAATCTTATAAAAATGAATGTTAAAAACTATCTTTACATATAAACTATTTACAAAAAATATAAATAAATACTGATTGATTTTGACAGTTTTTCTTTATATTTTCTTTATTTGGCAAAGTTTATGGCCAGTAATAGACATCCATTAAAAAATGGATGCCTCATATATATATTATAACTGAATTCTATCTCTATTCAATCATTCTGTCCCTGAAGGGGAGTAACTCAAAGATGATTTTTATGAAATCTGAACTGAAGAATACATAAAATATCAAGTCCTTGGGTGATTACTAATTATTCTCCTGTGATACTTATTGGTGACCATTCTTCAGGAAACAAATCTGTAATGGGAATGATTACCTGAAACAGTAAAAGATGTAACTCTGAATAATTCATAGTCACAAAAGAGATAATTGTAAGTATGGCTCAACAGCAGAGCATGAATGCATTTTCTTTGCATGTAACAAAAGTAATTTATTTAATGTATCACTGTGCAGTGACTTCTTAACAATCACTTTTATACTTTTCTTTCTCAGAATATTTGAAATGAAACCTAGGGATTCCTTTTAGCTACTGGGTGATATGAATCATCACCTAGAGTGCAATAGATTATGGATTTTTCATAAATGTGTTGGTGACAACTATTGTTACAGAAAGGGTTAGGTAAGAACATCAGTTCTGCTTGCCAAAAGAATCCCCTAGGCTCCGACATTCCCTTTACTTTTTTGTTCATAATAGCATGGAGTACATATGAAGAAGAAAATTCAATTTAATTCAATTCAGTTCAATAAGCATTCATTAAACAATTATGGTCCATGCATTGTTCTAGGTGACATTGTTTTTTTCTGAAGAAATAGTTCCTGATTTTAAAAATAGTATTTTTACCAATTACATGTAACGACAGTTTTCAACATTCATTTTATATAAAATTTTGAGTTCCAATTTTTTTCTCCCTGACTTCTATCTCCCCTACCCAAGATGGAAAGCAATCTGATAAAGGTTCTATGTATGCAGTCATGTAAACATATATCCACATTAGTTATGTTGTGAAAGAAGAGACATAATAAATGGGAAAAAAAGCCATGAAAACAAAAGCCAAAATAATTTAAGATATTTTAATTTTTTCTTCAGTTTACTAAATGCTATTTAATCAATTGGAGAAACCCTTTTTCTCATAGACAAGTCGTTTATTTCTTTATACATAAAAATCTCTAATATCCTCTCTCTTATTCTTTAGTTTTCAGCATTCAATTTTATAAGATTTTGAGTTCCAATTTTTTTCTCCATACATGTTCAATCATATTAAATATTTCCAAATTAGTTGTGTTTTGAAAGAAGAATCAGAATAAAAGGGAAAAAACGTAAGAAAATAAAAAAAGAGAAAATAGTATGCTTTGATCTGCATTCAGATTCCACAGTTCTTTCTCTGAATGTAGATAACATTTTCCGCCATAAATCTTTTGGATTTGTCTTAGGTCCATGTGTTGCTGAGAAAAACTAAGTCTATGAAAGTTGATCAGTGCACAGTGTTGCTGTTACTATGTACAATGGTCTGGTTCTGCTCATTTCATTCAACATCAGTTCATGCAAGTCTTTCCAGGTTTTTCTGAAATCTGCCTGCTCATCATTTCTTATAACACAATAGTATTCCATTACATTCACATACCAGCTCTTTTTCAGCCATTGCCCAATTTATGCGTATCCCCTCAATTTCCAATTCTTTGCCAACACAAAAGGAATTTATATATTTTTGTACATATGGGTCCTGTTCCTTTTTTCTATACAGACCCAGTAGTGTATTGCTGGATCAGAGGGTATGTGCAGTTTTATAATTACTCTCCAGAATGGTTGAAACAGTTCACAACTTCACAATAATGCATTAGTGTCCTAATTTTCCCACATCTTCTCCAGCATTTATAATTTTCCATTTGTCATATTATTTCATCTTATAGGTGGAAGTCATGCTTCAGAGTTGTTTAAAATTGCATTTCTCTAAAAAAATAGTGATTCAGAGTATTTTTTTCCCATAAGAATAATCCCAAGTTTTAAAGAATTAAAATTCTACTGGACAATCCCCTCCCATCACTGACTTATCAGGGTTATAACTTGGAATGGGCTAACCATAGAATCAATGCAACACTTTATTTGTGAGTAATAGTATACTTATACAAATGGCTACAATGTCTACTTCTAGTTTTCATATAGGCACTACCAAAAAAAAAAGCTTTTCTCTTTCCTGGTCATGTGTCTTCAGTTCTTTACCTTTATTCTTTGTGCCCTTGGCCATTCTATATTCCAAATATTCAGGGAAGATGAGAGAGGGACATAAATTATTCATTGTCCCAGCAATTCTAGGTTAGATCCCCAGGGTATTTATTAATATGCCCCAAGCAACATTTATTTCTGAGAATTAGCTAAATTGGTACTGACTTTTCATTAGTATACATTTTATTCAACAAAGGTAATGGGAAGCGATGTGTTACAGTAGAAAGAATATGGTAGGATGTTATTGGGTTTGAGATGAACCTCTAGTGTGTAAATGAGCAAGCCACTTGACTTTTGTATGTCTAATTTTCCTCCTCTATAAAAATGAGGAAGATGGACTTGATCAGAGGTGTCAAACACGTGAATGGCAATATTTCTAAGTGTAACCTGACAGATTAAAGTGCAGTTGGGTAACAAGTAACAAAAAGTATAATAAAATGCAGATATTTTAAAAACATTTTTCTTTAAGCCAATATGAGGCCGGAAGGACTCAGGTATGGTTAGTGGCCCCCATTTCTATTTCAGTTTGACACCCTTGGACTAGAAGATGCTTAAGGAAACTTTCTGTTCTATTTCTATAGTAGCATAAGATAATATGATAGATACAATATTATAAATAAAATACACATGATAGAATAGGAAAATTATGATGCTGTGATACAACATACCTCAGCATAGTATAATATAACATGACATGACAAAATACAACATAAACAAAATGTGATTTATGTAATCTGATTTGATATGGTATTATATTATGTATAATATGATATAATATGATTATACAGTACAATATATACAATACATTATAAAGTGTCATGTGATACTATTCTCTAGAACAGCACTTCTTAACTATGGGTCATGACCTCATATGGGTTCTTGAAAAATATTGGTAATAGTAAAAGATTTCTGATTTTGCAACAATAAAAAATTAATTAAATATCAAATGGATAATGAATCTGAGGTACTTCTGGCAGTGTTTTCCCATGTTCCATCATGAGATTTCCCTACAGCCTTGGCTCTGAACACAAAACATGTGCACTTTGCACTGCACATGCCCTCAGGTCATGCAATGCCAACAAACTGCAGAAATACAAAAAGGGGTCATGAGTGGAAAAAGTTTAAGAAGCCCTGCTATAGAATACTATACTGTGACATGACATAGTATAACATTATAACATTAGCATAGTTAGTGGTTAATTATTGTAGTTAGAATATAGATGTTAATATTATTTAATATGATTTAATATATGCTCTAACATGTTTATGTAGCTACTTATATGTGTAATTTTATACATAGTAAATATGTAACTGCATTCATAATACATACATTATAGTTTCTCTAAGAAACGCCAAAAGAATTCTGCTGATCCTATGTGGTCCTAGGTCCCTTTTATTCTTCTTGGTGCAAAGCAGTTCTAGTTCAAGTTTCTGGGATCCCTCAGAGTCAGCTTTGGTATCAGGCAGTGTTAGTTTCCTGGAATAATCATGTATGCCACATCATCTTTCAGAGTCTAGAATGAGTGAGTAGTCAATTTGCTAATGAAGCTGATCAGCACATGGATCCTTTTGACCCTTCTTGTACGTTTTTTCCAGTGATGTCTTTTATATTATGAAAAGATAATCTCCTTCTATTTGAGCTCTTTGGGTTAATTGTTTTGTTGTTGCTTTCAACCAGAATTATTCATGACTCAGGCTGCCCATCTGTAAGCCAACAGTTCTGCTGTATGACTAGTCCACCACTGTTTTCTGTTCATATATGTCCTGCATAAAGTAATTGAGGTTTCTTCTTAATTGCATGTCCCCATACATATTTGACTATGTAAAGAAATTTCTCAAAAAGCATTAAAAGCTTTTCTCCAATAAAAGTATTAGTAGAGTCCATGACAAATGCAAACAAAAATATAAATCCATCTGTGATTTCTTTGGTATACAAAACTTCTAGTCAGAAACTGCCATCTAGTAATGCCAGCTAGCACTTGCCGTGCAACCTATACTCATAAAGATTAAGCTGGGCCACTGAGAACTTAAATGGTTTGCCCATTTACACAACATATATTTCTCAGAAGTTGGATTTGAACTCACACCTTCTTTATCCTGAGACTGGTTCTCTACTCACTAAGTGTAGTTCTACTTTTCATCTTACTATGTAACTGTTATCCAAATCTTCTCCTCTATTTTCCATAAAGTATTTACATTGTATAGTAATTGGCTTTCTCTAGGACTTCTTATGCTACATGGTCATCAACACAGCATTTAGGCTATGCATTTGTTATAGTTCACTCAAGTCACTGACTGGACTACTTAATTGAGTGGACCTGCATTTCCTGTATTTGTCTCTTTTATATCTCAATGATGCCAACTCTTCTAATTCATCAATTTACCTCTTTGCAGAGAACCTACGAACTCTTTCTATCTAGATCCAGCTTCCTTGTATTTTTTTATATTTCCTTATTTATTTTATAGCAAGAATACTGATATTGATGAGGTTCAGTTCATCTAGTAGAAAATCAAGTTGTTGATTCTTTAAGAAAGAATTCCCTTTTAAAATATCAACGGTTGCATTCATGATTATAGGGGATCTAAAATGGCATCATTCTTAGCACCTTCCTGTCCTTTTTCAGTCACTTTTCTACTTTCACCATAGAAGCATAAATCTCCAAGTATTATAAAATGCAAATGTATAGGTAAACTTTAAGCTGTTTTGGCCAACTTTCTTTTTCTTTTCAGTTTTTCTCTCTGATAAAAGTTCAATATTGACATATTATGCATTATGGTTATATTATAATCATATAATGTTATAGTTTTATTTGTCATTTAACCACAATCCTTCAGAATTTTCCCTTCAATTCAACCTCTGAAAATTTTATAATAAATAAAAATTAACTTTTTACCTTCTACAAGTTATGTATAGGATCATAAAATTTAGACCTGTAAGAGTCTTAAAAGATCATCTGGTCCATTCTCCTTATTTTGGAAATGAGGAAACAGAGACCCAGCAAGATTAGGTTACTTACCCAAGGTTACTCATGTAAAAAATTATAGCAAAAATTAAAACCCTACACCTTCAGAGGCAGAGCCAAGAATGGGGAATAGGGAAAGCACTCAACTGAACTTTCCCAACATTCTCACCAAACAACATTAAAAGACAGAAAATCAGAAGACAATCAAAAGAAATCAAAACAGCAACAAGAAAGTCTCTGAGAAAAAAAAAAGTGAATTGGATACAAGTCCAACAAGAATTATTGGAAGAGATAAAAATGCATGTTGCCTATTTCCTGATTCTTATTAGAGAGCAAGGTGAACTGAATGCTGGGCCTGAAGTCATAAAGAATGATCTTCCTTAGTTCAAATCTAGCCTCAGAACTTTACTTGTTGTGGGATCCTCGGCAAGTCAATTAACCCTGTGTGCTCTAATTCCTTATCTGTAAAGTGAACTGGAGAAGGAAATGCCAAACCTGTATCCTTGTCAAGGAAACCAAAAATGAAGTCACAAATCAGAAATGATTGAAGTGACTGAACCACCACCACCACAACAACATGAGATCAAGAATGAGAAGAAATTTGACCCAGTTAATGAGTCAAAGTTAATAATTCTTTTTTTTTATTAAACTTTAATTTATTAATTTGTTTGTTTCCTTTTAGTTTACAGGATTCAATTCCACAATTCCTTGAATTTCACATTTTGTCCCCCTCCCTCCCCGCCGTCCCCCCATGGTGGCTTATTATCAAGTATAGGATCTGAAAATACTTTCACATTACACAATGGTCAGGTTATAAGGATGATGTACCAGCTGGAATGAAAAATGGTAAAGAGGACATAAAATCAAATAAGAGAATGAAAAAGATCAGGTATTTTGCTTCCACCTGGATATAAATTTAGTTCTTTCTAGTTCTTTCTCTGGATGCACGTTTTTCTCTCCATCATGTGTCTTTTGGGATTGACTTATATCCCTGCATTGTAGAGAAGAGTCCAGTCTATCAAAGTTGGTCATCACACATACGTTGTGTCTGTAATTGTGTACAAATTCCTCCTGGTTCTACTCTTCTCACTCAGCATCAGTTCTTTTAAGCCTCTCCAGGTAAATATGAAGACCACCTGCTCCCCGTTTCTTATAGTGCAATAGTATTCCATAACATGCATATACCACAACTTGTTCAGCCATTCCCCAATTGATGGGCACCCCCTTAATTTCCAATTCTTTCCCACAACAAAAAGAGCTGCTATAAACATTTTTGTACATATGGGTCTTTCTCCCATTTCTATGATATCTTTGGGATATAACCCTAGGAGTGGTATTGCTGGATCAAAGGGTATGAAAGTATTTATAGCCCTTTGGGCATAATTCCAGATTGCTGTCCAGAAAGGCTGGATCAGTTCACAACTCCACCAACAATGCATTAGTGTTCCAGTTTGCCCACATCCTCTCCAGAATTTGTCATTTTCCTGTTTTGTCATCTTAGCCAATCTGACTGGTGAGATGTGGTACCTCAGAGTTGTTTTGATTTGCATTTCCCTAATCAATAGTGAATTAGAGCATTTCTTCATGTGCTTATAGATAGCTTTAATTTCATTCTCTGAAAACTGCCTGTTCATATCCTTTGACCATTTATCAATTGGGGAATGACTTGTATTCTTATAAATTTGACTCAATTCTCTGTATATTTTAGAGATGAGTCCTTTGTCAGAGACATAGGTTGTAAAGATTCTTTCCCAATTTCCCACCTCCCTCTTAATCGTGATTACATTGACTTTATTTGTACAGAAACTTTTCAATTTCATGTAGTCAAAATTATCCATTTTACATTTTATAATGTTCTCTAATTCCTGTTTAGTCACAAAGTCATTCCCTCTCCACAGGTCTGATAGGTAAACTATTCCTTGTTTTAGCAGACTGCTTACAGTATCAACCTTTATACCTAGATCATGAACCCATTTAGACTTGATTTTGGTATATGGTGTTAGATAATGGTCTATGTCCAGTTTCTGCCATACTATATTCCAGTTTTCCCAGCAGTTTTTGTCAAATAGTGAGTTCTTATCCCCAAAACCAGGGTCTGGGGGTTTATCCAACAATACATTACTATAGTCGTTGACTTCTGAATCTCGTGTGCCTAATCTATTCCATTGATCCACTTCTCTATTTCTAAGCCAGTACCAGGTAGTTTTGATGACTGCTGCTTTATAGTACAGATTGAAATCTGGTAAAGCTAGTCCACCTTCCCTAGCATTTTTTTTTCATTAATTCCCTTGATATTCTGGACCATTTATTCTTCCAGATGAATTTTGTTACTATTTTTTTCTAACTCTATAAAGTAGTTTTTTGGTAAATTAATTGGTATGGCAATAAATATATAATTTAATTTAGGTAAAATTGTCATTTTTATTATATTAGCTCGACCCAGCCATGAGCAATTGATATTTTTCCAATTAGTTAGACCTGACTTTATTTGTGTGAAAAGTGTTTTGTAGTTATGATCATACAGGTCCTGGGTTTGTTTTGGCAGGTAGATTCCCAAATATTTTATAATGTCTACAGTAACTTTAAATGGGATTTCTCTTTCTACTTCTTGCTGTTGAATTTCATTGGAAATATATAGGAATGCCGAGGATTTATGTGGGTTTATTTTATATCCTGCAACTTTGCCAAATTTATTTATTGTCTCAAGCAGTTTTTTACTTGATTCTCTAAGTATATCATCATATCATCTGCGAAGAGTGATAGCTTGGTCTCTTCTTTGCCTAACTTGATTCCTTTGATTTCTTTTTCTTCTCTAATTGCTACTGCTAACATTTCTAGTACCAGATTGAATAAGAGGGGTGATAGTGGACACCCTTGTTTCACCCCTGATCTTATGGGAAATGCTTCCAGCTTCTCCCCATTACATATAATACTTGCTGATGGCTTTAAATAGATGCTACCTATTATTTTAAGGAAGGCTCCATTTATTCCTATGCTTTCTAATGTTTTTAATAGGAATGGATATTGTATTTTGTCAAAAGCCTTTTCTGCATCTATTGAGATGATCATGTGGTTTCTGCCAGTTTTATTGTTGATATGATCAATTATACGGATGGTTTTCCTAATATTAAACCATCCTTGCATTCCTGGAATAAATCCTACCTGATCAAAGTGTATTATTCTTGAGATAAGTTGTTGTAGTCTTTTGGCTAGTATTTTATTTGGAATTTTTGCATCTATATTCATGAGGGAGATTGGTCTATAATTTTCTTTCTCTGTTTTATCTCTTCCTGACTTAGGTATCAGTACCATATTTGTGTCATAAAAAGAATTTGGTAGGACTCCTTCTTCACTAATTTTCCCAAATAATTTGTAGAGTATTGGAATCAATTGTTCTTTAAATGTTTGATAGAATTCACTAGTGAATCCCTCTGGCCCTGGAGATTTTTTCCTAGGAAGGTGACTGATGGCTTGTTCAATTTCTTTTCGAAATGGGATTATTTAAGTAATTTACTTCCTCTTCAGTTAATCTGGCAACTTGTATGTTTCTAAATACTCATCCATTTCCCTAAGATTGTCAAATTTATGTGCATACAATTGGGAAAAATAATTCCCAATTATTGTTTTGATTTCCTCTTCATTGGAGGTCGATTCACCCTTTTCATTTTTGATACTCATAATTTGGTTTTCTTCTTTCTTTTTTTTTTATCATATTGACTAGGGGTCTATCAATTTTTTTTTTTCAAAAAAACAGCTCTTGGTTTTATTTATTAGTTCAATAGTTTTCTTAATTTCGATTTTATTAATCTCTCCTTTAATCTTCAATATTTCTAGTTTAGTATTTAATTGGGGATTTTGAATTTGTTCTTTTTCTAGGTTTTTTAATTGCATGCCCAATTCGTTGAGCTCCCTTTTCTCTAATTTAATCATGTATGCACTCAGGGATATAAAACTTCCCCTAAGAACTGCCTTTAATGCATCCCACAGATTTTGGTATGTTGTCTCATTATTATCATTCTCTTGAATGAAATTACTGATTGTTTCTATAATTTCTTGTTTGACCCACTCATTCTTTAGGATTAAATTGTTTAATTTCCAGTTAGTTTTTACTCTGTCTTTCCCTGGCCCTTTATTGCATATAATTTTTATTGCATCATGATCTGAGAATGATGCGTTTAATATTTCTGCCTTACTGCATAGAATTGTGAGGTTTTTATGCCCTAGAGCATGGTCAATTTTTGAGTATGTGCCATGAACCACTGAGAAGAAAGTATATTCCTTTTTATCCCCATTCAGTTTTCTCCAGAGATCTATCATACCTATCCTCTTTAAAATCCTGTTCACCCCCTTAACTTCTTTCTTGTTTATTTTGAGTTTGGATTTATCAAGTTCAGATAGGGGGAGATTAAGGTCTCCCACTAGTATAGTTTTGCTCTCTATTTCTTCCTCTAATTCCTTTACCTTCACCTCTAGGAATTTGGAAGCTACACCACTTGGTGCATATATGTTAAGTAGTGATATTACTTCATTCTCGATGGTGCCTTTTAACAGGATATAGTTTCCTTCCTTATCTCTTTTAATTGGGTCAATTTTTGCATTTGCTTTATCTGAGATAAGGATTGCTACCCCTGCTTTTTTTACTGTAGCTGAGGCATGATATATTTTACTCCAACCTTTTACCTTTACCTTGTGTGTATCCCTCTGTTTCAAATGTGTTTCTTGTAAACAGCATATTGTAGGATTATGATTTCTAATCCATTCTGCTATCTGTCTCCGTTTTATAGGAGAGTTCATTCCATTCACATTTACAGTTATGATTGTTATCTGTTTCTTTCCCCTTATCCTATTCCTGCCCCTGTTAATGTTCATATTTTTCCTCCCTTCTCCCTTCCCCCCCTTAATAGTTTTCCTTTTGACCACCGCCTCCCTCAGTGTTCCCTTTTCGGTCCTCCTCCCTTTTCCTCCCCCTTTCCCCTTACTACTTCCCTCTCTACAAACCACTCCCACCCCCCTTTTGTAACCCTTTCCCCCTCCTACTACCTGTAGGATATTGTTATACTTAATGAGGTATGCTATTTTTTCTTCGCATCAAGAATGACAGGAACAGATCTTATGCGAAGCTCCTCTCCCTCCCCTCTTTCCCTCTAAAATGATGTGTGTTCTCCTTGTTTACCTTTCTAAGTCACTGTTGCTTCTCGTAATTGGAGGTTGAATTTTCCATTGAGTTCTGGCTTTTTTATCAAGAAGGTCTGGAACTCTGTTATATCATTGAATGACCATCTCTTTGCCTGGAAGAATATGCTCAGTCTCGCTGGGCATGTGTTCCTTGGTTGTAATCCAAGCTGTTTTGCCTTCCTGAAAATTGTATTCCACTGCTTCCTATCTTTCAGTGTGGAGGCTGACAAATCCTGTGCAATCCTCACCGTGGACCCTCGATATTTGAATTGTTTCTTTCTGGCCGTTTGAAGTATTTTCTCTTTTATCTGGTAGTTCTGGAGTTTGGCCACAACATCTCGAGGATTTTTCAGTTTGGGATCTCTTACAGCAGGTGTCCAGTGGATGCTGTCGATTTCTATTTTCCCCTCAGGTTCAAGTATCTCAGAGCAGTTTTCCTTAACGAGCTCTTGGAGAATGTTGTCCAGGCTCATTTTTTTCATCATAATTTTCTGGTAGGCCTATGATTCTCAGATTATCTCTCCTGGATCTGTTTTCCAGGTCAGTTATTTTTTCTTTGAGGTATTTTACCTCTTTTTCTAATTTTTCATTTTTGTTGTTTTGCTTGGCTACTTCTTGGTTCCTCATAGAGTTATTTGTTTCCATTTGTTTAATTCTGGTTTTTAGCAAATCATTTTCCTTGGTTAATTTTTGAAGCTCCTTTTCCATATCATACACTTTTCTTTTTAGAGAGATGTTTTCCTCATTATAATGCTTTTCGAATTCTGCTATTTTTGTTTTGACAGAATTATTCATTTTCTCCTCTATCTCTCTCATTTTGCTTTCAAAGTTCCTTTTGATCTCATCTAGGAGAGCCTTCTGTGCTTGGGATCCATTCCCTGTTGAAGTTTCAGCTGTGGGTGTGGAGTCCACATTGTCTCCCTCTGAGGTTGGTTCCTCCCTCTGAGGATAGTAGGACTCTAGAGTCTTTGTCTTTGTAGTCTGCTTTCTACCCATTTTGAGGCAGGGTCCTAACCATGCCCTTCCTCTAGGATCCCAAGCCTTTACTGTAGAGGGTTTTGCCCTGGACAATAGTTACTATATTTTCAAGGTCAGAGGGGGGGTTTGGAGCAAGTGGGGTTCACGCTGTCATCCTCGCCTTTGGAGGTCCTGAAAGGGGCTTTTTTTTTTTTTAAAGATTTCTGGGCTATGAAGTGGTAGCCCCAGGAGTGTTTGCTGTCCAATATAGGGGCCCCTGTCTTTGCTTCTTACCTTGCTCTTTCCAGTCCCAGCCCTTTGGTGATAGGCCTGGTAGTTGGCCTTGTGGTTGGTGGGAAGACTTGCCCTTGGAGTTGATCAGGCCCCTTCCTGGCCTGCGTCCGCCGCCATGCCTACCCGGCCTGCATCCGCCACATCCCGCTGCCACCACGCCTTCCCGGCCTGCGTCTGCATGCCGCCGTGCCGCCACCGCCGAGCCTTCTCGGCCCACGTCCCAAAAGTTAATAATTCTTTAAATCTAAAACAGTTATGTTTAACTGAACAGGCAGCTAATAGCTTAAGGACATTTATTGTGGTCTTTCAGATTTTAAGTTTAAGCTGTCTAAAATGAAATAATACCCTTCCTCATGTAAATTCTTTATTGACTTTAGGAGAAAGGGGCATTTTTACAAAAAAGTATTTTCAGTTATCATTTTCTAAAATTTTTAAATGCTAGAACTAAAGCAATCTGTTATGACCCTGTTCTGTGTTCAAACCCAATGGTCAATATGCTAATGGTAGATACCATCTTAAAATCATATATTAAGAATATGGTGCTTTGAAGGAAAATGCAAATGAATGGAGGATGGTGAAATGAAACCATGAATAAAATAAAATCTATGTTTATTTAAAGATTAGTCTTTCTTCCTCAATAACAATCTATAAAACACCAGACCTGGAGCTAACACTGTCAAATGGAAAATGACTAAATCTTGGCTAGAAAACCTCACGATCTGGAATTAAAGCTTCAAAAATCAACTTTATTACTCTCTTGGATAATTTGGTGCATAATCTAGATGGCTGTTTATCTGCATTTGTCAAGTGTTTTTACATGTAATAAATTTCAACTACTGGTGGGTAATATATCTTACTTGCCCTTTAAACAACTTTCAAACAATAACTCTTTCTGTTACTGTTGCATTCCCTCTGAGAATAACAAGTTTCAGTGTTATGACAAATTACAGGTTTCTAATAGCTTTTTGCTTTTTTATCATGTTCACAATGTTTCCTAATTGAACTTTTATAGATATATAATGTATTTTTTTGGTGGACTAATGTATCATCAAAAAGTTATAAATTACTTTCTGGATGAAAATAAACTAAAAGAGGAAAAAAATACTTATCCCACATTTTTGTAACTAAAGCCACTAGTCTTGATCATTTGGGTGTTTAGAGTATTTAATCTGTTTCCACATTATACCTGCCTAATTTGTTTTAATGATACTCCCTGCAATCACATTTTTCAAAGATGAGTGGTTAGAGTGTCAATAATGATCCCCCATCTTTTGCATCACATGATATAGGAAGAGGAAAATTGCATCTATTATTTGGATTACTGGCTAATGGAAGGTTTGTTTTGCAGAGTATGGCTTCCAGAACTTTCTCTATCAAGTATAAAACAAAAGCAAAACAAACAACAACAAAACTCTAAATAATTGAGCAAATAAATTCTTAGGATTTTCAAGACATATAAATGGAATTGCCAGGTGTTATAGTCTTAAGTGTCAGAGGTACAATTTTTATGAGTCTTCCTGATCTCTAATCCAACACTGTTTATTACACCATATTGCCTTTATTTTGTATAGTAGAGTTTAGTGTGATAATATTAATAATAATAATAGCTAATATTTATATAGCACTTTCTAGGTGACAGATACTGTGGTAAACACTTTACACTTATCTCATTTGATCTTCAAAACAACCCAAGGTGGTGGGTGCTACTATCATATCCATTCTACAGTTGGGATAACTGAGGCAAATAGAAGTCAAGTGTATTGCAAAGGATTAGACAGGTAGTATTGTGGAGTCTTCCTGTCTTGAGTCTCAGGCCTCTATCTAGTGCACCACTTAGTTATATAATGATAACATAAGTAGAAAGTGAAAAAAATAAAAAAGGAAGCATTGTAGTTGGAGTCAGAAGAGCAGGAGACAAATCCTATCTCTGTCATAGACTAGCTGAATGACTTTGGCACAGAAAATACAATGGCAGACTTGGGGTAGGGAAATGAGTTTAAATGAACCTTTTCCCCTGGCTAGCTATGTGGACTAGGCAAAGTCACTTAACCTCAGAATGTAGCAACCTGATTCTGTTTCCTCCTTTATAAAGTGAAGAATATAAAGTCATGTACCTGCAGGGTTTTATGTGAAAAAATGAAATTAATTTTGAAAGCACTTTGCAAACCTTGATGATGTATACATGTTATTATTATTTATCATTATCATTATTAGGTAAATGTGTCTTTCTAGACATCAGTTTCCTCATATGTACAATGAAAGGGTTGGGCAAGATGGCCTCTAAAATCAATTCCAGATCTAAATTTACAGTCTTCTATTCATAGTTAAAACATGAATAAAGTTGCAAAATCTTCTTAACTGTCAACATTTACATTTTCTAGACCTAACATTTGTATAAAAAAAATTAGAAAATACTTCAACCTTGCAAGACTATTCTTCTTAGAAGACAACTTTTTATGCAGTAAAGAGAATTTCAAAGACCTTTTAAAATTGATTATGAAGTTGGATTTTTTTCCAACTGGGACCCAGAACACAGTTGTATTAATAGTGTTGGTTTTGACTAAGAAAGAGGAAAAGAGACATGTGTAATTAATTTTTTGTGTGTGACCTAATGGCCAGAAAGAGGGTTGGAGAAGGACTCTCTAGAAATATTTCATGTGATGAAGTCGAAGTACTTGTTCCTTATTAGAGGAAGGAGCTAGGCCAATAGCAGCAACCAGGGTCCTTCTATGCTTCTCATTCCAAGCACCAACTGGTTTTCTCAGTTTAATTGCACTATGCTGATATAAGGCTTAAGAGCAGCTGATGTTCTCTGAATATTGAGAAAATTCCAAGACATCCCTAGAGGAGGTGTGATTCTCCAGATTCTTCTGTTTGTTCATTAAAGGCTACACATGATTGTTTGCTAATATAATGAGTTAGAAGGAATGAATGTAGGATTTGGCAATAGGAATCCTAGAGCTGCTAACAATCAAGGGGTATTATTTTTTTCAAACAATTATCATTCCGGAGTTCCTATTTTTCTGAAGTTTAGGTGCCCCTCCTGACTTTGTTCTAATGGTCTGGAGCTATAACATGATATGCAGAGTTTCCTTTGGATTTTGCTCCATTAGCATTTGATAGGTACAGAACTTGTTAATACATTTTTTCTTCAAATGGCCAGATGCTCACCACTAGGACATATGTTCTAATTTATTTTTCTAGCCCATAATGGTAATGGAATTGTACTATTTCATCAATATTCTCTTATGTAGTTCATCCTTATCCAAAAGAAGGCATTGTTGAAATTAAGGGTGTCTAGGATGGAATGGAAAATAGCCAAATAATACAAACAACTCTCATATACAGTTAATAAATTTGGTTTTTTACATCCCCAAATACATCCTCTTTGGTTGTCTGTCCCTGTGGAGGTGATCATGGATTTTTGAAAAATTGTACTATTGAAATACAAGCTCTGGTAATACAATGCTTAGCAAAGCTTTGAACAGGGTCACAATGAAAGATTTTATAAGCTGAATAAGGATTGCCTAGCTTAGTACAGAAAGGTTCAACATCCAAAGATTGGCAAAGCAAGTTTAAAACTAGACTTTGTCACTTTGTAACCTTGGTCAATGTACTTAACCACTCTGTGCTTCATTTTCTTTGTAAAATTGGGAAAGTGGACTACATGGCCTCTAAGAGCTTGTCCAACTCTAGATATAATTAGCATTTATATAGTTCTTTAAGGTTTATTAAAGACTTCAAATTTTATCTAATTTTATCCTCACAATAACCCTTGGCTATAGGTGCTATTAGTTTCCCCATTTCACATAACTGAGCCAGGTAGAGATGAATGGGTTCACTCAGGGTCACATGGCATCTAAGGATAGATTTGACTTCTGTTCTTCCTGACTCCAGGTATATCCTGTGCACTCCCTCTACCTCCAGATCCCCCATAGATTCCATATAAAATATGTTCTTTAAAATTACATAATTTTAACCACATGAAAACTCATTGTACCAATAGAGATTCAACTCCTTGTAATAATAATGGAATTTAAAGATCCCCCTGTATTGGCTTGGTTTTCAGGTTGAGTATTGAAACCCAGAGCTTGTGAATCCCACTTGTGGGATGGACTTGTTGTTGTGAAAAGAGAGGGCTGTGGGAGGAGCTGATGCTATGGATTTAGAGAGGCACAAGCAGAGAGAAGGCCCAAGCAGAGAGAGGCAGAAGAACTTTTGGAAGCAGCATCATGGAGGCAGAGAGAGAGAGAGAGAGAGAGAGAGAGAGAGAGAGAGAGAGAGAGA
>NW_027187351.1:14541184-14613117 GCF_028583685.1 Petaurus breviceps papuanus | reverse complement strand
GAGAGAGAGAGAGAGAGAGAGAGAGAGAGAGAGAGAGAGAGAGAGAGGATTGCTGTGGGCCAATTGGAGCTGCCCAGGACTTTTGAGAGCTGCCACCCAGAGCTGCCAAGGACTGAGGAGACATGGCTGTGATGCCAGTATTTTGTCTGTCTGTTTTGGTGTTGTTTTGCCAGATTTGTCCACTGGTGAAGGACAGTACTGTTGTTGCAGAGGACCTGTAACTTTGCTGTTTGTTCAGAAACCCTGAAGAAGGATTTTCTTGTTGTATGTTTACAGAAATCCTAGAGGATGGTCTCCATGTTTTCAGGGGTCCTGAGACTGTTCTGCAGGCAGAGAGTGAATTGATGAGGACACTGGCAATGTATATTGTGGCTTTGTTAAGCTTTGTCTCCCCAGGAACGGAGATTGCTGAGAACTTCCCTTGGGTCAAGATGAAAAAAAGACCTCTCTTTGGGTATTAAATGATTTGATGATATCTTAACCTTGGTGTAGCTCAGGGGTAGATGGCCTTTGTGCTCTCAACTGTCCCTTTTGAGAAGGTGCTTGGCATTAACTGATGATAATTGTAATCCAGTAATTGTAATTGTAATCCAGGGGTGGGAAACTTGACATTTTGGTGCTCTGTGATTGACAAAATGAATATACTTTGTTTATGATTGGAATCTAATCTTAATCTCCATTTGAGAAGAGAGACTTTGTGATTGATTAAATGAATGTACTTTCCAGGGGTGGAGTAGTACTTGGAAATTATTGAATCATACTTGGTGACTGCTATATTCTGATTTTCTCTGTTCTGTGAATGTTTTGCCTTAATTTGTCACTGAATAAAATGGAGAGTTACTATGTTGGTATTCTGAACCTTGGAAGTTGCCTTTGCTTGGCATTACACTCCTCCAAGCCTTAGCAGACACATAGTTTTCATGCATTCCTGTGGCCCCTCCAAACAAAATTGCTTAGTAGCCAGGTCTCTGGTGATGAGGTTCTCTGAACTAAATCACACTGGTCTTTAAATTATTGTCTATAAATAGCTCCAAACCAAATCTTTCCATCTGGGAAATACCTTGCCATAAATTGCACTCCATTTATTACCCCTTTAAAGACTTTTAAACTTCTTATATCTTTATACATGCCTACAATGCATTAGAATTTACCATTTTTGGTGCTATTGTTCAGTAATTTCAGTCATATCTGACTTTCACTGGCTCTATTTGGTGTTCTCTTGACAAAGATACTGGAGTGGTGTGCCATTTCCTTCTCTAATTCAATTTGCATACAAGGAAATGGAGGAAAACAGGGTAAAGTGACTTGCCCAGATTCACATAGCTAGTAAGTATCTGAAGTCACATTTGAATTCAGGTCTCCTTGATTCCAGTCCTGATGATGTACACTGCACCACCTAGCTTCCCTCAGACTTTCCATAGTACCCTTAAATATATTAGCACTCAATGAATATTTGTTGAATGACTAATTGAGGAAATGAATTAATGATTTTATGCTTCCTCCAAAGAATGGAGATAAGTTTTAGGACTGGCAGAAAAGAGTATTATCAAAACTTAATTCATTCCCAAGGAAATTTAGGCCAAGTTTTCTAGGTACAAAGATCAAAGATAAAATAGCAATAGTAGTAAGACACAAAGTATATATATATATATATATATATATATATATATGAATATTATTCCTACATAATTCACAGTTCTGGAGGTAGAAAAAAATGAATGATTAAAGAGGTAAGATACTTGGTGGCTACCAAAGTTATGCACCATTAAGGCTTTATGTTTCTCCCATTTTGGTGGTCTATAATTTCATTCACAAAGAATCCTAAAGGTATACAAAATACCAAATAAGATTTTTATCCCTATGTCATGTTCTAAAGTAGAATTGTTGTGAAGAGAGTGCTTTGAAATTTTTGAAGTACTATATAAGGAAAATAACTATCAGAGACAGTAAAGTAGAGCTAATAGAGTGCAGAAGGACTGTATTTGTCTTTTATTTCTGAAATATACTGGAATGTGAACTTAGCTGAGTCATTTACCCTAATAGTTTCCCCAGGCAACTATGTCTAAGACTGTAAGTCCTCTGTCAGTGGCCATGTATGACAAAGTAATCCTCTTTGAGGCTTATGAGCAGGCAGAATATCTTATGACAATGCTGACTTAAAGAGTCCAAGCTGTAGCCCTCCCCCTGCCACTCCAATGGCGAAGTTATTTTTATTAAAAAGTCAAACTATCTTATAGACCCTAATGATGAAAAGTCAAACTATTCTTTAAATCAACTTAATTCATACATACTAATTTCAGTGATTAAATACAATTCTCAATCATTAATTAACAGATAATACATCCACCAGATATTAACTCCCTGGAGGAAAGTCACCTTTTTTCTATTCATGCTAGTTATGACTCAATTTGGATCTTTCTTACTAAACTTTTGTATTTTTCTTCTTTAAAAATTTTTTTTTGTCTTTATTGCCTCCCCACTCCCATGGTGTCATGAAATCAAGTATGTGCCATGAACTGCTAAGAAGAAGGTATATTACTTTTTATCCCTATTCAGTTTTCTCTGGAGATCTATCATATCTAACCTCTCTAAAATTCTATTTGACTCATTAACTTCTTTCCTGTTTATTTTGCAGTTAGATTTATCAAGTTCAGAGAGGGTGAAATTGAGGTCCCCCACTAGTATAGTTTTTCTATCTATTTCTTCCTCTAAATCCCTTAAATTCTCCTCTAGGAATCTGGATGCTATACCACTTGGTGAATATATGTTAAATAATGATATTGTTCATTCTCAATGGAGCCTTTTAGCAGGATACAATTTCCTTCCTTATCTCTTTTATTTATTTTTAAATTTTATTCAAATCAAATGCTTCATTAACTTCTGGTTTACATCATTCATTCCCACCAGATTTTAAATGACAAATATTCTCCCCGTTTTCCCCCTACCCAGTACCCCAAAATAGTGATCCCACTGGATATCCCCTCCTCCAATCTCCTCTCTCCCATATCTTCTCCCATACCCCCTTTGACTTTCCAGTAGGGCATGGTGGATGTCTATGCCCCAGTGCCTCTATATCTTATTTCCCAGTTACATGTAAAATAATATTAATAACAACTTTGAATTCCAGATTCATTTGCTTCCTCCGTTGTCACCCACCTATACTGGGAAGATAAGCCGTTCAGTATAGGTTGTATATGTGTAGCTATGCAAAATATTTCCATAGTGGATATATTATAAAAAGACTGACTATATTTCCATCCCTCCTATCCCACCTCTCACTTGTTATATTCTCTACTTTGATCCCTTCCCTTTTCAAAAGTGCATGCTTCCAAATCCCCCCCCCCCAGCCTGCCCTCCCTTCCATCATCCTCCCTCTCATCCCCTTCCCACCTACTCTCCTGTAGGGTGAGATACCCTATTTAATGTGTATTTCATTCCCTCCCTGAGCCAAATTCAATGAGAGTATGGTTGACCTATTCCCTCTTGCCTTCCTGTTCTTCCCCTCCATTATAACCATTTTCTCTTGCCTATTCTATATGAGATAATTTACCCCATTCTATCTCTCCCCATCTCCTCTCATTATACTCCTCTCTCACCTCTTAATTTCACCTTTTAATTATCATCCCTCCCTATCAAATTGGTCTTGTGCCCTCTCTCTATGTATGCCTGTACACATATATACACATATTTACATATGTATACATACACCCATATGCCCTCCTATGTGTGTGTGTATATATATGTATATATTTCTATTCCCTTCAACTATTTTTATACTGAGAAAAGTTTCATCACTTACAATTATCATTTTTCCATGTAGATATGTTAATAGTTCAACTTTGATAAGTTCCTTATGACTTCTTTCCCCTGTTTACCTTCTCATGCTTTTCTTGCTTCTTGTATCTGAATGTCAAATTTCCTATTCAACTCTGTTTTTTTCATCAAGAATGCTTGAAAGTCCTGTATTCTGCTGAATGACCATATTTTACCCTGAAACATGATACTCATTTTTGCTGGGTAGGTGATCCTTGATTTTAATCCCAGCTCTTTGACCTCTGGAATTTCATATTCCAATCCCTTCGATCCCTCAATGTAGAAGCTGTGAGATCCTGTGTTATCCTGATTGTGGTTCTACAATATTCAAATTGTATCTTCTTGGTTGCTTGTAATATTCTGTCCTTGATTTGGGATTTCTGGAACCTGGCTATGATATTCCTAGGAGTTTTCTTTTTGGGATCTTTTTCAGGAGGCGATCTGTGGATTCTTTCAACTTCTATTTTTTTCCTCTGGTTCTAAAACATCAGTGCAGTTTTCCTTGAGAATTTCATGAAGGTTTCTTGTTTTGATCATGGCTTTCAGGTAGTCTAATAATTTTTAAATTATCTCTCCTAGATCAATTTTCCATGTCAGTGGTTTTACCAATGAAATATTTCACATTGCCTTCTATTTTTTCATTTGTTTGGATCTGTTTAATAGTATCTTGATCTCTCATAAAGTCACTAGCTTCCATTTGGTCCAATCTAATTCTGAAGGAATGATTCTCTTCAGTGAGCTTTTACGATTCTTTTTCCATCTGACAAATTTGGCTTTTTAAAGCCTTCTTCTCCTCATTGCCTTTTTGGGCCTCTTTTGCCATTTGAGTTAGTCTATTTTTTAAAGTGTTATTTTCTTCAGTCAGGTTGTTGAATCTGATTTCATAATTTTCTTGCATCATTCTCATTTCTCTTCCCAATTTTTCATCCACTTCTCTTTTTCTAAACTTATTTTTTAAATTAATTTGTTTCATTACTTTTAGTTTACAGAATTCAATTCCACAGTTCCTTGAGTTTCACATTTTGTCCCCCTCCCTCCCCTCCCTGCCCATGGCGGCATATAGTCAAGTATAGGATCTGAAAATACTTTCACATTAGACATTAGTCAGGTTATAAAGATGGATTGCATCAGATGGAATGAAAAATGGTAGAGAGGACATAAAACCAAACAAGAAAAGGAAAAAAGATCAGGTATTTTGCTTCTATCTGGATATAAACTCAGTTCTTCCTAGTTCTTTCTCTGGATGCACACATTTCTCTCTATGATGAGTCTTTTGGGATTGATTTATATCACCGCATTGGTGAGAAGAGTCCAGTCTATCAAAGTTGGTCATTACACATATGTTGTGTCTGTAATTGTGTACAAATTTCTCCTGGTTCTACTCTTCTAACTCAGCATCAGTTTGTATAAACCTCTCCAGGTAAATATGAAGTCCATCTGTTCCTCATTTCTTATAGCGCAATAGTATTCCATAACATGCACATACCACAATTTGTTCAGCCATTCCCCAATTGATGGGCACCCCCTTAATTTCCCATTCTTTGCCACCACAAAAAGAGCTGCTATAAACATTTTTGTACATATGGGTCTTCCTCCCACTTCTATGATCTCTTTGGGATATACCCCTATGAGTGGTATTGCTGGGTCAAAGGATATGAAATTATTTATAGCCCTTTGGGCATAATTCCAGATTGCTGTCCAGAAAGGATGGATCAGTTCACAACTCCACAAGCAATGCATTAGTGTTCCAATTTGCCCACATCCTCTCCAGCATTTGTCATTTTCCTGTTTTGTCATCTTAGCCAATCTGACTGGTGAGATGTGGTACCTCAGAGTTGTTTTGATTTGCATTTCTCTAATCAATAGTGATTTAGAGCATTTATTCATGCTTTTATAGATATCTTTAATTTCTCTGAAAATTGCCTGTTTATATCCTTTGACCATTTATCAATTGGGGAATGACTTGTATTCTTACAAATTTGACTCAATTCTCTGTATAATTTAGAAATGAGTCCTTTGTCAGAGACATAGGTTGTAAAGATTCCTTCCCAATTTCCCACCTCCCTCTTAATTTTGGTTACATTGGCTTTGTTTGTACAGAAGCTTTTCAATTTCATGTAGTCAAAAGTATCCATTTTACATTTTATAATGTTCTCCAATTCTTCTTTAGTCATAAAGTTTTCCCTCTCCACAAATCTGACAGGTAAACTATTCCTTGTTTTCTGAAACTGCTTACAGTATTAATCTTTATACCTAGATCATGCACCCATTTAGATTTCATTTTGGTATATGGTATTAGATAATGGTCAATGCCCAGTTTCTTCCATACTATATTCCAGTTTTCTGGGCAGGTTTTGTCGAATATTGAGTTCTTATCCCCAAAACCAGGGTCTTGGGGTTTATCAAAAAATATTTTACTATAGTCGTTGATTTCTGAATCTTGTGTGCTAATCTATTCCATTGATCCACTCCTCTATTCCTCAGCCGGTACTGAGTAGTTTTGATGACTGCTGCTTTATAATACAGATTGAAATTTGGTATAGTTAGTCCACCTTCCCTAGTATTTCTTTTCATTAATTCCCTTGATATTCTGGACCATTTATTCTTCCAAATGAATTTTGTTACTATTTTTTCTAGCTCTATAAAGTAGTTTTTTGGTAAATTAATTGGTATGGCACTACATATATAATTTAATTTAGGTAAAATTTTCATTTTTATTATATTAGCTTGACCCAGCCACAAGAAAGTGATATATTTCCAATTAGTTAGATCTGACTTTATTTGTGTGAAAAGTGTTTTGTTATTGTGGACATATAGTTCCTGGGTTTGTTTTGGCAGGTAGATTCCCAAATATTTTATAATGTCTACAGTAACTTTAAATGGGATTTCTCTTTCTATCTCTTGCTGTTGAATTTCATTGGAAATATATAGGAATGCTGAGGATTTATATGGGTTTATTTTATATCCTTCAACTTTGCCAAATTTATTTATTGCTCAAGTAGTTTTTTACTTGATTCTCTAGGATTCTCTAAGTATATATTCCTATCATCTGCAAAGAGTGATAGTTTGATCTCTCTTTGCCTAATTTGATTTTTTTGATTTCTTTTTCTTCTCTAATTGCTATTGCTGACATTTCTAGTACCAGATTGAATAAGAGGGGTGATAGTGGACACCCTTTTTTCACCCCTGATCTTATGGGAAATGCTTCTAGCTTCTCCCCATTACATATAATACTTGCTGATGGCACTAAATAGATGCTATTATTTTAAGGAAGGCTCCATTTATTCCTATACTTTCTAATGTTTTTAATAGGAATGGATGTTGTATTTTGTCAAAAGCCTTTTCTGCATCTATTGAGATGATCATGTGGTTTCTGCTATTTTTATTGTTGATATAATCAATTATACTGATGCTTTTCCTAATATTAAACCATCCTTGCATTCCTGGAATAAATCCTACCTGATCAAAGTGTATTAGTCTTGAGATAAATTGCTGTAGTCTTTTTGCTAGTATTTTATTTACAATTTTTCCATCTATATTCATGAGGGAGATTCGTCTATAATTTTCTTTCTCTGTTTTATCTCTTCCTGATTTAGGTATCAGTACCATATTTGTGTCATAAAAAGAATTTGGTAGGAGTCTTTCTTCACTAATTTTCCCAAATAGTTGTAGAGTATTGGAATCAATTGTTCTTTAAATGTTTGATAGAATTCACTAGTAAATCCATCTGGCCCTGGAGATTTTTTCCTAGGGAGTTGATTGATGGCTTGTCCAATTTATTTTTCTGAGATGGGATTATTTAAGTAATTTACTTCCTCTTCAGTTAATCTGGGCAACTTGTATTTTTGTAAATATTCATCTATTTCCCCAAGATTGTCAAATTTATGTGCATACAATTGGAAAAAATAATTCCTAATTATTGTTTTGATTTCCTCTTCATTGGAGGTAGATTCACCATTTTCATTTTTGATACTCATAATTTGTTTTTATCCTTTTTTATGATATGGACTAAGGGTCAATCAATTTTGTTGTTTTTTTTTTTCATAAAACCAGCTCATGTTTTTTTTAATTAATTCAATAGTTTTCTTAATTTCAATTTTTTAAATCTCTCCTTTGGTTTCAATATTTCTAATTTAGTATTTAATTGGGGATTTTGACTTCGTTCTTATTCTAGATTTTTCAATTGCATGCCCAATTCGATGACCTTCCTTTTCTCTAATTTAATCATGTATGCACTCAGAGATATAACACTTCCCCTAAGAACTGCCTTTAATGCATCCCACAAATTTTGGTATGTTGTCTTATTATTGTCATTCTCTTGAAAGAAATTACTGATTGTTCCTATAATTTCTTTTTTGACCCACTCATTCTTTAGGATTAAATTGTTTAATTTCCAATTAGATTTTAGTCTGTTTTCCCATGGCCTTTTATTTCATATAATTTTTATTGCATCATTATCTGAGAAGGATGCATTTAATATTTCTGCCTTATTGCATAGAATTGTGAAGTTTTTATGCCCTAGAACATTGTCATTTTTTGAGTATGTGCCATGAACCGCTGAGAAGAAAGTATATTCCTTTTTATCCCCATTCATTTTTCTCTAGAGATCTATCATACCTATCCTCTCTAAAATTCTGTTCACCTCCTTAACGTCTTTCTTGTTGATTTTGAGGTTGGATTTATCAAATTCAGAGAGGGAGAGATTAAGTTTTCCCACTAGCATAGTTTTTCTATCTATTTCTTCCTCTAATTCCTTTACCTTCTCCTCTAGGAATTTGGATGCTATACCACTTGGTGCATATATGTTAAGTAATGATATTGCTTCATTCTCGATGGTGCCTTTTAACAGGATATAGTTTCCTTCCTTATCTCTTTTAATTAGGTCAATTTTTGCTTTTGCTTTATCTGAGATAAGGATTGCTACCCCTGCTTTTTTTTACTTTAGCTGAGGCATGACATATTTTACTCCAGCCTTTTACCTTTACTCTGTGTGTATCCCTCGTTTCAGATGTGTTTCTTGTAAACAGCATATTGTAGGATTATCGTCTCTAATCCATTCTGCTATCCATCTCCGTTTTATGGGAGAGTTCATTCCATTCACATTTACAGTTATGATTGTTATCTGGTTCTTTCACTCCATCCTATTCCCTCCCCTCTTAATGCTTATATTTCCCCCCCTTCTCCCTTCTTCCCCTTAATAGTTTTCCTTTTGGCCACTGCTTCCCTCAGTATTCCCTTATCATCCCCCCTCCCTTTTCCTTCCCTTTCCCCTTACTCCTTCCCTCCCTACTAACATCCCCCCCGCACTTCATAGCCATTTCCTTCTCCTGCTGCCTGTAGGATATTTTTGTACTTAATGAAGTATTTTATTTCTTCTTCGCACCAAGAGTGACAGGAACAAATCTCATGTGAAGCTCCTCTCCCTCCCTTCTTTCCCTCTAAAATGATACTTTTTGAATTTCTTCTCCATAGAGCCCTATGCTTGACTGGTTGTTATACCATCCTTGCACCAGAAACAATTAAGGAAAAGCTCATATGATTCTCATCTCCCTCCCTTCTTTTCTTTTGCTATACTGTTTTTATGCCTCTTTGTGTGGCATAATATACACTTTTCTACTTCATTCATTCCTCTTCTTCCATTGCAGTCCCTTTGTAGCCCTTGGTACGATTTTTTTTAATCGTCATTTTGCGTATTTTACTTGTCTATAACCAGTTTGCTCTTATCAGATAGCAGGCCGTGTGTGTGTGTGTGTGTGTGTGTGTGTGTGTGTGTGTGTTTTCCTTGTTTACCTTTCTATGTCACTGTTGCATCTCGTAATTGGAGGTCTAATTTTCCATTGAGTTCTGGCTTTTTTATCAGAAAGGTCTGGAACTTTGTTATATCATTGAATGACCATCTCTATGCCTGGAAGAATATGCTCAGTATCGCTGGGCATGTGATCCTTGGTTGAAACCCGAGCTCTTTTGCCTTCTGGAAAATTATATTCCACTGCCTCCGATCTTTCAATGTAGAGGCTGCCAAATCCTGTGTGATCCTCACTGTGAACCCTTGATATTTGAATTGTTTCTTTCTGGCTGCTTGAAGTATTTTCTCTTTTATCTGGTAGTTCTGGAGTTTGGCCACAACATTTCGAGGACTTTTCAGTTTGCAATCTCTTTCAGTAGGTGTCCGGTGTATTCTCTCAATTTCTATTTTACCCTCAGGTTCTAGTATCTCAGGGCAGTTTTCTTTAACAAACTCTTGGAGAATGTTGTCCAGGATCATTTTTTTATCATGATTTTCTGGTAGGCCTATGATTCTCAGATTATCTTTCCTGGATATGTTTACCAGGTCAGTTATTTTTTCTTTGAGGTATTTTACCTCTTTTTCTAATTTTTCATTTTTGTTTTGTTTGTTCAAATAACTCATAGAGTTATTTGTTTCCATTTGGTTGATTCTAGTTTTTAGCAAATCATTTTCCTTGGTTAATTTTTGGAGATCCTTTTCCATATCATACACTTTTTTTTAGAGAGATGTTTTCTTCATTATTATGTTTTTCTAATTCTGCAATTTTGTTTTTGAGAGAATTATTCCTTTTTTCTTCCTCCACTTCTCTTATTTGCTTTTCAAAATCCTTCTTAAGGTCCTCTATGGCCTTTAACCAGCTTGTATTTTTCTTGGAAGCTTTTGGTGCAGGAGTTCTGACTTTACTGTCTTCCTCTTCTTCCATACTTTGATCCTTTTTGTCCCCAAAATAGGAGTCTAATGTTGGATTCCTCTGTTTGCTTTGCTTCCCTCATTTACTCATGTTGCCACTCAATTACTTGACCTTTGGGCTTTTTGCCACAGTCCAACTCTGCTAGCAGACAGGGGAGCTTCATACCAAATGCTGGGGTTTTCTCAGCTGCTGAAGGTTTTAGTTGGGTGCCTTCTATGAAGCCTCCACATGCTCTGGCAGGCTGATCACACACCCCAGGACCTCCAACCTAGACCTTAATCCAGATGCAAGCAGGTTAAAGAAAGAGCAACTACCCCTAACACTGGTTGCTTGGTCCCCCTACAGTCTGCAGACCAGGAGCTGAAGCAACTAGTGTGGCTGTGGCTGCAGCGCCAAGGTATCTCAGCTGCTTCTTGCCCCAGGGTCAACTGCTAACCTCACTCCCAACTATTGGATCCAAAAATCCACACTGCACTGACCTTTCACTTTGTCCTTAGCATCTATGTGTTGGTAATTCTGGAAACTGCCACAACTGCTGGTGATGTGAAGTCACTCCCTGGCAGTTGGTCTGGCCTGCCATGGGGCTAAGTCCTCTGGCCGCATGTAGCTGGCTTGGCTCTCAGAGCTCTGCGCTGGCTGCTTGCTGTAAGCTTGCCAGGCTGTTCTCAGAAGGAGGTTTGCTTCTCTGTATCATTTTGTGGGTTTTGTAGCTCCAAAGTTTCTTCAGAGTCACCTCTTACATGAATTGGGGGAGGTGGAAGCCAGAGCTCTACAGAAGTCCTGTTTCTACCCCACCATCTTGACTCCATACTGCTTATCTCTTTTAATTAGATCTATTTTTGCTTTTTCTGAGATAAGGATTGCTACCCCTGTTCTTTTTACTTTAGCTGAAGCATAATATATTATACTCCAGCTTTTTACCTTCACCCTGTGCATCTCCCCTTGTTTCAAATGTGTTTCTTATAGACAGCATATTGTAGGATTATGGTTTTTTAATACATTCTGATGTTTGCCTCCATTTAATGGGAGAATTCATCCCATTCACATTCACAGCTATGATTGCTATCTGTGTCTTTCCCTTCACCTTATTTCCTCCCCTGTTTATGTTTTTGCTTTTTCCTTCTCCCTTCCCCTCCTTAAGAGTCTTCCTTTTAAAGACCACTTTCCTCAGTATTCCCTCCCTGTGACCCCCCCCTTTACCTACCTTTCTCCTAAATACTATTTGCCTCCTTTCTAACCACCCCCTCCTTCTTATCCCCCCTTTACCCCTCCTACTGCCTATGAGGCAGAATGTATTTGTATACTTATCAGAGAATGTTATTCCCTCTTTGATACCAAGCCAGTGAGAATAAATTTCATACAGTGCTCCTCTCCCTCCCTCCTTTCCCTCAATTATAATGAGTTGTTATTTTCCACATCAGAATCTTAACCTTAACAGATTGTGTTGATCCCTGTTTGAACCAGAACCAGTGAGAATAAAGTTCTCATGATGTTCATCTCCATCCCTCCTTCCGTTCTACTATAGTATGTTTTTATGTATGTTCGTGCAGCATAATTTATCTTTTTCTTCCTCATACTTTCCTTTTATCCCATTACAGTCCCTTTGAATCCCTTCATAAGGTTTTTTTTATCATCAGATTAGTTCATTTATACCCATGCCATTTATCTATATATATATCCCTTTTAAAGGTTTGCAATAATCATATAAATTTCAGTACTGACAGATATCAGCTTCTCATATAGGGATATAAACAGTTTACTCTTATTGAATCCCAATTTATGTGCATGGGTGCATGTGTGTGTGTGTGTGTTTTCTTTGTTTACCTCTTTATGTCTTTCTTGGTCTTGTGATTGGAGATTAAATTTTCCATTGAGCTCTAGCTTTTTCATCAGGAAAGTCTGGAAGTCCTTTATTTCATTAAATGACCATCTCCCTGCCTGAAAGATTATGCTCAGTTTTGCCAGGTAGTTTATCCTTGTTTGAAGTCCTAACTCTTTAGCCTTACAAAATATTGAATTCAAATCCTTCTGATGTTTTAATGTAGAAACTGCTAGGTCCTTTGTAATACTGACCGTATTCCACAATAATTGTGTTCCACAACATTTGAATTGTTTCTTTTTTGACTGCTTACAATATTTTCTCCTTGACCTTTTAGCTCTGGAATTTGGCTTCTATATTTCTTGGAGTTTTCAATTTGGGATCTCTTTCAGGAGGAGTCAGGTGAATTCTTTTGATAACTATTTTACTCTCTGATTCTATGACTTCAGGACAGTTTTCTTTAATAATCTCTTGAAGGATGTTGCCCAGGCTGCTTTTTTCATCATGGTTTTCCAGTAGGTCAGTTATTCTTAGGTTATCTCTCCTGTTTCTATTCTCCATGTCAGTTGTTTCTCCAGTGAGATATTTACACTTTCTTCTAATTTTTAAATTTTTATGTTTTCTTTGACTGACTCTTGATGCATCATAGAGTCCTTACCTTCGATTTGACTGATTCTAATTTTTAGTGAATTATTTTCCTTTGTTAGTTATTGAAGCTCCTTTTCTATATGTTCAGTTTTCATTTTTAGGGAAGTATTCTCTCCAGTTAGATTTTGTACCTCCTCTCCCAGTTCACCGATTTTAATTTTTAAGTATTTGTTTACTTCAGTGACTTTTTTTTTCTAATTTGTTCACTGTAGATTTAAATTTATCTTCTACCTCTCTTATTTGACTTTTAAAATCTTTCTTGAGCTGCTCCAAGAATGCTTTTTGGGCTTGAGTCCAGTTCATATTTCCTTCTGTCTCAGGTGTAAGTATAGAGTCCATGTCATCCTCTGAATTTGGTTGTTCTTGCTCACTATAGAAGGATTATATTGATCTAGGTTTCACATATTCTTTCTTGCCCATTGTGATTGCCTGTGTCCTGAATTTTTAGAGTAGATATCTGCTTCTGGGGTACAGATGTATTGTGCTTCTCAGGCTGGGAGGAAAGGGCTTGGTTGTTAACTTTTTGTGCTGTAGCCTCTAAGTATCTAGACTGAGGCCAAGGCCAGGACTCTCAGTTTTTCCCTTTAGTTACCCTGATATTCACAGAGTAATCTGTGTGTGGGGGGGTGGTCTGGCCACTTCAGGTTTCCACCTCTGTGCCCCTTGGCTACAGCTCAGGCAGGCTTAGCAGCTGGCGGCCTGTAGCACTGGTGCCTTCAGATTCCCCTGGTGGTGCTGAGGTACACCTGGGCTTGTGTTGTTAGCCCTTGCAGGCTCTACACCTCTGAGTTTCTGTAGCTTCTGCTGGTCAGTTGAGGTGGGGCTTGTTGGGAGGACTCCTGCCCTTCACTTCAGACTCCTTATTGCTTCAGTTACACCCTTTCTCAGTGACTCCTAAGCCTGAGACTATTTATACTGTTTCAGGATTTTACTCTGGGTGGGACATTCATCTCTGTATTTTCTGGGTCGGGGAGGGAGAATTGGAGCAGCTAGGGTTTATTTCACCATCTTGGCTCCTGGAAGATCAGGTATGTCATTTTAAAATATCCAGGCTACGAGCTGATAGACCCGGGAGAAGCTACTGTCCCTGCTGCGGGCCCTGAGCTTTCCCTTACCCAGTTCTGACTTATCCTCTGTCCTTTGGTGAGATGGCTCCACATTGCCCTTGGAGTGGTTGAATCCACTGTCTGGGGCCCTTCTTACTCTGTCTGCAATCTGGTCAGCTCTGGTGCAGCCTCTACGTTCTCCGTGCTCCCCCTGCCCAGATCTATGTGGGCACTTTCCTGGCCTGGGAATCTGCCATGCTCTATCTCCCAATGGATTCTGCTACACCAAAATACATTCAGATTCACTTTTTAAAGTTTAGTGACTGGATTCACAGAGGAATCCATTCCACTATCTTGGCTCCACCCCCATATTTTTTTCTTATAGGATATGCATTTCTTCATTTCTCTTACTAGTGTGAAAGTGATATGAAATCAGAGAATATGACATTATTATTTTTTAATCTCCCCAGAACTTAGTACAATTCCTTGTACATGGCAGGTGCCCAAATATTTGTACTCTCCATTTCCATGAATAGAATATCATGCATCCCCCAGGATAAGTTGATTGCCTGAAATTCCCTCACTATGCAGAAGACTTAGTTTTTGGATCTTCAACATAGCCTTAATTCTCTGTTTCTCAGTTGTCTCATTCCTTTGATTGGAGGACTAGAGCATGGAAACAATTAAATCCTCCTAATACCTCCTTTTATAGATGGCTCAGAACTTTGCAGGTAACTCTCCATTATCCATCAGTAACTCTGCTTGGTTTCTACTCCACAAAATATCATGCATCTCTACTAGGTACCCCTTGGAGGCTCCTCTTTCAGCTTTTTTTTTTTTTTTAGATTTTAAGCGTCTTGAAGGCAGACCTGCATTTCTTTTTTCTTATTTGTATCCTTAGTGCTTAACACAATGTCTGACAAATACTAGCACTTAATAAATGTTTATTGAATTAAATATTTTTTATATTCAATGGATCTATGCTATTATCAGTTCTGGAGTTTATTCCAATGTTGTAGATCAGCATTATCAAACTCAAGGAGAAATGAATCCCTAATGACTACATATTGACTTAGAAACCACAAATTAACACATGTTCAAGTATAACTTCATTGATCTATAATATGAAAAAGAAAATTATGCAACTTATTTTATCCATTTAAAAATACCTATTACATTAGTCAAATCTTTGGCTAACAAATATATAATGGCTAGCAAAGACACAGATAATTAAATACACACATAATTAAATAGACAGATAATTAAAATGGTTATATGAATCTAAATTCATCTTCATACCCCCATCCCAATGCTGATTCTATGATATTTAAATAAAAAGAAATTGAAACTCCAAATCTTAGACACAGTTATCATAAAACATATCATCATTTAAAAGATAACTTAATTGAAGGAAATATCAATCTGATCTAGCATTCATACAAACCTTCTCTGGGAAAGAATAAATAAAATCCTATCCCATGCCTCAATAAAAATGATAGTCATAATTGGATAGATATTTATTTCATCCACACGGATTATATGGGCCAGATAGAGAAGTATATGAATAGTTGTAGTAGGTAGTTATATGGGAAAGAGGAGAAAGAAGAACAAGGGAAGGGAGAGGGGGCAGGAGGAGGGGAGGAGTAGTAGAGGCAATTAGGTGGTACAATGAATAAAAGTGCTAGACTTGTGGTCAGGATTGACCTAGTTCAAATGTAGCCACTTATCTCCTGTTTGCCTTATTTTCCTCATCTGTAAAATAGGTAATAATAGCACCTACCTCTCAGGGTTATGAGGATAAAATGAATTAATACTTAAAAGTGTTTTATAAATTTGAAATATATGCTGATTAGCTAGCAGTATTAGTAATTAACTCAAGACTTAATTTCTTTAAATATCTACGGTTTTATATTTTTGCCATGAATGCTGATCACCAATTCTCTACATCTCAATAGATTACTGTCTTGACCTTCTGTTCCCCTAAACACTATTTTCAACCTTAATTGACTTTTCTAGATTGTGCTACTGTGACATAGACTATACAATTCCATTATGAGACATACATCATTATGAGAAATAAGAATAAGACTGTAGTGAACATGGTAATAAATAAAAATAATTGATGATTGCATATAACTTTGGATGAGAAACTGTATCTGATTTCATTGACAGAAGGAACTCTTTCCCCGCAATGTAGTTTGGCATGATCTCTGGAAGTGATCAACTTAAAGAGTGCCCTGAGCAGTTGGTGATTAAATGACTTGTCACAGCCATTTTGTTTCATCTCTTGCACTGGAACCCAGATTTTCCTGGGTCCAAGGTCAGTATTCTATTCATTAATCCATGCTGCCTCTTAGACAAAATACTTTTAAGTTAGTCAAAGTGTTTTTCTCATGGCTCTCAAAATCTTATGAAAAGCTTTTTTTCTTGAAATGTAATGAATTGAGGATAGATATGGACCAAAAGTTCAATTGGAATTTGCCTTTATGTCCAATAAAATTTGATGGTGAGAATACATAAAATTCTACATAAATATCTAAAAATTAGAGATATCACTCATACCTTATAAAAATTGTTGTTTAGTCCCTTCAGTCATTTCTGACTCTTCATGACCCCATGTGGGGTTTTGTTTGCAAAGATATTGGAGTGATTTGCCATTTCCTTTTCTCACTCATTTTCTAGATGAGGAAACTGAGGTAAACATATTAAATGATTTACCCATGGTCATACAATTACTAAGTATCTGAGGTCAGATTCGAACTTATGAAGATGAGTCTTCCTGAGTTCAGGCCTAGCCCTCTACCCACTGTACCATCAAGCTGTCCTCTTTTGAAGATACTTGATATAAACTGATATAATTTTTGGTTACATTTTTGTTCTGCTGGCCTGCTCTTTCACAGACAAGAAAAAAATGTAAGATTTCACAGTGGAAAAAGCAGTGATTGTAGAGTTAGAGGACCCAGGTTTAATTTCAACTCTTTTTAATGCTACCATATCTGTGTCTCTGGGCAAGTCATTTACCCTACTTTATCATCAGTTTCCTAAGTCAAAAAATGTGAAACTTCTATTAGATAAACTCTATTCCCTTCCCTCTCTATATCTATGATCCTAATATAAACACTTCATTTTATAGACCAGTAATTAATCACAGAAAAGTAGAATGACTTGCCTAATCTTACATAAATAATAGTTGATGTAAGAATAGAAAATACAGGTGTTCTGTCTTTCAATTCAGCTCCTAAAGCATGGAATCTGGTTGGGAGACATAAGATTTGGATGTAGTAGTGCACTAGCTGGTGGTTCTCAATGATGGACTGTGATAGTAATGGCAATTAAAGATTCCCCTGTATTGGCTTGGTTTTTCAAATTGATTGTGTTAAAACCCAGAGCTTGTTAATCCCACTTGTGGGATGGACTTGTTGATGTGAAAAGAGAGTCCTGAAGTGGGAGGAGCTGGTGACGTAGATTTGGAGAGACAAGAGAGAGGCAGAAGAACTTTTTGGAAGCAGCACCCTCGTAGAGGCAGAGAGAGACTGAGAGAACTGCTGGTGGCCACTTTGAATTGCCCTGGACTTTTGAGACCTGCCCCCTGAGCTGCCAAGGACTGAAGAGACATGGCTGTTTTGATGGTACTTTGTCCGTCTGTTTTGATGTTGTTTTGCCAGATTTGTCCACTGGTGAAAGACAGTCCTGTTGTTGAAGAAGTCCTGGAACCTGGCTTTTGGTTAAGAAGCCCTGAGACTGTCCTGCAGACAGAGAGTGAATACTGTCCACTGGTGAAGGACAGTGCTGTTGTTGCAGGGGTCTGGGAACCTTTCTGTTGGTTCAGAAGCCCTGAAGAAGGATTTTCTTGTTGTATGTTTACAGAAATTCTGGGAGAGGGTTTTGCTAATGTTTTCAGGGGTTGTAGGACTGTTCTGCAGACAGAGGATGAATTAATGAAGGGACTGGCAATGTATCTTGTGGCCTTGCTAAACCTTGTCTCCCCAGGAACTAAGATTGCTGAGAACTTGCCTTGTGTCAAGAGGAAGAAAAGACCTCCATTTGGGTATTAAGTGCTGTGCTTAAACTTGATGTAACTCTGGGGTAGATTCAATTGTGATCCAGGGGTGGGGGACTTTTGACCTTTTTGTGTTCTATGGTTGAACAAATGAATGTACTTTACTTATGTTTGGAAACTAATCTCCATTTGAGAAGAGGGGTTTTGTGATGGACTAAATGAAGGTATAGCCTAGGGGTGGAGTAGTATTTAGAACAGGGACTTTGTAATTGATTGAATGAGTGGAAGGTCCTGGGGTGGGGTAGTACTTGGAGATTATTTAATCACACTTAGTAAATGATGTATTTTGAATGATGTCATGTTTTGATCTTCTCTGTTCTTGGTTGGTCACTGAATAAAATGGAGAGCACCTATGCTGGTATTTTGAACCTTGGGAAGTTGCCTTTGCTTGGCATTACATTACATGGACCAAGGTCCTTACACTAAAATTTATTTAGTAATGTCTTAATACATAATTGCAGAATATTTTGGGTAGAATATTAAATTCTTCTGGGGGTTCATAACAAATTTTTGGCTGAAAATATTCTCAGAACAAACATTCAGAAACAATGTGAAACACTGAAAGAACATAATATTTGATATAAAGGAAATTGACTTAAAATAATAATTTTGCTACAATTTCACATTAGTCATATTGTGATAGAAATATTACAAAAGGGGAAAATCATGAGAATGAAAAAAATTAAAAAGAGAAATACTATGCTTCAATCGTCATTCAGACTTTATAGTTCTTTCTCTGGATATGGATAGCATTTCCCATCATGAGTCTTTTAGAATTGTCTTAGATCACTGTAATGCTGAGAAGAGCTAAGTCTGTCAAAGTTGGTCATCGTACAATGCTACTGTGTACAATGGTCTCTTGGTTCTGCTCACTTCAATCATCATCAGTTCATGTAAGTCTTTCAGATTTTTTTTATGAAATCTGCCTGCTCATCATTTCTTATAGAACAATTTTATTCCATTACATTAATATACTGCAGCTTGTTCAGCCATTCTCCAATTGATGGCCATCCCTTCAATTTCCAATTCTTTGCCACCACAAAAAGGGCTGCTATAAATATTTTTGTACATATGAGTCTTTTCCCCTTTTTTATGACCTAGTAGTGGTATTACTGGATAAAAGGGTATGCACAGTTTTATAGTCCTTTAGACATAGTTCCAAATTGCTCTCCAGAATTGTTAAATCAGTTCACAACTCCACAACAATGTATTAGTGTTCCAGTTTTCCCACATCTCTCACATTTCTGAGATGATTTTCAAGATAGTTAAAGCAATTAAATTCACCTATATGTTTTCTTGGCATTTATTATTAATTCTTTGATGCATTCATAAATCAATGTGTATATTCCTTCCAGTTATTTAGCCAAAAGTATCTATTAAATACTTACTATATTCCAAGATCTGTTCTAAGCACCTAGAATATAAAGAAAAAACACAACTCCCATTCTAAAGCTTATATTCTAATGGTTGAAAGAATATGAAAATAATTACATAGACATTAAGATATATACGGTGTGAATGAAGAGCACTAGCAGAGTTGTGGGACTGAGTAAGGCCTCTTGTAAAAGGGGGATGTGATGAATCTTGAAGGAAGTCAGGAAAATGAAAAGGTGAGTTAAGAGGGAGAACATGTAGGGGTCCACAATATGGAGGAATGGAATAAAGAAACTGTTGTGTATCCAGAATAGCAGATAGACCATGTGTAGGCAGATTGTGGAGTACATGGAAGGAAATAAGATCGAATAATTCTGGAAAAGTAGAAAAGGGGAAGGTTTTCATACAGATCAAAAATCATCCATACTGTCTTGCCTTTTGAAAATTTCCCTTGTTTCATAGAGAACCTATCCAACATTTTAGAGACATTCCTCTATAATACAAAACAAAAACTAGTGTCCTAGGTGCATAAATGAACCTGTATTTGGAATCTATTGTAACTCACCCATGCTAGATGATCTTTCCATCTCATTTTACAGGTATACACTCTCTTTTTAATGTTTCTAAGTGCCATACTCCCCAAGCATTTATCCATTAGCATTTGGCTTACATATTGCAATTTTGATTCTTCTCAGACCATGAAAATTCATAATCAATAGTTATATAGCACCAATGGGAGAACAGTGATGTTGAAATAATAATTTTTATTAATGAGTATTTGGGCATCATTGAAAGTATTATACATTTCTGAAGTGCATCTAGTTGAAACTTCTTCTCCTCCTCCTCCTCTCCTCCTCCTCCTCCTCCTTTTCTCCCAGCTCCCATTTCATCTTCAAACTTCAAGGCCCATTTAAAATATACATCTTGCTGGAATAATTTCATCAGCTGCCTATCAACATTTTAATGATGTTTTTACTCCCTCAATTCTTTCTCTAGGGTCAATGGTTATACCAATCTCATGGTGACTATGGATATAATTGTGGTACAGTGGATAGAGCATTTAATTGAGAATGAGAAGATCTAAATTCAAACAGGGTTCTGCTACATAGATTCTATGTGAACTTGGGCTAGTCACTTCATCTCCCTTGTCTGTTTCCTAATTTGTAAAAATTAGGGCTCTGGAATCAGTGATCTATAAGGTTTTTTTTCTGGTTCTAAACCTCTGATATTGTGACCTATGCACCCCACCCCCAACAGCATTTACAATCATCAGTGCTATGAATTAAAATAATATAATCAGTTTCTACATTGATGAATTAACAGTATTTCTTATTAATCTGGCATTGTTCATCTTCAAATACACAAATCATATTGGAAGCTTATAATTTCCTCCTCCCAAAAATGGAATCCAGAAATCAAAAGTACATTAGAAATTCTAGATTTCTTCTATCAGTTAATAAAAGCAATAAAAATACCTAAAGTGATATAAGAAATGAAAGCAGTCTAAAGAACAAAATAAACAATTCAACATCAAACAGAAACTTGACTACAGTGATTTGAAAAGCAAAGAAATGAGAGAGAAAACATCTGCTGAAGGAGGATGTTGAAAATTTCTGGTTATCTTTTTTTTATCAAAAGAAGTCTAACAAAAGAAAACTACAAATTTGATCAAGCACAAAACAGAAAGATGCCTCTCTGTCAAAATAATAAGTAAAATCATTTTTTCCATTGTGGGAGATAACAGAAACACTAGATTCTGTGCAAAATAGGAAACAATGGTGATGAATGCCATTCATAATTATTTTAAACATTTCACAGGGCATATGAACTATTAACAAAGTATTCACCAGTTTCCACTGTCTGATTGTAGCTTGTTTAACAATGATATCTCATAGCTACCACAAAAATGAGATGATTCCATATACATATAAATGTGCACACATACATAAACACATAGATAATATAGATGATGATATAGGCTATATGTAGATATAAGTGTATGCTAAAGATAGAGATAGAAATAGAGGTAAAAATTTCACCTCCTTTTTCAGTCTTTCAACTATCTCTTACTCTTCATGACTTTATTGGCAAAGCTACTAGGGTGGTTTGCCATTTCTTTCTCCAGTAGATTTAAGCAAACTGAGTGACTTTTCTAGGGTCACATAGCTAGTAAGTAAAGTTGCATTTGAACTCAGGTCTCAATGACTCCAGGACCAATCCTCTATTCACTCAGTGTTCTAGCTGTCTGTAATGCAATGCCAAGGAAAGGCAACTTCCCAAGGTTCAAAATACCAGCATAGGTGCTCTCCATTTTATTCAGTGACAAACCAAGAACAGAGAAGATCAAAACATGACATCATTCAAAATACAGCATTTACTAAGTGTGATTAAATAATCTCCAAGTACTACCCCACCCCAGGACCTTCCACTCATTCAATCAACCACAAAGCCCCTCTTCTCAAATGGAGATTAGTTTCCAATCTAAGTAAAGTACATTCATTTGTTCAATCACAGAACGCCAAAAGGTCAAAAGTTCCCCAACCCTGGATCACAATTGAATCTACCCCAGAGTTACATCAAGTTTAAGCACAGCACTTAATACCCAAATGGAGGTCTTTTCTTCCTCTTGACACGAGGCAAGTTCTCAGCAATCTTAGTTCCTGGGGAGACAAGGTTTAGCAAGGCCACAAGATACATTGCCAGTCCCTTCATTAATTCATCCTCTGTCTGCAGAACAGTCCTAGAACCCCTGAAAACATTAGCAAAATCCTCTCCCAGGATTTCTGTAAACATACAACAAGAAAATCCTTCTTCAGGGCTTCTGAACCAACAGAAAGGTTCCCAGACCCCTGCAACAACAGCACTGTCCTTCACCAGTGGACAGTATTCACTCTCTGTCTGCAGGACAGTCTCCAGACCCCTGCAACAACAGCAATGTCCTTCACCAGTGGACAGTATTCACTCTCTGTCTGCAGGACAGTCTCAGGAGCTCTTAGCCAACAGCCAGGTTCCAGGACTTCTTCAACAAAAGGACTGTCTTTCACCAGTGGACAAATCTGGCAAAACAACATCAAAACAGACAGACAAAGTACCAGCAAAACAGCCATGTCTCCTCAGTCCTTGGCAGCTCAGGGGGCAGGTCTCAAAAATCCAAGGCAATTCAAAGTGGCCACCAGCAATTCTCTCAGTCTCTCTCTGCCTCCACGAGGTGCTGCTTCCAAAAAGTTCTTCTGCCTCTCTCTTGTCTCTCCAAATCTATGTCACAAGCTCCTCCCAGTTCAGGACTTTCTTTTCACATCAACAAGTCCATCCCACAGGTGGGATTAACAAGCTCTGGGTTTTAACACAATCAGTTTGAAAACCAAGCCAATACAGGGGAATCTTTAATTGCCATTACTATCACACTGTCCTAGATCATCTTACTCCTGGATTATTTCAAGAGTCTGCTGTTTGGTCTCCCTGTCACTTTTCTCTCAAATGCTTCTATCGTCTATTCAGCTGCCAAAATAATCTTCCTAAAGCATAGGTCTGTCCATGTCACCTCCAGATCTACTCACTAACCTGAAGTAGTTTTCTATCATTCCAGGATCAAATATAAATGGCTCTGTTGTTCAAAACACTTTATAACATGCCCCCCACCCCGCACCCCTGTTTAATAGGGAGATGACATAGTCAGATCTATACTTAAGATCAGTTTAAAAAAAGATAAATTTTTTATTTGGTTATAAAGTTTTCTCCTAACTATACATTTAATACGTAATGTTTTCCACCTTTTTTCAATGAGTTTATGATGTAAAGTTTTATATCTAAGTTAAATGCCCATTTGGAGCTTGTCTTTGTATAAGGTATGAGGACTTCTACATCTAATCAGTCCTATGCTATTGTCCAGTTTTAGGGGCAATTTTTTTTTGGTCATATAGTTCTAATCCTAGTTGCTGAGGTCTTTGTGCATATTGAATATCATGGTACTAGGCATATATTTTTTCCATATGTCTTGTACCAATTTTGTTCCACTGATAGATCTATTTTTTTTAAACCAGTACTAATTTTTTTTTAAATAACTGCTTTGTAATATAGTTTGATATCTGGCACATGTAAGACTTCTTCATTTTCATTTCTTTTCATTGCTTCTCCTGAGAGTCTTGATGTTTTTTTTCTTCCATGTGATTTCATCATTATTTTTTCTAGTTTTATAAAATAATCTTATGTTAGTTTATTGGTATGGCATTGAGTAAGTAAATCAATTTAAGTAGTATTTTCATTGTTATTATATTGTTTCATCCTACTCATGAGTCAATATTTTTTCTTATTACATAGGTCTTTTTATACATTGTGAGTGTTTCAGAAGATATACTTCCAAGTATATTATGCAGTGTGCAGTAATTTTGAATGGAAATTCTATTTCTTCTTGCTGGATTTTATTACAATAATCTAGAAATTCTGATGTGTGGATTTATTTTATATTATACAAGTTTATTGAAACTATTATTTAAATTATTTTATTGACTCTTTGCAGTCATTTTATAATACATTATCATATCATCTACAAAAGTGATAATTTTTTAACAGTTACTTTCTCCATTTTTCTTATGTTATTGCTATAGTTAGCATATTTGTCAACATGTAAAAGATAAGTATTTATATTAGCCATCCTTATTTCTCTCTGAATTTATTAGAAAGCACTCTAGGAGAGGATTCTGTGAAGATGGTAGAGTAGGTCAGAACATTCCAAGTTCTACAGATTTACCCTACAAACAAGACAAAATAGCACCACAGGACAAATGTAGAGTGGTAAAGATAAACAAGATTTGGGGCAGAACAGTGATCCTCCTGGGACAACCTGAGAAGATTTCAAGAAAAAAAATCACAGGATCAAGATTTGATCTCTGTGAAGAGTAAACACCTCCAGGCTAGTTTCTCTGAAACAGAAAGTAGAAAATCCTGGGGTTACCTGCATTGGGAGGTAGCCTCATTCATAGCCACAGGAATTTTCACCTCCCAGTCAGAGTCTATGCATATATAAGTCTATGTATATAAACACATATTTACATACATATATTACAAACACACACACGCACAAGAGCTGGGAGCATGGAAGAACCATGGAGTTTGGAAGTCAATCTCAAGTCAAGATAAAAGGATGTTTACTTGGGTACTTAACATGGCTGACCATGATTAAGAGGATGTGACCTAGGTGTGGGAGACCTATATAATTTCTACTTTATACCCCTTAAGGATGATTGCTCCTTAAGGATGATTGAGTTAAGGATGATTGGAAGCAAGTTTCCAATTGAGTTAATTTTACCAGAAGAGTATTTTGATAATAATAATAATATTGATTGATTCAGATTGTGAGTTAATGAATAATATCTTTTGTTTAAGGCTATGTGGACACTTTAGTAATAAATTGTTATGTTATATTGTTGTGAAGGTTGTACTTTGGTTTCTATTAATGTTTTGCTTTAGTTTATTGCTGAATATGTTGAGTATTCACTATAGTATGTGATCAGAACCTTAAAGTTATTCATAGCAGCAATTCTCATGAGAGCTGCTTGTGCTTGGTTTTACGCCATCAGCCTCACATTCACATTTGTGACGATTCATTATTTATTTCCTTCACTTCTATGCTTATATTTTTTTCTATTCTATCTCTTTCTGTTTATTTCAAGCAATTTCCCTTTCATTTTATTTTTTTAGCTTTCTCTTCACTATTCTTTTCAATCAGAAGGTGTGTTTTGCTTATTGAATCTACACTCTTTCTAATATTCCCATTTCCTCTCTTACTGTTCCTCTCTGAAATATTTTTTGGTTGATTGCATTTCTCCAACAAATTGCATGTGTTCTGCCTTCTTTTTATCTGTTTAGATAAAAATGAATTTTATGACACTCACTAATGCCACTGCTTCCATGTATTTATTTTTTTCCCGTGTGTACAACTGGATTATATATGTTAAGAAAATTATTTCATCTTTTCTCCTATTTTCCTTTGATGTATCCGTCTCCACTTTTTTTTCTTTTTTACATCTCCAACTTAATATAAAACTACTTATAGGTCATATGTCTCTATTGACTACCTCTATGACAACTTGTAAAATTCAATTTCTGAAAGAATTCAGCCCACCAAGAAGACACTGTGGAAAGAATGACAGACTAGGAGTCAGGAAGACATGAGTCCAGATTTTTCCTTAGATGCATTAGTTGTGTGACCCTCAGCAAATAATTTAACCTTTGTTTGCCACACTTTCCTTATGTGAGGATGGGATAAACGCAGCACCTGCCTTCCAAGTTCAATGTGGGAATCAGATTAGATACTAATTGTAAAATGCTTAGAATCGTGCCTTCACATGGTAGTCACAATTTAATGTTACCTATTATTGGTTATTATTATTAAATAAATCTTTGAACATCCCCTTCTATTAAATGTAAATATATCATCTTTATGAAGTTCTTTCTGATTGTTATTGTACTTATTATTTTCTTCTTGGGTCAGGATTTAAATCCCAGTCATTTGACTCCAAGGCTAGCCCCATTTCCATTGCACCATTTTCATCACTGAGATCACAGACATACAAACAAAGACACATATGTGTCTATAAAAGAGTTTGTGTGTATATTATACACACACACACACATATCAATATGTGTGCCATATAGTCTTTCAAAGACATATGACTCTGAAGACATTGTTTACACCATTCCTGTCACAAAAAAATATCCTTAGTATTTAACTATTTACAATAATAAAATGTTATATCAGTATGTTTAACTAGAGGAAGGTGCTCACCAGATGTTTCACTGAGGACAATTTCAATGTCATGATAGTAGTGATACTAGCCCCTGTAGTTCCTCCTCACATAGCCCTTCTTGATAGAAGATTTAAGATAATCAAACTAGTTATAATTTAAAATCTAATTGAATCCAAATTTCACAAATAAGCTTGCAGTTAAATGAATGATTTGTTTGGAATAACAAGCAATGATACTATAGCCACTATTTCAGTGTTACATTGAATGAATCACCATTTCTACATTACATCAGGCACATCAACAAATATATACATATAGTATATGGCTTTTTACTGGACAATGAACTTTTAAAAATACTAAGTATGAAAAGTCATAATAATGGGTGAATCTGATAAAATGCTGATTATCCCTTAACTATATGGATCTGACTGAAAGGAATTTAATTAAATATTTTAATTGTTTATAAATTTAAATAAAAACATCTTCTTTTATTTTGCCTGCTCTAAGCCAGGTGTTTAAAAGAAAAATCACTGTGCTTCATGAGGACACCAGAAAGTTGCCAAATGAGTACAAGAGAAGATGATAAGTTTTACCTTGTTTGGGGATCATGATGACCAGAACATAAGATATTTAGCAACTTTGCCAAGCTTGTGGATGGAAGGACCCTGAGGATCCCATAAAAGAAATGAAGTGGTGCTTCTTATAGGAGCTTGTAGTCAATGTGCTAAATCAAGAGGGAAAGTACCTTGGGCCATAAAACTTTGATGCCAAAGTTCTTAGGGAGCAGTTTTACCAATAAAATATTACATTGCTTCTAGAGGAAAGCAGACCCAAAAGACAGAAGTGAAATTTCGGGCTCTTCTCAGGACTCATCCCAATTGTTTTAGAATTCTTAAGAATACTTTAAAAAAGCCTATTTATTTATTTATTTTTAAATTTCTTTTTAGTTTTCAATATTCATTTCCCAAAGATTTTGAGTTACAGATTTACTTCCCTTTTCTCCCCTACTCCCCATGCCAAGATGGCAAGCATACTGACTACCCCTTTCTTCCCCAATATGACCTCTCACGTCTCCCCATAACCCCCCTTACTTTCTTGTAGGGCAAGATGGAATATACCCCATTGCCTATATATCTTATTTCCCAGTTGCATGAAAAAAGAAAACTATTTTTAATTTTAACATTTGTTTTTAAAACTTTGATTTCCAGATTCTTTCCCTTCTTCCCTCCTCACCCACTCCCACTTTGAAGACTAGTAATTCAATATAGGCTGTACATGTGTAGTTAAGCAAAACATTTCCATAGTAGTTATATTGTGAAATATTAAATATACTTCCCTCCATCCCATCCTGCCCCCCCCATTTATTCTATTTTCTCCTTTGACCTTGTCCCTTTTCAGAAGTATTTGCTTCTAATTATCCTCTCCCCTAATCTGTCCTCCCTTCTATCATTCCCAACTTATCCCCTTCCCCACTACTTTCCTATAGGGTAAAAAACCCAATTGAGTGTGTATGTTATTCCTTCCTTAAACCACATCCAATGAGAGTAAGGTTGACTAATTCCTTTACACCTTCCTGCTCTTCCCTTCCACTGTAACAGCTTTCTTCTGCCTCCTTTGAGATAATCAATCCCATTCTATCTCTTCCCCTCTCTTTCTCCCAATATATACCTCTCTCACCTCTTAATTTTATTTTTTATATCATCCCTTCACATTCAACTCACCCTGCGCCCTCTGTCTATGCATGCATTTACACACAGATACACACAGACACATATACATACACACCTATACATACATATATATATATGTATATATACATATATAATCCCTTCAACTATCTTCATACTGAGAAAAGTCTCATGATTTACAAATATTGTCTTTCCATGTAGGATTGTAAACAGTTCAACTTTAATACATTCCTTATAATTTCTCTTTCCTGCTTACCTTTTCATGCTTTTCTTGCTTCTTGTATTTGAAACTCAAATTTTCTGTCCAACTCTGGTTTTTTCATCAAGAAGGCTTGAAAGTTCTCTATTTCATTGAATATCCACATTTTCCCCTGAAGTATTATACTGTTTTCTTCTTTTTTATAACTTGTTAATTTATTTATCTTTAGTTTTCAACATTCATTTCTATAAGATTTTGAGTTACAAATTTTCTCCTTGTCTTTCTCCTACCCCCATACCAAGATAGAGAGCCTACTGAATACCCCTTACCCCAATCTGTTCTTTCATACCCTCCCCCATTTCCTCCTAACTTTCTAGTAGGGCAAGATGGATTTTGATACCCCAGTGCCTGTATATCTTATTTCCCAGTTGCATGTAAAAAACAATATTTTTTAAACATTTGTTTTTAAAACTTTAATTTCCAAAATTCTCTTCTTCCCCCTCTCACCCCCTCCCAATAGGAGGACATGCAATTCAATATAGGTTGTACATTTGTAGTTATGCAAAAATTTTCCCTAGTAGTTATATTGTGAAAGGCTAACTATATTTCCCTCTATCTTAATCCACCCTCCACTTATTCTGTTTTCTACTTTGACCCTGCACCTCTTTAAAACTGTTTGCTTCTAACTACCCTCTCCCCCAATCTGCCCTCTCTTCTGTTGTCTCCCCTCTTATCCCCTTCCCCCCTACTTTCCTGCTGGGTAATATACCCAATTGAGTGTATATGTTATTCCCTCCTTAAGCTGAATTTAATGACAGTAAGTTTGATACATTCCCTTTTGCCTTCCTTCTCTTCCCTTCCATTGTAACAGTTTTCTATTGCCTCTTTAATATGAGATAATTTACCCTATTCTATCTTTCCCTTTCTCCTTCTCCAAATATATTCTTAATTTTATTTTTTAGGTATCATCCCTTTATAGTCAACTGATCCTGTGTCATCTCTCTAAGTGTACATGTAAATACATTCACACACTCTCATATATATTTATACACACATACACCCTCCTACACATAGATACATATATACATACATATGTATGTATACCCATATATACATATATCTTCCCTTCAATGTTCCTCATCCTGAGAAAAGTCTCATGAGTTTTGTAATAATAATGTAGTAATGTAATAACTCATGAGTTACAATTATTGTTTTCCCATGCAAGAATATAAATAGCTCAAATTTAATAAATCCCTTATGATTTCTTTTTCTCGTTTACCTTCTCATGCTTCTCTTGCTTCTTGTATTGGAAATTCAAATTTCTGTTCAGCTCTGGTTTTTTCATCAAGAATGCTTGAAAGTCCTCTATTTCATTGAATAACCATACTTTCCCCTGAAAGCTCAGTTTTTCTGGGCAGTTGATTCTTGGTTTTAATCCTAGCTCCTTTGACCTCTGGAATATCATATTCCAACCCCTTGATCCTTTTTGTCCCCCAAAAAGGATTCTATGATCTGATTGTGCTTCCTCTGCTTGCTCATCTTGTTAGTTAATTACTTGACTTTTGAGCACTTTGCTATGGTAGAACTCTGCTTCTAGAGTGGAGAGAGCTGTGTCCCAAATTTCTGGGGTTTTTACAAATGTTCTCAGAGCTGTTATCAAGGGTATGAGGAGGGCACCCTCTCTACAGCCACCACAAGCTCTGGCACACTAGCATTCCTCACCTCAGGACCACAACCCAAGACTGTGAACAAGATCCAAAAGCTTAACGCAAATGTTATTACTCTTTAATGGTTGTTTGGTCTACCTATGATCTGTAGGCCTGGACATCAGGAGGCAGCCATGTGGTAATAGCTTCAGCCACCACCACCTCTACCATGGCTGAAGGCAGGGGCTGGACTTTGCTTTTCTCTCACCCAGTTCCAACAGAGTTCCCTACTGACCTTTTACTTTCTCTGGCATTTATGGGTTGAGAAGTCTGGAAACTACCACAGCTGCCAGTGATTCACTTTCCTGAATTCTGCTCTAATGGATCTGTGCTTCAGGTCTAGGCCGCCCTGGGTCTGGGTTGGTGCAACTCACACAGGACTGTGCTTGGCTCCCAGTGTGGTACTCCAGACCCTTCCTTTTGGCCTGCCAGGCTGCTTTCAATTACAGGAGTTAACTGGAGATATGTTGTTTTTAGGGAGTTCATGAACTTAAGGAAAAATTACGAAAATAGCATTTTCTTAAATTGTGATTTAAAAAGAAAACACTTATTCTGGTCTTTTACACGCATGAAAAGGTTTAGAACGTTCACTATAGTATAAACTATAAAAGTGTTAAGGGAGTGGGAGGAAAATACCAAGACAAATACTGAGGCATTGTGACTAATCCTGAGCAAATAAACATAAATCTTCCTAGGTGTATTTATTTTAATCCTATAGGTTTCATATTTTCCTCTGATCATTCTTTTCTCTCTGTCAGTTTGTGGGTTCTGTAGCTCTAAAATTTGTATAGAATCATTTTTTTTTTTCACAAGTATTGGAGGTGGTTGGACCAGGAGCTCAAACAAGTTCCTCCTTTAACTCTGCCATCTTTGTTCCACCCCTCCCTCAAACATACTTTGTGAATTTGATGTATCTTAATGAACTTCCTCTGTATATAAATGATTAGTCATCTCAGAGTTACATGGAATTGGGAAAGAAATTAGCATTTTAAAGGCATAAAAACCCACCTATTTGTTTAAAGTGATTCATATGTATAGATGGAGAATCCAGGAAAGTGTGGAGATAAGTCAAAGCTAGGAAAAAAAAAAAAACTGTTAGTGCATGCATGCATAAAGAGATGGTTTCCTTCAAACTTTGGTCACCATCTAGAGGCTTGATTTAGCAGAGCAACTTAACAGGATGCTCATTTTTTCACGTTCTTCACACATTTTTGCCCAGTGAATGAGCTACTCCAGCTCCAGTTAAGACTGTCAAATTGTTCCTCAACTTATATCTGTTAGTACTATTAATTGGTTGGGGAAAAAATTGGCCTCCCTATGTTAGAATGAAGCAAAATTTTTACCTGTCTCGCATTTCATATTACTTTGAACTCAGTCTAGTCCCTTAGAATGCAAATGTAAAATGCAAATGTGGTATAGTTAACAGAACACTGAAACTAGAGTGAAAGTATCTAGCTTCAAATGCTGCTCTTGGGGCGGCCAGGTAGCACAGCAAGTAAGAGCACCGGCTCCAGTGTTGAGAAGACCTGAAGATCGAATCCCGGGCTCAGACACTCAGCACCACACCCAGAAACACCTGGCCGTGTAACCTTGAGCAAGTTACTTAACCCCAATTGCTTAGGGGTGGCCAGGTGGCTCAGCGAGTAAGAGCACCGGTTCCAGTGTTGGGACGACCTGGAGATCGAATCCCAGGCTCAGACACTCAGCACCACACCCAGAAATAACTGGCCGTGTAACCTTGAGCAAGTTACTTAATCCCGATTGCTTAAAAAAAAAAAAATGCTGCTCTTATGCACAATACCTTGGGGAGGTCACAGCTTCCTTGAGTCTAATCCTTACCATCTGTAAAATTATGTTACTAGATTAAATGAACCCTGAAGTGCCTCCTTTCTAGTTCTAGATCTACAATCATTAGGTCCAATAATGAGATGACATTTACACAATGCCAATATTTTTTAGTTTTCATGTCATCTTATATATAATCAAGTAAATAAGGAAAGTGGGGTTGTCTTTCCCCCTTCTGTTGAACAAATATTCTCAGTTGAATTTACAAGCAATATTTTTCTTAAATGCTTAACTGTTCAACTAAAAGTTAAAAAAAGTTATTTATCAAATGACATGTTGATTTTTTTATTTGCTGCACATAAGACAGGATGAAGTTATTGCTGAGCCTTCTGCCACTATTTTCTAAGGTTGAATTGAAGTGCTTAGAGCAATGTTACCAAGGCAAAGCTGTATTATCTTAGAGCTGGAGTATAGGTGTTGGGTCTGCATTATTTTATAGTGAATCCCTGCAGTTTAAGCTGCTTTTCATTTAAAAAGCCTGTCAAAGAAGTTTTGATACCTTTGTATAGATGGATACCTTAATACATTCATATTATACTTCAAAATGTCTGTGCATCCATGAGCTCATTCATGTTAGTACTCTTTCCACAAGGAAGACCACTATCCATGCATGTCTTCTTAGCCTGTGGAATTCTCTTCTTTCTTCTCTGATAAATACTCCCCAGACTATCAAATTAACATACTATGGCCATCCGTCTATGATTTTAACACATCAATGCTGCTCTTCTAAGGTCTGTCATTTATCTTTAATTCTTGCCACATAACTTTTCAATCAGGGATTTCCTGGATGATAGCCAGGCCAGCTCTTGCATTGCTGATAATACACATGTGTTACTACTCAGGGCAGCCTATTATGTCTACCAGTTTTCTTCCCATATTTTGTTAGGGAAATATCCTGATAAATCTGAAAGAATTAAAAATAATTCTGGTGCCACCATTGACTTTTTGGTCATCAATGTTTTTAGTTTTTAGAAATTGTGGTGTCACTTTATTTGCAGCCATACTAGAAGATAGGGAGAATATTATTGTCTAAATGATGAATTTTTGTATCTGGAAACACTTTGGACCCTGTATTTTGCAGTTTATTTTAAGGGATTTTAAAGAATTATAGTGGATAAAGTATTTAAGGGATTACAAAGCATTATTTTAAGGGATTATAAAGTATTATACAGTTTATTTTAAGGGATACCCAACCCTCTACCTTCCTTCTATCCAATTCTGGGCTTATCCATCTTCATCATGATAGATAGATAGATAGATAGATAGATAGATAGATAGATAGATAGATAGATAGAAAGATAGAAGGCTCTAAGTCAATGGACTGGCTGCACATAATACTGAATGTTATAATATGAACAATAGACATGTTTCATCCACTTATTTTTTCCTACATGAATTTTTAGGTTGATCTCATCTAAATGGTCAATGTTTTTTTGGAGGTTATGTAATATTCTAGAGTTTGATATAATCAACACTTTGTTTTTAATAAGCAGAAGCACTGGGAACTCTCCTTTTTTTTTTCCCCAGAACATGATATCAACAAATACCTTTCATAGGCATGCATTTTCTTTTTTTCATAACTACCATGATGATGATAACCAAAACAAAAATAAAAATTCCTGCTGCATTGATCTATCAAGGAAACTCATATGATCTGAGCATATGCATATTAACATAAACAATTCTACATAATTATATTATGTGAAAATCAGAAAATGGTATAATGTTTTTTTCTTAACTAATTACAAAAGATTACATCAAGAATCTATTTTAAGGGGGATGGCCTTGGGATATTACTAATTAAATTGTGTCTGTGTGTACTCTTGAAACATGGATCTAGCATGAATCATAGACAGCTATGTTGAGACACCCAATGTCACAAGTTTGTATCATAAGGAGTTAAACACTAAAGGAGAGACAGTTGTGATTTGGATTTACTGAATCATCACAGAGTCAGGTAACAGGACATTACCAAACAGTTGTCTTTAGTATGAGAGTACTTTTTGAGTCCAGAAATTTTAAAAAGTATAATGAAGGACTGGGTTCTAACCGTTAATTGAAACTCGAGCCCAGACCCAATAGAAATCTACAACAGTAATTATTTTATAAGTAACTAATTAAGGAATATTGAGAAACAGCATCACATAATATGTAGAGTGCCAGCCTCCCAATTCAGGAAGACCTGGGTTTTCTTCTGAGACACACAGGCATGCTATGAGGCTTGGCAAGTCCCAACCCCTCAATGCTCTAAGCCAGATATATCAAAAACAATGTTCAGGGTTATGTTCAGCCCACAGTTCTCTAGAGTGATTCCTAAATATTAAAATTTAACTGAGAAACATTTAACAAAACAAATAAGAATACAATATGACCCAGATAATATTAATATGTGGTTTTCTAATTCAATATGCAGCCTGCAGGGATTTTTATGTATAGTTCAGTGGCTCCCATTTCTATTTAAGTCTGACACCTCTGCTCTAGGCAATTCTCTAAAATGGTAAGTCACAGATGCTATCTATATTATTAGAGGGAGTTTCATCATTCAGATGTTCCCTATACCAATGAAAATCACAGGCTTATTCCCTACCCTATTTAAATGATAAATTAGATAAAAAGTTTTCTTAAATTCTTTTCATTTTTTTCATTTCTTTATTTCTTCTTTTCGTTAACTAGAGAAAACAAAATTTATTGAGTGAAGCCTGTAGGTCAGTACTCTTTAACAAATGTGTAAAATGGGCATAGTAATAGCTCCTATTACCTAGGGTTATCATAAAGATCAAATGAGATAACACATATAAACCTTATTGAAGTGTCTGGCCAGGCTCTTCAGATTTTAGGGGCCCTTACAGAGTTACTGAACTAGATTTAACTTCTGATGAATATGAAAGAATGCAAAATTCTGGTCCCTCCAGGGAATTGAGTTAAGCCCCTAGTCTTGCACTAGCTAATAGAAGAGACTCCAAATATTGGCAAGTAGACCTTTGGGGACAGAAAAGATCAATAAGATAGAGAAAAAAGGAAACTGTATATAAATATGATCAATGGCAAAGTGGAAAGAATGTTAAATTTGGAGTCAAATGACCAGGATTTGAATTCTCACTTTGCCAATTACTTGTGTCCTCAATTACATATCTTTTCTAGCTCTAATCCTATAAGTATAGTTTGAGGAAGATAAAAATAAAGGGAAATGAGAAAGGAAAAATAAGGCAAAGGAGAAAAGAAAGACCAAAAAAAGTAAAATTTTTTCCTCTTCTTTACCATTTGTGACTAAAGAATAGATATGTATAGCCTATCCTGGTAAACTTTAAGGAACACTGCAAATCATAGAACAAAGTAAAATATTACTAAATAATCTTTAAAGGTTGCTATAAACATTTTGTTATTGACTAGTTAATAATAAGCAAAAGCTAGCTATTTAGGTAAGTATAAGAATTTCACGTCTCATTTAATAGTATTCTATGATTTTATTATAATAATTTTTACTATAGTTCAACAAAAATATGGACCTACTATGTGCAGAATACTTCTACAGTAGAAGCAAGGTTTTAAAAGAGAAAAAAAAACCACCACTTAGTTTCTTCCCTCAAAGAGCTATCGTTTTACTGAGGTGCGACAGCACAGATGAATATAATCTAAATACCACAGCCAAATTATGGAACACTCTCCTCATTGGTAGAGATAAATGTCCTCCACCAGTGTGTGAGGGATAATTTACAGGGAAGTTTCCCTATTCTGATAAAATCAAATCTAACCTGGCTTCAGCATCCACTAGGCCTAAATTTAGAAGTCACCTGACCTTACAGGAATCTGGAACTTAGAGCAATGGAGACCCTCCCCAGTGCCACCTCAGCACAAGATATGCCAAGTAAGGATAAAACTGCCTTCCTGGCCTTGCATTGGACACCCATATGTTTCCATGACCTTTGTTTCCAAGATGCTCCTGCGCTTAGGTTGTGGTCTGGCCTCCCTACCAGTGTGAGTGAAGGCCAGTTGGTGGGGGCGGGGGGGGGGCGGGCAGTTGGGTTTCGGCATTAGAAGGTTATATGACCATGGGCTTGCTTCTACCTGTTACTCTCTCCCTGGCAGATGCCATTTGAGCGACAGGGGCAGAGGGCCCTTTCTCATGACAAAGAATAAATAAACTTTTCTCTACTTTCCTAAGCAGTCTGCAAACTCACTTCCTGTGCCATTGCACACAAGTGTGAAGGGAAGGGTGAAGTTAGCAAGAGTGGGAAAGGGTAAGACACTGTTCTTTGAGTGCCTTTGGAGTAAGACTCACTTTCAGTCTCTTTATATTCCACAGTTACTTCAGGTGCTTTGGGTTTCTAATTTCAAGAGAGAAGATGAAAGATGCTAACCTCACTTCAGGAAAAAAATCTCTGGGAAGATGACAACATGAAAGGAGGTGTTCCAACATGTACCTATTTCCATCATGCTATAGTAAAGACTTTGAGGAATTTCCTCTTGGATGAGATGTAGCACTTTGCAAGTTAAACTGAGTTACCTCATTCCTAATAGAAGGTCCCCTTCACTTTGTATCATCTGGCATATATTTTCCTGTGTGTACTTTCTCTGATTTCTTTTTTACTCTTAACTGAGATACAAGGGTTTCTTTGCTACTTGCCATATGTGTACATTTTGGAATTGGTATTTGGTAAGCAGGGAGTCATACCATGGATATAAAGTTTGGTGTCCTTCTTCCATAAATGAAGAGTAATCAGAAGTTTAAATGAAAGATGTAAACCACATGTCTTGGGCTAATAATATTTTAGGGAATAGATAAATATAGTTCTAGCCTGGTTCTTTCTGAGGAGAGCAGAGTGGCAAAGCTTCTGTACCTAACCTCCTACTTCCAGTCCTGAAAGGAATTAAAGCATCCCTTTGAGAATGGTGGGGAGAGGAGGCTAGAGATATCTATTTTGCCTCCCTTCAAGCTATATAATGACACCTGATGCTATACCTAGGGGACATCTCTTTCTATACGAACCACATATTCAGATTAGTATCATACAAGGCAGAGAATGAGGAGAGCAAATAAAAGAAATAGATAAAATTACCTAGCCAAATTGGGAGAGGGAAGGACTTTTCACCATGGAGGTTACTTTTGTATGAAGTCAGTTCACCTTAGTGCATCTCCAAAGGAGTGAGGAGGGTTAGTTATTAACACCCATAGAATTCTGTTTTAAGGTTTTGTGAGAAAGAAAACTGTTTCATGGCTCCATTGAATTTTAGTTTCAACACAGTAGTGAACATTTCAGGATTTAAAAGGTGAATTTTGGCAAGAAATTGGCTTCATGTTAACAGGAAATCTTTAACAGAGCTCAAAGAATATGTTTAAAAATAGAATAGAATACCTTTTGTGGCTATCAGAACAGTTTAATTAGGAGGACATCCACTTGATTCCAGAGGTGTTCAACCTGATTTTTTCTTATCCCATTCAACTAGATGGAGTCATTCCGAAAATTTCACACTGTTCTTTTCCCTTTCTGATTGAGAGACATTGGAAGCAGAATACTGTAGGAGAACAAATGAAAGGCACTGTGCCTTTTCATGGAAGAAACCAGGAAATGTCACTGCTTTAGAAATGCTTCTGTTGCAGGAGAATGCACCAGTGATGAGAGTATTTACCATTCCTGATGATTGCATCAGGCTGCACCCCATCAGCATTCAATGCAGTACCCTGACCTGCAGGAAACCATTCCATCTGTAAAAGGTCAAACATTCTTAGCCTTAAGCTTTTGAAATGAAGCAGAGAAAACAATTTCAAAGCTATTTACTACTCTGTACTCTGACAGCTTTTGTCCTGGCTTCCTGTAAGAGATATTTGCTTTTATAGTCACAATCCTTTAAGTAAATACGATGCTTGTGGCTACAGAAATGCATTTGATTGCTTTCTTTGAGTCATAAGGCTTTTATCTTGTTTCTAAAATCATAAAGCCCACTAGGCATTGCATTTTTCCAGCAGTATTGACTGATGTCCCTCTTATACATTTAGGTAATCAGATAAAAGTACAGATGATGATAGAGTAACTCAAGTAATGCAGGAAGGGATTTATAATACATGAAACCATTTTTGCAATGGAGGTAAACATGCCTTCCAGAGAACACGAAAATGATTATTATTGTCAGCCTGCAACATTTTGCATTTCTAATATGCTTCTATGTAGGCTTCTTTGGATGATTTAACAAGAATATACTTGGAAGCCCTTTAGCATTGTTTAGTAGAATGCTGCACAGATCATTGTTATTAAACAGGTTCTTATTCCTTTCAAGAGCTCTATCAAATCAAGAAGGGAAAAGGTAGTGGCAGATTCTGTTTGTTTTTAAAGCAGCTATAGATTCTATCTGTGGAACAATGGCCTATAAAAAGCATCCTATAACATATTTTTATGAATGTGATAGGCTTAGAAGACATGTACTGAAAGAGTGAGTGATCATATGAAAATAGTAGCCTATCACTTCTAAAGATGTGATCATACTGACCCTTCATTTGTTGATAGCATTTTCTTCCCAATACTTTGTAATACCCATGCCCTCTAAGAAAAGAGATGTCATCATATCCTCCCCACTCTCACTCCCCTGATCCATTTAAAGGGGAGGACACAGGATAGTCACAGTTAGGAGGTGCCATAGCATAGAGGGTAGATTTACCTGAAGACAACATGAAATAAGGTTTTTATTTTAAATTAAAAATTAAAAAAGGGCAAGGAGGGAGAAAAAGGTCTATAGCAAAGATTTCAGCTATAGACCTTTTTCTCCCTCCCTGCCCTTTTTGATTTTTGAGTCCCTCTAGATTCAGCCTGAATATAGAGAGATTTTCAGAATTTGATGCATAGGGATAGATCATTTTGAAACTCCACCTTTTAAAGCTACCTCCCCATAATTGACTAGTATTATCCAGAAGAGCCTGAATCTGTCTTCCCATCAGCTAAACTGCTTCTATTCTATCATATATTTGACACTTAGATTTAAGTGTATTGACCTATGAGCAAAGCACAAATGCTAACAGAAGCCACAGGATTCTTAAATGCATTCAGCAGAGAAAAAATAAAGATCATTATTATATTTTTGAGATATCTTAGCACTTATTGTGAAACATAGGAGTTTTCATAGTCAAAAGATATATATTGTCTGAAACCAAGACATTATATTCAATTTTTGGTTATCCAAAGAAGTTTTAAAATTGAAAGCTTTGCTTCACCAATGTCCAACTTATTCATAGGTACTTTATGCCATCCCCCAATTTCAAATCTTAATCAGTGGATCAGTGCTACAGAAATATTTGAAAACTCCAAGTGATATATCATATTATATTAATTATGCTATAATGTTATCAGCATTTGCACTATTTCTCTTTTTGTTAAAACAGATCAAAATTCCTCTAAATTTTGACTGAGCAGATTTTACAGAGTTAAAGAATACTGTGTCCTAAAATGCTATGGGAGAAATAAAAAATAGACAAGATGGGAAGTCCTAAAGACTATAATTCTTAAGACACAAACTAAAAAAAGTGAGAAGGAAAAAAATAGGGGAATTCTGCTTAAAGAATAAGCAATGAATGAATCATAAATTTAGATTTCTTTTTAAAGACAATAATAATAGCTTATGTTTATATGGTACCCACTATGTACCAGATACTGTGTTAAACACTTTAAAAATATTGTATTGGGGTGGCCACGTAGCACAGCGAGTAAGAGCACCGGCTCCAGTGTCAGGATGACCTGGGGATCAAATCTGGGGTCAGGTACTCAGCACCACACCCAGAAATAACTGGCCATGTAACCTTGAGCAAGTTGCTTAACCCTGATTGCTTTAAAAAAATTTAAAAAAATAAAAATATTGTATCATTTGATACAACAAGCCCTGGGGGCAGGAGTGCTATTATCATTCCCATTTAACATATAAAGAAACTGAAGAAAACAGGTTCAGGAACTTGCTCAATGTCACATAAGAAGTATCTGAGTTGGTAGATTTGAACTTAATTTTTCTTGATTCCAGATCTAGTGTTCCATCCAGTAAGCTGCCTAGTAGCCGCTCAGTGTGATGAACCAAATCAGCATAACTTGGGGAAAAAAAAGGAAAGTAGTCAAATAGGGAAAAATTATGCATGTATAATTTCTGATAAGGGCATATACATATACATAAATACACACATACATGTACATATATTTATATATGTATCTATACACATATATAAATATTTATTGTGTGTGCACATGGAACTAGGACAAGAAATTTCAAGATTCACATCTCAACTGAATAAGTTGTCAAAATATTTGAGCAAATGATTTTCAAAAGATGAATTTCAGGTTACTGATGGCCATATGAAAGATTAATCCAAGTCATTCATTATAAAAGAAAGACAAATTACAACATGTCTGAGATTTCACCTCCTATCATATAAATAAGATGTATGAAGTCAATGCTGGGGAAGGAGTAGAAAGACAGAACACATATGCATTGCCACTGGAGTTTTGAATTGTTCTAAGCATTCTAGGTGAAAATTCATAGTTAGCAATATCTATACCATTTAACCTACAGATACCACTATTAAGCATATAATAGAAGGTGGTCAAAATTATGAAAAAATGATTCCATCTATGAGAAAATACTTATGAGTACTTCCTATAATAGTAATGAACCACAAAAAAGTAGCTACTTATTGGTGGAGAATGACTAAACAGTGTTGCACACAAACATAATGTAATCTTACTATGTGCTATGAGACATGGTAAATGTGAAGAATATAGGAAAGTATGGGAAGACAAATTGATTCAGAGTTAACTAAGTTTTATGAAAAGAAAAGATAATCAGAGAAGTGATAGTACTTCTACATGTGTATGATATGCTTCTGTTGGATTTTGGAGGAAAGGAAAAAGGCAATGCAAATCAATAAGTATTCATTAATTGCCTGCTATATGAAAAGTTCAGTGCTGAGATATGGAAATATAAAACAAAGAAAAAGTATGGCTAGGTGGCACAGTGATTAGAGCACTGGCCCTAGAGTCAGGAGGACCTGAGTTCAAATCCAGCCTCAGACACTTAACACAAAAACTAGCTGTGTGACCTTGGGAAAGTCACTTAACCCCAACTGCCCTCCAAAAAAGCAAAAAAAGAAAAAAAAAACACAGTTCACCTGCAAAGATCTCATGATTTAATAGGAAGGGAGATAATGTTCAAACAATTATGCACCAAAAAAGGATATACACATATTAGGGAAGCCTTCTTGAAGAAAGTGGGATTTTAGCTATAGCTTGAAAGAATCTAGGGCAAATGTGAAGTGGGAGGGAATTGTAGGGGTGAGGACATCCAATAAAAATGCAGAGTCTAGAGATGGAAGTGTACAATAGTGAGGCACTATAGTGAGTACAATAGTGAGGTACAATAGCAAGTCACTGGATCACAGAGTGTATGAAAGGGGGTAAGGCATAGGAAAGAGAAGAAGGTATCAAGTTAAAAAGGTGTTTGAAAATCAAACTAAGGATTTTATACTTGACCCTGTAGTAAGGAGTTAATGGAATTTACTGAATAGGAGAGTGACAGGGTCGGGCGAGACAAGTTTTAGAAAGATCACTCTGTCAGCTTAGTGGAGGATAGAATGGAATGGTTAAAAACTTGAGGCAGAAGATAATTGAAAAGCTATTCCTTTAGGTGTAAATGTGAAGGGATGAGGCCCTGTACTAGGGTAGTGACTGTACCAGAGGAAAGAATGAGGGTCATATACACGGGATATTAATAAGGTAGAATCAATAGGACTTCATAACAGATTGAATATTGAAGGGTGAGTGAGAATGAGGAGTTAAAGATGACACCAAGGATATAAACCCAGATGATTGAGATGATAGTAGTATCCTCAATATTAGGAGGGAAGTTGAATCTGAGAATGGGATAATGAGTTCAGTTTTGGATGTGTTGAATTAAAAATACCTTCAGGATGTCAAATTATTCTATAGGCATTTATAGATGTGAGTTTAGAGGTTTTGAGAGTATTTAGGGCCAGATACCTAATCTGAGAATCACAGGAATAGAGATCGTAATTAAATCCATGGAATTTGAGGAAATCACTAAGTGAAATAGTACAGAGGGGAAAAAAAAGATTCAAATTCAGGCCTTGAGGGACTCCTGATTTGCAAGTATGGATTGGATGACAATGCAATAAAAGTAGTTGTGGAGGAATGGTCAGACAGATAGGAGGAGAGCCATGAGAGAGAAACATCACCCTCCCCCCACTCTATACATGCTTGTACGCATGCACACACACACACACACACACACACACACACACACCATAAAAATATGAGAGTGTCAAAGAAAAATAGGTGATAACAATGCCAAAGACTGCAGGGAGTACAATAAGTATGAGAACTGAGAAAAAGGTCATTAGATTTCAAAATTAAGAGATCAATGGTAACTTTGGAAAGAGCAATATAAATGAGGTCTGAGGTTAGATTGTGAAGTGAGTGAGAGGAAAGTAAATGATGGCACTAGTTGTAGTTCTCCTCAATGATCATTAAAGGAAAGAGAGATTTAAGATGAAAGCAATCAGAGACTGATAGAACAAGTGAAGGGTTTTTGAGGGTCAGGAAGACATGGAAGTATTAGCAGGTAACCAGCAGTCAGCAAGTAGATAGGGAGAGACTGAAGATTAATGAGAGAATGGACATGATAGAGGAGTCAAGAGAAGACAGGATGGAATGGATTCATTTGTGCATTTAGACAGATTTGCTTCAGCAAAGGGCCACTTCTTCACATGAGAGAGGTTTGAAAGAGGACATGGTGGTGGATAGTATCTGAATGATGCAAGATGAAGAGGTGGGGAAAAGAGCGAACTCTTGATAAACAGCTTCAATTTTTAAAAGTGAAGACTGAGGCAAAGTTCTCAGCTCAGGTGTTGGGGAAAGGAGAGCCAGGGTAATTACTGTCCAACTATTATACAACTACTATCCTTTACTATATTTATTTTTCTTTTCTGCTGAGGAGAACTATCTTTGGATTGAAATAGATGAAACAAATGGCTAATTGGGAGATGATGCCCAAGATGAGTTGAGCTAACAATTTAATACCTAGTTGTCCTTTAATTTAAGATACTCGGTGCAGCATATCTATATGCCAGGATACTGAAAAATTTGCTGGGTATGAGTGGTGACACTTTTTTTTTTTAAAGCAATCCGGGTTAAGTAAGTTACTCAAGGTCACACGGCCAGTTATTTCTGGGTGTGGTGCTGAGTATCTGAGCCCAGATTTGATCCAGGTCATCCCAACACTGGAGCTGGTGCTCTTACTTGCTGAGCCACCTGGCCGCCCCTAAGCAATTGGGGTTAAGTAACTTGCTCAAGGTTACACGGCCAGGTGTTTCTGGGTGGGTGCTAAGTGTTGGAGCCTGGATTCGATCTCCAGGTCATCCCGACACTGGAGCCAGTGTTCTTACTCACTGTGCTACCTGGCCGCCCTGAGTGGTGACACTTTTAATGAGCTTTGAAAAATGAAGGAGAAAAAGAATGTTGTTGCATAACTCAAGAAGGGTAAATGTAATTCTAATTTTCAAAAGGGTGGGACAGAGAAATATTGGAGACTAGAAATTATAGGTCAGTGAACTTCACTTTTTGTCTGGCAAAATCTAGAATGTATAAATTAAACAGTAGTGATTAATTAATTATCTAGTGAAAAAGAAATAGTAGTAACAAATAATTGGAATTGCATCAACAACACCCATACTTTTGACAAGGTTATCAGAAGAATGCCGTAGAAATAGCATACCTAGATTTCAGCAAACCCTTTAACCAAATTATTCATTCTATACTCTTGAACAAGATAGACAGATATGGGTTAGGCAATTTTAGGTAGATTGCAACTGAATGGTAAAAACAAAGTATATTCATTAATGATTAGTTATCCAAATGAAGGGAAGTACCTAGGGAAGAGTGTCAGGGAACCTGTACATGGTACAACTCAGCTTACCACATATCAGTGACTAGGATAAAGGTAGAGATGGCATGCTTATCAATGTTGCAGATGTCACAAACCTAAGAGGAAGAGCTCATGAAAAGGATGACATGTTCCAAATCCTGATTAATTGGCTAGAATATTGGGACAAATTTAATAAGAAGAAAATTTAAGAGTCCTACATTTGGATTGATATAATTTCATCCATATAAAAAGAGAGATAACTAGGAAAAATTGTCTATAAGAGTAGTCTGAACACATCTAAAAAATTGTTTTCAACTTCTAGGGTTGTATCCCAAAGAGATCATAGAAGTGGGAAGAGGCTACATATGTACAAAAAAAATAATTATAGCAGCTCTTTTTGTGGTAGCAAAGAATTGGAAATCAATTGGGGAATGGCTAAACAAGTTGTGGTATATGAATGTAATGGAATACTATTGTGCTATAAGAAATGAGGAGCAGACAGACTTCATAGTAACCTCGAGATACTTATACAAACTGATGATGAATGAGAAGAGCAGAACCAGGAGAAATTTGTCCACAATTACATACACAACATGTGTGTGTGACAACCAACTTTCATAGACTGGGCTCTTCTAAGCAATGCAGGATTATAAGACAACTCCAAAAGACTCATGATGGAAAGAGATGACCACATCCAGAGAAAGAAATACAGAGTTTGAAAGCAGATTCAGGGAAACTACCGCTCTCTTTCTTTTTCTTGTTTTGTTTTGTTTCCTCTTTCCCATTGTTCATTCCATGTATTATAATCCTTCTTTACAACCTGACTAATGATTAATGTGAAGGTATTCGAAGAGCATATATTTGATTGCATGCTGCCACGGGCAGGGGAAGGATAGGGAGGGGGGGATAATTTGAAACTCAAGGGATTGTGGAACTGAATCTTGTAAACTAAAAGTAAACAAATAAATTAAGTAACAAAAAGGAAAAAAATTGTGTTCTACATTGGGTGCAATATTTTAGTAAGAACACTGATCACCTGAAGAGGATCCAGTAGGCAGAATATAACATATACTTTTTTTGAATCTACTCTCAGGAGGAAGAAGAGTTAACTAAGGACAATACCTCATTAAGTTAAAGTTAGGAAGTAATTGGAATAAATTAAGGTCTCCATTTTCCCCTTTGTCTTCTGGTATGTTTTTGTTGTTGTTGTTGTTGTTTTTTGTCAAATAGTGGGAGCTAGGGTATGAGACAACCTGGTGAATAAAAGGGCCGAATACGAGAACAAGTTGGCCTGTGAAAAGAGGCCATGAAGCAACATGATAAGGGTTAGGCCCAGGAGAGACCTTTGTGGTTTGTATAGAAAATATAGTGTATGTTTTAATATTTTTTAATTATCTGAATAAGACAAAATATTATAGATTTTTCTTCAGTGGATCAATCAGAACAAGAATCAACATTAAATTACAATAAGTAGGTTTATTCAAGGTAAAATTTTATGAAATACTGTTTTGGAGATCAGAAAGAAAGTTATTTTTTGTTGAAAGTATGGGGATGGAATATTGCACAATAGACTTTTATAATCTTTGGCCAGTGGCTTAAATATAAAGCAACCTGATAATAAAGTTCTATTTTGGGATGGGGCTCCTGATATAGGCTAAATTTACCAAAGATCAAAAAGCAAAATTTCCCATATCTGGGGAATTAGATTCTAAAATGTTGAAAGAATTATTGCTAAGCATCTAAATTCCTGACAAAGTAAGTAGAACCAAATCAATATTATTATCTAGACTAAGAAAAAGACATGAGAACCAAAGAGACTAAGCAAATATACTGAAATTCACAAAGTGTCAAGAACAATTTATAAGAAACTTCGCTATCTGTGTACTATTTAAAAGCTCATCTGTTACTCTACCTCCTAAAATAGATTTCTTTTTTTTAGAGTGCTTTTGGTAGTATTTTCAATGATTGTCATATTTCAATAGCAGTTGCAATAGCAGCACTAAATCACCTCTAAATACCTAGAGTGATGTGTTTTTGTCACAAAGTAAGGAAGGAATGGGAAAGAGGAAAACCTTTTGTCTTCTCATCTCTGGGAAATTTGGGTTCAGGTACCATAATAGATGAGGAAAAATGGTAAAAGTTTGGTCCTTGAATAATACAACAATAGGCATTAATATGTTGCCTTGCTAATGGGAACAAGTTGGAAATTTTAAGGACACCCTCTGACACCTACTTTCATTATATGATCACATTTCTGACCTATAGTATTTTTTCCTTTTCTTAAAATATAAACTTATTTAAGATACACTTATAATCTGTTCTTCTCATCCCTCTCCCCAATTGAGCAGGAAAAAAACACTTGAAAAATAAATCAGAAACATTCTTAGACTTGTGACAAAAATTCCCACACTGGATATATTTGAAAAAAAAAAAAAGTATGTCTCTGCATCCTCTCTGACTGGAGTTGAGTGGGGTTTTATTTTCAATCACTTGGACTCAGAGTTTACCAATTTATCAATAAGTTCTGAATTTTTTCTGGAGTGTATACATATATAGTGTGTGTTTGTATGTATGTATATGCCTATGTGTATTTATGATATAATTTGTTCCTTGTTTCTTCTCACCTTACTTTGCATTGCTTCTTAGTGATATTCCCACTTTCCTCTGAGACTCTTCATTTCATCAGTTCTTCTGTCACAATAATACATTATTTTTATATTTCATAATTTGTTTAGCTACTCCCCAACAGTTAGATGCCCCTTTCCTTTCTAATTTTTGACTATGAATACAGTTAGTATAAATATTTCTTTACATATATTGGCTTATTATTTTTAAGCCATTTATTTTAAATGAACTTTCCAACAATGAATGTTTATTTTTTACTAAGTGATTCATTGATAATAAATGATATTCTTTGCTAGATACTTTAAAAATCATCCAGTCCAACCTCTTTATTTTACAATGAATATATTGTGACCCTTAGAGAAAAGCCAATTTATCCAAAAAATCTACTATGCCACTTTGTATCTTACTTTACACCCACCACACCACCCATGGCTAGCATAGGCTATGAATGGGATATTGAATGAGGAAAAGGCAAGGATAATGAACCTCAATAGGAAACAAAAAACCCTTAAATCAAATTAAATTCAAAACAAAATTAAGTAATCAGGCACAACTAACTTCAAAGGTGAGGTTGATCAGTTTTACCTTGGGGTTGGAGATGTTCCTGCCCGAAGAAGCAGGGGGAGGTAACACCATAGTATTCTGATAAACAGAAGTTTTCCTCATACAAGTGTAGGTTGTGAATAATAACTATCCTTCCTTTCATGGACACTGAAATAAAACACTGTTAAAATTTGAAATTATCTCAAGGCACTCTAATATTTCTCTTTCTTTCAGTTTCTTTGCTCTTCTTCATTGCTCTCCATTGTAAGCATCCCTAATATGCCATCAGGTTTATGACTCCATAAATCTGTAAAAAGCCTTACAGAGAAATAATGGCCATTGGCTTCTAAATTAAAAGTGTATCATAACACTGGGGGCTGATATCCATAAAATTCTTAACTCCTGTAAGAGAAACATTAAATTGAGAGAGAGTAAAAACTTGTACTTGGGTAGAATATCACTATGCACTTAAGAAAGAATTTCAAAGTAGCAGGAAGATTTTTTCTTTTATTTGAGACTTCAACTTAGTAAGTGAACTACTAAATTGTTGCAAATTTGAATCAGTATCAACCACAATGAGAGTTAGAGGATTCATATCACGTAAGAAGAGTGTAATTGAAAAGACTACTGGGTTTGGAGTCAGAGCACCTTGGTTCAAATCCTGACTCTATTACCTGTATGACCTTAAACATATCACTAAAATCACTATCTATAGGCTTTAGTTTTCTAATATAGAAAATCAAGGTATTGGGATAGATGACTTTTGAAGCCTTTTTCAGTTCCCAATCTATGATCTTTTGAAAAATAGGTAGTAGATCTGATAAGAAATGTATAACTTTGGAGTGTTATATTAGGCATTATGTCATTTCTCACTTCATAAATCTATGAGCTTCAGAGCTTGACTTGGGGATCCTTGGATCAAACTTAAAGGGGCTTTGGAGAAGAATTAGATGATTCAGTCCATGCTAAAAGCAATAGGTGCTTTTTATTAGCATATATGAAGAAACATTACAAGGCTTAACTGAACAGGTAGGGCTAAGGAATAATCAATTATTTGTACTCACTATGTGTCAGACATTGTTCCAAGCCCTTCTATAATATCTAATTTGAGTCTTACAACAATCCTGTGAGTAGCTGTTATTCTGATCTCCTAATTTTTATGTGAGGAAACTAAGGGAGACAGAGGTTAAGTGACTTTTAGAAGGTCACACAGCTAGTAAGGGTGTGAAGCCAGATTTGAACTAAAAACCTCCCTGACTCTGGGCCCAGCAGTCTGTCTACTATGCCCCCTAGCTGCTACACAAGGTGTGCCAAGAGGGAGCTAGGGACAAGGGGAAGGCACTATTTTCAGTCTACTTTTTCCTCAAATTGGGGCTTGAACTATTATTTTCAAAGTGATACTGGGAAGTGGGAAGGAAGAGATAAAACCAGGGAGCCTCTGAAACAATGGCCTTCAGACCACAGAAAGATGAGGGAGTATGAAATGGTCTTGAGAGAGGCTGCTCCTATAATCTGGCAAATCATTATACTAAGCCATCACTAAACTATTAGCCCGTGCAAAATACCATTACTTAATGTTGGTGGGTCATTTGCTCTACATGAGGGGGTTTATTTACACAGAGGTAAAAATCTCATTGGTTTGCCATCCTTAAGATCACGGGCAAAGAGATACCAAGCAGCTAGGAAACTAGAAGTTTCTAGTTTGAAAGTTTGCAAGCCTAGGCAATGCTAGATATTGGAGTTTCAGAAAAGTAGGGTAGGATCAATGAGTTACAAGGCATTAGAAAGGCACATGGCTAAAAACAGAAAGTTTGAGGAACAGAGGGAAGAAAGAAGGGAGGAAGGAAGGAAATAAGGAAGGAAGGAAGGAATGAAAGAAGGAAGGAAGGAAGAATTTCTTAACTAGTCAGGCGCTTTGCTAAGAATCTTATGAATATTTCATTTGATACTCACCACAACCCTGGGTGTTTTCATTATGCCCATTTTACACAAATAATTTTCTTTGTTGTTTGTTTTTCAGACAAGATTCATACAGTGGAGAAAATTTAGGAAATTTAGTCATTAGTATTACAATGGGTAGAAGAGTGATTTTACATTAGTATATATAACAAAGAAACAACTTGGCATAGAAATGGCCTTTAAGTTGGAAATTGCTGGGTTTATGTCCTGTTCTGGTACATACTGACTACTTGACCCTAGGCAAGTTACTCAGCTACTCACAGAACTGGTAGCTTTCTAAGATTATGAGTTTATCTGCATTGGTAAAGGAAATTTCCTTAATGGGAGTTCTCTGTGCCAATAAAATCACATACCCATAACAAATAAATATACAACATACATATGCATATGAAGAATATTCAGGCCAAGGTTTCACAGGAAGAACAAAGGACCTTCATTCAAGTTTGGTGAAAGGAACTTTTGTCTAAATAGAGATTTTCAGCTCCCATATGAGAAGCATACAGGGGCTCTAGAAAGCATTCTTCACTCAGCAAATACCAGCTTGTTATATTGAGGAGATTAGGAGCTCTCTTATTGGGCTAGGTCACAGATACTCATGGTCTGATTTCAAGAATACTGAAAAGTTTCCATAATCAAAATACTTCCCACTGTCTGTCTTAGTTCCCAAAATTTCTCATATTATTCCTTAATTTCCTCTTTCAAAAATGAAGATTTAAGGCATTGTATCTGTGATGGGCAACATAATTGCTAGAAGAGAATAATTTATCTCAAAGCTGTTGTCATGTAGCAGAGAATAATCCAGAGGGTAGAATTAATACAAGAATATTGTCTTTTATATCAGAAGTCATCGTTTCAAATCATGCCTCTCACATAGTACTTTTGTGACCCTGGGCTAGCTACTTTACTTCTGTGCTTTAATTTACTTATCAGTAAAATAAGGAAGTTCAACTAGGTTGTTTTTTAATTTATCTTCAAGCTCTAAATCTGTGAGTATATGGTAGAAGAGAAATTATAGTTTTTTTTTAATCATATTAGAATTATTTTCCTGACTAGTTAAGGCTATCTACTTCTCTTTCAAAGGCTACCCTCTTCCTTCTTCAAAATGAAGAAGCTTGTGGACTAAGGTGTAAGCCTATAACATATCATGAAAGATTCTGCCAGGACCCCTCTGCTTCATGTCGCTTACCTGAAACCAAATGCACCATAAAGTTGTGTTTTATAGAGATTTTCACTGTCTTTATCTTCTAAAAAATTTATTATCACCTTGAGCACTCAATTGGGATATAGGAAACATGGGTACTCCATTTATTACTGTTATTAGACCTTAGATAAATTACTTCTTGTTCTCAATTTACTTACTGTAAATATTGAGGTTTGATTAGAAATTCTTTAATATAGTATAGTATAGATATAGTATGTAAAATATAAGATCTCTTAAAATACTAGCTAACTGTGTTAAACCATCTAGAAGGGAACTCTCTTCTTGGGTTAGGTCACAGACCTAATTGTGGCATTTTCTTGACTCAGTGTCAGAAAAGAATTTAAAAGGTACTAAGCATCACACTATTGAGACATATATTTATATAAATTGAATTGCTAATTTCCCTGAACTCTAGACAATAAAAAAAAAAGCTGACACCCTACTGGAGGAAGCGGATCATATTCATTTTGATTTGCTCATTTTTAATTCAATAAAAATATAAAAAATCAAAGATAACTAAAAGGATGGTTCACATTTTATCATCATAAATTGACAAACTTAGTTTCATTGTGGTCTGACAGCAATAAGAACATCATTTAATGGGATATTGAATTATTTCTATTAGAAAACAAACCCAAACTGGTTACATAAGAATAAATAGCTTAATTTTATGAAAGTTTAAAAACATTCCTCAAAATGACATCAGCATAGGTAAAGATTCTTCATGACATCAATCTAAATGTACATACATGAGACAATGATACAAACTCTTATATAAAATATTATTTGGGATCAAGAAATGAAGAAAGACAAAGGGAAAGAGTCCTCTGGAATGAAGTCATAAGAGATCTGGGTTTGGTTTGATTTTTTTAAAAAAATATTTATTTATTATTCTTAATTACATGTAAAAAAATTTTAACATTCATTTAAAAAATTTTTTTAAATCCAAATTATCTCCTGCCTTCACTTTCCCTCTTATTGGAAAGGTAATAAATTTTATGCAGGTTATATATGTGCAAAGAAAACACACCAAGAAAAAAAATGAATAAAATAAAGTGAAAAATAGTATGTTTCACCCTGCATTCAGACTCCATCAATTCTTCCTGTGAAGGTGAATTTTCATCATGAGTCTTGGTTTAATTTCTCACATTAGTTCAATGATCAGAGGAAAATAATTTAATCTATGTAATTGTCTGTTGTTGATAAAATATTTTATAATATTTCTGTAGAGTTGATGGAAATATGTAGAAAAGTTCAATGATCTTCAAACTTTTAAAATCACTCACTTGTGAAAAAGTTTTGAGCCTACTCCCAAAATATATGAACACAAACTTACTATATTTAGGTGTTATGCACATATAATAATAATTTAATTATTATATACATTGAAAAACTTATACAAGCTACAGATTTATAGAAAAATATGAGACAAAAGTTAAATAATATTTGTCTCAAAGTTACTTGAGAGCCACTGGAACATTGTGATATCTGTCTTTAGGAAAAACATTTTGGCAGGTTTGTGGGTGATTGATTGAAATAGGGAAAGGTTTGTGGCAGAGACTATTTGGAAGTCTATTAAAGTTCATCAAAGAGATAATAAAGGAACTAAGATGGTGAATAAAGAAAAAAATGGACCGATTAAGAATTCTGGTAAAAATAGAAACAAGATTGACAACTGGGTTGAATGAGAACTCGAATTTCAGAATGACAGTGGTGTTTCAAATTTAGGTAAATGGATTGATATTCAGAGCTTTCCAAGGAAGTTAAGAGGAGAGGTTGGTTTGGGAAGATCACGTAATGAGATCTTATTACAACCTGTATGATTTGTTTAGGCAGCTAGGTGACCCCGTGAATAAACCTGGCATCCATGTAAGATGAGTTCAAATCTAGTCTCAGATATGTATTAGCTGTGTGGCCTGAAAATGTTACTTGACACTTTGCTTTAGTCTCCTTATCTGTAAAATAAAGGTAATAATAGCACCTACATCCCAAGGTTGTCATGATAATAAAATGAGATAACATTTCTAAAGCACTTTGAAAACCTTAAAAATGCTACCTATTAGGGCAGCTAGGCATCACAGTGAATAAAGTACAGGCCCTGGAGTCAGGAGGACCTGAGTTCAAATTTGACCTCAGACACTCGAAACACTTGCTAACTGTGTGACCTTGGGCAAGTCACTTAGCCCCAATTGCCTTGCCTTCCCTCCTCCAACATAAAATGCTATCTGCTATATATTCATCATCATCACCATCACTACCACCCTCCTCATAATCATCTTTTCAGAGACAGTGTTTGATAAGTGTTTCAATGGAACAGAATTACACTGAGCAGTCATGAATGAGCAGTCATGGATGGATTGTTCATGTTTATAAATTATATTTTATTCCTTTTGTTATTCTCCAAAGCACTACAAAACAGCATCAGTGAAATAGTAAATCCAAAGAATTTGGCCTAAAAATTCACTGGGATAAAACAGTTAACAAAAATACGTACTTCCAGAAAATTCATAGTATTGGATATGTAATCCATTAAGTTAGTTTACAAGTAAATTTATATTGGATTCATACAATCAATAGACAATTAATGGGACTTAGAATGGAGTAGCACAAGATCAACTGGGGAACTGAGCAATGCTTAAATGACTCCAAATTGCTCAATGATACAGAAACCTATCTCTTTAACTTGCCTATGGGATTCATGATGCTATATGCCTACAACTTATGTATTGCTAAGATGTCATAGGAATCAAAATTAGAAATGATTTAAAGGACAATGAGAAGGCATATGTTGGATTGAAATATATTTTTAAAATGCTTTGTAAGTGTGAAAAGGCATGAAAAGATTAATGAGGATGTATAGGATCAGGACAGGAGGTGGGATAGTCACATAGTAAGATAAGGAGACAATGGAGGGACAGCTCAAGTCCAAATCTTTAATGAACCAGAGAAGGTTCTAGAACATGTTTAATTTAATTTTCTTCAGAACAAATACGAAGGGAAATGTAATAGTTTTTTAGGAAGCTAAATTGTGGTGAGACTATCATCTACATTGGTAAGGGCAGCAGATATATCATTGATATTAGGGGTCAACTAAAGTGACAACACACTTGTTTTGGGGAGCAGGAAGAACTAGTATAGATTATTGCTTAATGGGTATCCACTGTCACTGTCCCCCAGAAGCTCCAATTAACTTCTCATATAAATTTTCAAGATCACTAAATAAACCTCCCACTCAATGGTCTGTCTCTCTTGACCAAAGACTTCTCACTGGAAAACAAACAAACAAACATCTAAAAATACAATCCCTTGGATGCTTTCAAATTTCAGATGAAAATTCTATCCAAAGTAAAACTATGCCTAGCAATGAATTGTTGACTCAGGAGAGCTACAAGAGCGATATAGGCCTCTCACATCCATAGATAATGTCCCTGAAGGACCAGGAATAGATGTATATGTTTTAGAGGTTGAAGGAAGTCAGGTCGATGGGGATACTTCCACAGCTTGAGTGCATTTGTTCAAACAAGGGACAGTATGAGGGGATAGATTATATTTTAGCAAAAGACATGGGGTATTTAAAGCATTTTTGAGCTTTTTTTATAGTTTTTCATTCTGTTGGACTATTTACCTGAGAGATCTTGACAATAAATTTCTACTCTCAACAAGGCCAAAATAACTTTATTTATAACTTTATATATTTATAAAAAATTTCAAAATTTGCATGAACTTAGCTATTGTTTCTATGTAATAGCTAGGAATAAGGGGTTATTATAAAAAAGAATGCTGAACTTGGAATCCCAGGACATGAATCTGAATCCTCGCTTTGCCAGCACTTGTGGGACCACATTATTTTTCTTTAATAACATCTTATTTTTCTTTCAGCATATTGTAATTTTGATTCTTATGACATCTTGAACACCTAATTCACAGCCATATAGCATTATGGGTTCCCCTAGGCAAGTTAAAGATATAGATTTCTATAGCAGTGAGTGATTTGGAATCATTGAAAAAACTACTCAGATTCCCAACTAATCTTTTTTATGCTCTCAAATCTAGGTCCAATTTACTATTCATTAATCATACCAATCCAATACAAACGTATTGGGAATCTAATTTTTGTGTGTGTGACAAAAATACCTAATCTCCCCAGGACTTAGTTTTCTCATGTTTAAAATAAAGTAACTGCATGAGATGCCATTTAAATTCCCTTTCAGCCCTATCTCCTATATGATTCTATAGGTAAAGGGAGTTAACTAATTATTTCATTGCCATAGCATACTATGGGAGGAAGGGGAAGGAAATCCCCCAGACCAATGAAGATCAACACCTACTTTCCAACTTATTGTTTCAGAGAGTAGTCTAGAGCACTGAGAATTAAAGTGAATTATCCAGGATAACATAGTCAGTATGTGTCACAGATGGACCCTTATCTTACTATCTAAAAGGTAACCTGAATATTTACCACCTACATTCTTCTATACTTAAAAGGTTTATACAAATAATTACAATTTCCCTAGTCAGTTTGGTCATTCTCTGAGACTTGTTTGATATACTGTAAGTTCCTTGAAGGCACATTTGTAGTAAATATTAATACATAGTAAGTAGTGAATAAATGCTTGTTGATTGATTAATTGACAGGTCCTTTATCTCAAACACATAAATATATGGGGAAAGCTAATAATTATGCAAAATGGATTAAATGTATTTAAAATACTGTGCATCTTATAATTATAGTTTATAATAATGTATCTGATAAACAAAACCTTCATTCATGTGAAAATTTCTCTTCTTAATCTACTATTATTTATAAAATGCACCTCTTCATTTTCTTTAGGGATGAGTCATTGTTGGAAACAATGAGCTATTTTGGGGGGGAGATTATGAATATTAAAGCTTCTCTTAAAGTCATACACATGGAGTTGCCCACATATATGGATTCAAAGACTTTTCAAAGTATCCGGGTTGGAATATCAGAAAGCATTCTTTAATCCTAATTCAATATCATGACCATCATTACATTTAAAACACATTGCCAAAAGAAATTACTTTGCTAGTTTATTCATGTTTCTTTGTGATAGAGAAGCTAAATCCACTGTTTAACATCTGAAATAATTTTGTATTAGTTTTCATTATTAAATTGGTCCAAACAGTAAAGCATAGTACAGACTCATTACCTAAATTAAAAAAAATATAAAATTCAGACAAACTAAATCTATAAGGAAGCAGAGAGGCTGTGGTTTAATCTCAAAGGAGTTGGGTTTTTGGCTCATCCCCATACAAACTTTAATGATTGATGACATTCTTCCTCCTTTAGGTACTGTAATATCCTTTTTTATAACCTCCCTAAATTCAAACTCCACAACTTTAAGAAAAGTGCAGATATGATTTCATCTCTAGCCATCTTCACTAACTTTTTATTCATTTTAACTTTTAGTGCTCAGTGTGTTCAATTGATTCATTCTGACCTCATCTGTTCTCATTCTCCTGAATGCTTCTTTTTCATGTATTCTGTCACCTTTCCTATCATCCTCTTCCTGTTTGTCCAGAGTGAAGATCATTTCATTCTTCCACAATATTCATTCTTTCAAGGGGTAGCCTACTCTGGAATTCTTAAAAATTTCGAGAGTATATTTTATAGAATAGTTTAGGACCAGTCTTACCTGGTGGGAGCAGGATGGATGAGGTGACCTTTATGGTCCCTTTTATGACTACTACTGTTGAATATTTTCTAGTGTTCTTAAATCTTGCCAGGTGCATTGTATTTGATCAATTCTTTTTGATGACTTCTCTTCTGGATTATTCTATTAATATCCCTTCCTATCTTGTTGTATGTATGGAAATATGAAGCATAGGTAAATTTTTCCCTGAATGAAGTCAAAATCCAAAGATTCATTCAAATTTAATATGGCAAAAAAGGGTCTATACTATATGAGAAGAAAAGATATGTGTATGTCTTTGTAATTAGAAACCCCATGAGGGCCCTTCTATGGAGAAGATTTGTTGTGGAAAAGAAATTTCATGAAGCAAATAGAGTGATACATTAGACTAAGAAAGACCTAATTTTAGATCCTAACCTCGACACTTATTCACTGTGTGATTTTGACAATGCATTTAATATCTTAGCCTCAGTTTCTTCATCTGTAAAATGAGGTAAAATTAATTGTGAGACTTAAATGAGACTTATTGGGAGAATTAAATGACATCAGGCATGTAAAGTTCTCTGCGAGCTTTAAGGTCCTATATAAATGCAAAACATTATTTTGAGAGGAATAATTGCCTGGAAACAAATGCCATCATTAGCATAATCATAAGGGACGCAAAATCCACATATTCCAATAAGATAAGTATTCCTAGTTTATTTGGCCTCTGGGAGCAGTATGTTGTATAGTTTAGAGACATGGCCTCCAAGTCAAAAACATCTAGGTTCCAATTCTATCTCTTGCATATATTGGCTTTGTGATACTGGATAAGTCATTTAACCCATAAGCATTCTAGATGATTTGCTAAGACTGTAAGTTCCATATAATGAGTCAAGTTATATTGGTAGAGGGAGTTCCCTCACTAGAGAATTCCCTAAGCCCATGAAAGCAAAGTTCCAGTAACTATCCATAAGTCTTGTTTTGTCACAATATTCTTATATAGATGTTTTTGCTAATAGTACCAAAGCTAAATGGGCAATCAATGAACAAATATTTATTAAATACCTACTAAGTGCCAGGCACCTTAGAATTTAAAATTTTTTTTGTCCCTTCAGAATCAATTGCATTTATAGGCTCTTCTGTCTAAAACAAAAATTTAAAAAAAATAAAATTTCTTGGAATAATTTATAGATTGTAGGTAATAACTTATTTATGTAATTGTTTAAAGTTTTCAAGGATTTATGTATATTGTAATTTTTGAGCCTCAGTATAACATTTTGTGGAAATTATTTGAAGTCGTGTTTTCATATCATTTTAGCTGTAGAGTTATAATAGAGCTCAGAGGTCATTTATTCCAAATTCCTCATTTTACAGAGCAGGAGCTGAAGCGAAGGAAAGTCAAATGATTTGCCCAAGGTCATTCAGTTGGTAGATGGCAGAGTTGGTCTCTTGATCCCAAATCAACTAGTCTTTCCACTGTGCTACAGTGATGGGAACAGACTCAAAAAGGTTATGAGATTTGCCTGTGGTAACACAGCTAGTATCATAAGTAAGTTCAGATATTACTCTCTTGGAGACTGGGACTCAATGTACTTTACCATACTGAATCCTCATTATAATGTCTCTCCCAAGTTAAATGTTTCTGTTCTAATGCTAGACCTGCCATAATCTATCTTGACCAAAGTTGTTGCTACAGTGGAAAGAAAGACATTCATTTCTTTGTTAACAAGGTCTTCCACCATTAAAATATATTTTAAAACAAAGTAAATAACATGTCTGTATTAAGAATCACTCCATATGGTACTAAGGAAACTTGAGAAGCAGAGATGTGGTATGATAAGACTTGCCATTGTTAAATCTATTCCTATGTTCTTCATTGGGTTCCATAATTTGAATGGTTTTCAACATAGTACCAGGAGGACCAAATTATAGCACTTGAATTTAGAAAGACCTAGTTGAGAGAAGAAATCTCAACCTCTCTTTAAAAGGTTATATAGATCGAAAGAGATAGAGTTTGATAATGATATATCTACCAATATATCTCTCTATATAGATAGACACAGCTACCTATATAGATAGATATTATCTCTCTTGATCTTTATCTATCCATCTATCTATCTATTATCTATCTATCATTTATCTATCTATCTATCTATCTATCTATCTATCTATCTATCTATCTATCTATCTATCTATCATCTTTTACTACTTCTTTATGTGAACCACATGCAATAAGATAAAAATAACTATGCTTGCCTTAGGTGATTAGGTCCAAACATTATTGTGAATAAATGATAAAGTTCAGAGAAAGTAATCATTTTTTCTAGTGCTAGGTCCAGCCCAGAAGTCAAGCAAAAGATAAATTATTACTCTCCTGCTTCAAATTCAGATTTAAAGCAGCAATAATGAATAGCACATGACATTTCAAGAAGTCTGTAGGCTTAATTAGGAACCTTAAAAAGCATTTAGGAGTAACCCTAAACTTGTGACTCACTAAAGTAGAGCTTGAGGAAAGTAAATGGAATGGTTTTCCTTTAAAAGCTTTTAGTGGAAATAGAGTTGTGTTTAAAAATCAACCTATCTGTTGTAGAATCCTGCTTCCATAAGGAATAAAATAAATTGGAGGACAACATGATTAATACTAAATGGATAACAACAAGAACAATATATACATTTATACATATGTGTGTGTATTTTATACTATGTGCCAAGCAGTGTGGATAACATAAATCTTCATTCTATCAAGTCATCTAAATATTTCCTTTAACATTGTAGCATTTCTTCATAGCTATTTGTCTTTGTTTTGTGTCTGGGTCCTCAGGAAATGGTACAAGAGATGGAAAGAAAACAAAAGAGGGTCATTTGTTGGCAGCAGATTCAGCGAGGTGGTGCAGCAGAGTCAAGAAGTCAAGTACATACCTTGCTTCCAACACTTACTAGTTGTGTGACTTTGGGCAAATGACTCAAACTCTTTGTGACTCGGTTTCCTCATTTATAAAATAGAGATAATAATAGCATCTATTTTCCCAAATATTTTTGAGGATAAAATAATATTTTAAGAGTATTTTTTTCAAATATTAAAACACTATGTAATGCTATATATTATTATTTAAAATGTCAAGTGCATTTCTTTCATAAAGAGTCATCTCAAAAAGTTGTATTTCAACACATCTCAAAGAACTGAAATATTTGATGAAAGCTGTTCTTGTTAACAATTATTATCAATTTTTAGTTACTGTTGATATGTATACACCTTCTTCTCTGCTTCAGTATAGTAAAAAGAATGCTAGACTGAGTCAGGAACAATTTGTTTTATTCTTGCCTCTCCTCTTACTAACTGTGGACAAATCATTCAGCTTTTTGGAAGAACTTGTTTATTACTCTCCCCTTTTTTGACAAAATAGAGATAATAATAATTACAGTACCTAACAAGATTATGATATCACATATGATAATGAATACAAAGTACTTTTTAAACCTTATAGAACTATATAAATATCAGGTAGTTGTTCATATTATTACAATCCCTTAAATTATTGGGGGTCATATATGCTTCAGTGCCATCCTTTTGGACATCAACAACCCACAAAATTATAAAATTCATGACAGTTGGGGTCATGTGTTATTTATCTTTGTGTCAACAATTGCAGATTACTTAGCACTATTGTACATAGGTAGCTCTCAATCAATTAAATCCTATATTTATTATTTCCTACATGCATGGCACTGTGCTAAACACTAGGGATTCAAAGGTAAAAAAGGAAACTATTGCTGTTGTATTAGAAGCTTATGATCTACAAATTCTTCCATTAAACAATTTGTTTATAAATGTGTATTTGTTCATTGGTTGCTATAAGAACATGGTAACATATAACAACAGTCTCAGACCTGGGACTTTTGCCTCCTTAGCAAGGGTTCTTTCTCAAGAGACCCAAGATAACCAGAGAAAAATAGCATATGTAGCAATTCCAAAAGAATATGAAATTGGGAAAAGAGAGAAGGCTCCCATTGGGCCATTTTTTGGCTGAGTATAGTAACAAGTTCAACCTGTTCAATGAATTAATAAAGAAACAAAAGAATGAATGCATGATTGAATGAGTGACAACACTGCAGCCCTTTCTAGTATAGAAAGTTTGAATAATTTTAAATTTATCTATTCTCATAGGATATAACCCCAATGGTATTTTACTTATACATGTATGTGATTGACCTCTTTTCTAAAAATGAAAATCAGGAAAAAGTGTATATGGATTAATTGATATTTTTCGTAATTGGTCTTTGGTTAATTGTGCTATTCTATTTCATTGATACTCTGAAAGAATATTTAAAACAAGTAAAACATATACATTTATTGAGTTCTATGAGATTGTGGGTGAGGTACTAATAAGAAACATAACTGCTCCAAGTCACAGGTCAGGCAGTTTATTAGCAAAAGTCATTCAAGCATTGGGCTTGCTAGCCTTCAGTCCCACTGGCAATCACAAAGTGGTGAAGGCATATAGAGGGATTTGTACCCTGGTTGAGAGCATAAAGCTCTCTGCCTTTATATCTTGTTGCTTGGCAGATTTACAGGGACTGAATGAATGGGAGCAAACTTTAGAGGGAGTCAGTTGTTGGGTGGCCTAGACAGTGACACCTCCCCTCACCCCTTACCAATCACAGAGACATTATTATTAGGTAAATTTACTATGTAATTACCTAGATTAGATTAGATGAAGTTTGCTAAACTCATTATGATTAGTAAAACTTTGCTTTACTTTCCTAAATGAAGTTTACTAAACCAGATATTGGTTAGATAGAAACTTTCTAATATGTAGATAGGTCAATTTGTCATCAAATGTGGAATCATTTCTGTCACTAGGACTTCACAAAAGACTAATATACAAAAGCTTAAAATGAGAATAAGGTTAAAATCTCTTCTGCATTATCTGAGTGGGACCTTGAGTTTTTCTTTTGAAGAGAGAAAGAGAGACAGACAGACAGACAGACAGACAGAGAGAGACACAGAGAGAGAGACAGAGATGGAGACAGAGACAGAGAGAGAGACAGAGACATAGACAGAGGGAATTTGGGGATATGAAGTAACTTCTCATAGCATAGAAACCAATCTCCTGGATGGCCAGAAAAGGCCTGAAGATTATGTGCTGAATGACAGTTCATGAAGGATAGTCAATAGATCTCACAAAATGTCTACCTACTCCTTCACTCACATATGTGTGTCTGTATGTATACATGTAATTTTATATATTTATGTATAAATATATAAATTTAATATCTATAATATATTTTAATATATTTACATAAATTTAAAATTTATGAATTTAATATTATTTATATAATATATTTATATATAATTGTATGTATACATACACACACAAAGGAGCAAATAGACATTACATAATGTTTTACATATGTGTATATTCTGGGCCCTCTTTTCTCCCTCTCTGCTGTTTTACTTGGTGATCTGTTCAGCTCCCATTGTCCAATTATTGTCTCTATGCTGATCATTCTCAAAGGTACCCATCCAATTCTAACTTTGCTTTTGACACAGTCTCACACCTCCAGTTGCCTGTTCAACACTTCATGTTTGATGTCTTATTGACACCCTAAAGTCAACATTCCTCCTCAACCTTCCCACTTCCAAAATTTCTTATTAAAGTCAAGGCTGCCATTATCCTCTGAGTCACTTAAAAATGAAACTTAGGTTTTATATTTAATACTTCTCTATCTCTCACTCTTATATTCAATTTGTTGCTGCTCCTGTTGCTTTTACCCTCTTAACACCTATTGTATATGCATCTCTCCATGCCTGGACCATTACAATAGCCTACTCGTTTGGTTTCCTTGCTTCAACTGTCCCCCAACCTTAATCCATCCTACACTCAGCTGGCAAGTTAATTGTCCAAAAGTAAAGATCTCATCTCTCTATTCAATAATCTCTAGTGGCTCCTTATCACCTCCAAGATCAAATATAAAATCATCTATTTGGGATTTAAAACCTTTCATACCTTGGTACCCTCCTATCTTTCTAGTATTCATATACTTTACTCCTCTCTACATACCCTGTGATACAGTAACATTGGTTTCCTTACTGTTCCTTGTATAATACTCTCTATCTGTTTAATATGGTCATTTTCACAGTTTGATCCCCATGCATAGAATGTTCTTTCTCAGTTTTGCCTCCTGAATACTCTGGGTTCCTTAATTTCCTAGCTAAAATCTTCACTTCAAGGAGAAACTTTTCCTGATTCCTTCTGTTGATTATCTCCATTGCATATTATACATAGTTTATTTGTACATAGTTGTTTTGGAATTTGTCTCCATTATTAGATGGGGGGCTCTTTGATAACAAGTATTGTCCTTTGCCTTTCTTTGCATCCCCAGGGTTTTGCACAGTAATTTGCACTGAGTAGGTACTCAGAAAAGGCCCAATGATGGACTGATGAATCAAATTTAAAATGTGCATAAAATTTATTGAAACCCTTGGAAAGATTCCCTCCCAAGAGATATGATTCAACTTTTTGTCTTCCCATCAGATTGTTCTTAAAATTTCCACAATTCCAGCTTGCCACTTCACTGCTCAATGCAGCCTTAGATTCATCTACAGAGTGTCAATAAATCATAAAGTCCTTTATTCATGCTCAGAGTGCATTCAATCAATTTTACCCACTGCTGAGTTTCTGGTATTATCAAATGTCTGATCTATCTTTGTGCATTTACTAAATAATTTAAGAATATTATATTGACTGATTATTCATTATTTTGAAGTACACATGACTAACAGCAATATTAAACTATTTCTGACTGACCAAAACACCTTCAGATGCTATTAGAACCTCAGTCACATCTCATTTATTTGTTTTCTATGTTTCTATGATCTTTTTTTATCTAACTTATTTACTTATCAGAAAATAACTTGTTAAAATACACCTTATTATTCTGTCTAGAACACATGTTAACATGAAATATTTAACTAACTTATATCAAATACATGTTGGATCACTCCATTTTTTCCTCAACAACCATAACTGGTAAACACAAATGTATAAAGCAAAAATATAGCCTTAATGAATTAGCTGGTTCATCCATTTAGTAGCTCATGTAAAAGATTGATTAGTTAAATCTCTCACATCAGAAAAAAAACATGAAAATGTTTTTCCCATATGTATGCATAACTTATTGCTCCATTTTAATAAAAATGTTTAAAATAAATAAGTAATGTTTATAAGTGAGTCATTTTGACATTATTCAACTCCAAGTTTGAAATATCTAAAATATTACTATTTATTGTGGGATGGTTTTTGAACTAATGAGAATTATTGGCTTAATAATAAGTTCCTACTGAGGAAAACATGGAAAATACTATGTAGAATGGCCATTCCTTTAATCAGCCAGAATTGGTCAATATATATAACACTTCCATTCCCAATGGAACATAATGACACATATGTTGGCCACAATTACTCAATTATGTTAGGCAGGTAACATTTTAAATAATTTATATGTGAATATATATATACATATATGTATATGTATATATCAATGTTTTGTATAATTTTGCTACTATGGATCTGACTTTAGTTTTGAAATATCTAATATTACCAGTAAACAAATATATTTGTCTGAACAAATCACCCATAAAAACACAGATCCATTCATCAGAGATTAAGGGTAGGGCTCAAATTAATGTTATTTAGGCTTATATAATCAGTTTACCAATCAACTGAAGTATAGAACTAAACATTTCTGTTAACCACATCTGCTTTGGAGATTTGCATGTGATTGAGGCATGTGAATCCTTTTGCACTTTGCTTATGTATGTCCCTTTCCATATAAAAAAAATGCTTTCCATTTCCAGGGGTACTACAGACTCGTCTGTACATGGATAAGTTGACAAAAACAATTTAAACATCTTTTCTTGGAATTATTTGAGAAGGTGACTAGTGCCTGTTAGGGTTTATGAAACAATTAAGAACACGAACCTGGATTAGATGAAAACGTTTTGGTCCATGTCACACTCATTCTCTTGGGGTAAGAAAGGGCTTCTGAGGTTTGACAGCCTTTTCCTGACCTGCCAGGAAAAGAACCACTGGGTTTTAGAAAGAGCTTAAAAATAAAGAATGGCCACAGTAAAGCACTTCAGAAGTGTAGGAAGGACATAAGGGAAAGAAAGAACCTAAATGAAATTAGCATTCCTGGGTGGGATTGAAACACTAAACTGTATTTTAGAGGGAAAAAGTAAGCAGAAATTTTATGAAACACATGAATGCTAAAAGATTTTACTCATTTAGAAAAATTCCTAGTATTATATTATGAAATCTGATATTTGCACTTAGGCTTGACTACTCAGTATAAGAACTCCTGATTAATGAGTTTTCTTTAGTGAACCTTTAACCATTTTATGATGAACAGTCAATATTGGAAAATTATTTTAAACACAAAAGTTTATTACATCCAATGAACTTAGTTATGAGTAGGATATTTGGGGGAATGTCAACATGGGGATAAATTCATTGTACCTACAAATCAAACATAAGTTGGAACATAAATAGATTTAAAAGACCAAAATTATACATTTAGAATGATGAAAACAAATGAACCAAATCCTGATGTCAGGAAGATGGCTTAGACAAATACTTAGTAGGCCATTTCTAAAATATTGTAATTTCTAGATGATTCAGTTGTTCTCAGAAAACAATTGACTTCTGTAGAGAATTTTTATCTATTTAACTGGAGAAATGACAATTCAGTAAAACAGGGAGCACAGTTTCACTTTAAACACATTTTACTTAGAAATGTAGGCACATAGATTGATTTTTCATCTACTCTCCTTAATAACAAGGAAAATGTTTCTTTCTGTCTTTGTGTCCCCAGTGCCCATCACAGCATCTTCCACTTACTAAATACTTATAAATGCTTATTACATTGAATTGAATGTCATTAGGAGAACTATATGCTACTATTCAAAAGAAGGAAGGTAATTGAATAATAACCTAGATGAATCATCTGACATCTCTAAGGTTCAACTTACTACATTTTCACAATTCATGACAATTACTAATCTCTCCCCAAATATGAATATCATAAAGAAGTTTAGAATTACTTGTCTAAACATTATTTAAGATCTTTCCAATTATATATACATATATGTGTATGCATACATGTGTATATACGTATACATACATGTGTGTGTCTGTGTCTGTGTTTGTGTATATTTTTGGGGAAGGGAATAATGGATTCCCAGGCCTGTGATTTCACTTGGCCTAGAGATCTGGCTTGTTTGGTGGGAAAATTCTCTGTGCCAATGGCCATTGGGGGTTAGCTAAAATTCTATGATAACTCCATTTAATGTCTTTTGTTCAGGAGATCCTTAAAAATTTCACCTTGCCAAGAATGGGAAGGAGCACTTGTCTTCCTATGACATTTTCTCCTTCAACCAAGTATATGAAGATAGTTATCAGACTACAAGAAGGGAGTGTGCTTTTTGCAAAAGAGCAATCTCATTTTGTTTCTGAATTTTACCAAGCAAGGACTTGGCAGTGACTTATGAATATGAATGAATGAAAGTATTTAATATGTTTTTCTTCTTTTGAAGACTATAATAATATTTCTTGAATGGATGGAAGACACCTATGCACAACCATTTCCACTTCATATTGTCAACTGAGTATCATTCCAGTAAGTGGTACTAGTAGGAATTCTTCCCTTTTCTATTTAAACTCATTTTCTATCTGTATATAGAGAATAATTAGACATATCGAGTGGTTATATGTAAAGAGGAAAAGTTAACAAGGACTATGGTACAGCATGATAAGGATGGTTAAGTTTCCTAACCTCAAATAAAACTGATCATTACACCAAGTATAAAAATGGATCGAGAGCCTTATAAAAGCTCAGCAGATCTTCCTTCACCATTCTATTCTCTATCTTGTGACAGCAACATGTCCTAAGCATTGCAATCACACTTTTTTATTAGTAATAAGTTTATAGAGTTGGAAGTCTATAAATTATCTGCAGTGGGGAAAAAGTGTGATGTGGGGAATATAAGTCACTGCTAGTAAGCTCTAACTCTCATGTTCTAATTCCCCAATTTAGATGATTTACAATTTCCTTCAAATTATCAATCAATAGTCTATAAAATATCACTTTTCTTTTAATATGACAAGGAACTGCCTACTGAAAGTCAGCTCATGGTCAGAATAGAACTTCATGTTGTAATTGTTCCATTCTGACAATCCAAAGCCCTTTAATTGTTCATTGATTTAAAAAGACTTTTTGTTCATTGAAAGCAAGTCATCTTTTCTAAGTCAGAATGGAACAGTGGATTAGGGTTAATAAAGAACCACAGAAAGATTAGGACAGAATTTAACAACTTATCACTACTAGTACAATCAATAAGTTAGGAGGTTAATATTCAAGCCTCATTTGAGCATTTGCAAACACTTTCTTTGGAAGGGCTAATAATTAGCCTTTTACATTTTTCACTATCACTGCAAATTGGCTAGTAACAAGTAATCTCTCTCTCTCTCTCTCTCTCTCTCTCTCTCTCTCTCTCTCTCTCTCATATTTGTGTTTCTCAATAGCTCTGATAGTCTAATAGCAACTACCCGTTTCTTTGATGTGCAGGAGAGGGAAGATGCCAGATGATTTTTTTAGATCTCAGTACAAACCCCTGAGTCATCAGGAAGGACTCCTCCATCACAAATGCCTGGAAACAGATCTACCCCAATTTTACATGAGCCTGTCCATAATTATAGCTAAAGTAAGGGAAGTACCTAAAAGTGTACTACATCTTCATAGAAAAAGATGCCTTTTTAAAAGGCATTAAAATTAACTAGCTATAAAAAAGACATTAAAAAAAAACTAAATAAAGAATGTGACTTTATACTTCAGTTAGGAGTCCCCAGCCATTCAGTGGTCATTTCTACAAATGCAAAATCAAGGAGAAGAGCAAATCAATCTTCATTTATCAAGAGAAAAGATTTCCTTTCAAAGTGTTTTGAAATGGAGAGTTTTATAAGTAAATGAAAAGATGAGCACTAAATTATGCGGTCTTAATAGCAACATAGCTTTCTAATTAGAGACCTTAGCCTATTACCTGACATATTTCATGTGGTGGTTGTTCAGTTGTTTCAGTCATGTCTAACTCTTTGTGACCCCATTTGAGGTTTACTTTGCAAAGATTTCTTGACTTGCCATTTCCTTCTTCAATTTACTTTACAGCTGAGGAAACTGAGGTAAACAGGGTAAAGTGACTTGCCCTGAGTCACACAGCTAGTGAGTATCTGAGGCTAGATTTGCACTCAGGTTTTCCTAATTCCAGGCTCAGAACTCTATTCCCCCATACCACCTAGCTGCCTGACAAATAGCAAGTGCTTAATAAATGAAATCTATATCTTTTTCTGAATATTGTAAAGCAATCAGCCACATAAATATATCCACAAATAAAGTTTCATAACTTAGTAAAAGCTTTATCCTAAGCAATTATTTTTGTCATTGTTGAATTGATCATTGCAGCAAGTGTCTGAGTACTTTCTATGCAAAAAGTATGTCAGTAAAGTCTATAGGCAATAAAAAGAAAAAACAGTTCTTAACTTTAGGCAGTTTATAGTCAGACAGAATATCACTCTGGGTCATTTTGACATTTAAAAGAGCATCAACAATAAATCTCCATTTTGTTAATTGAAAAAAATATTTATCAGTTTATTTTGTCTCTAAGTATTATTTATTTATTTTGCCTCTAAGTTTTATTATTAACAGTACCAAAACTACTGGAGGTTGATATTTAGCAAGAGTATGTAACAATATGTTCTCTATGAAAAAATATTTGCTTACAGAAGGTATCTACTAAGTGTATTTCTGAACTAATATTCCAATAAATTGGCACAAAGTAGAGAAATTAGAATCAAGATATTATCTCAAACAGAAGCTGTTCAAAAAGCTGAATTTCCATAGATATATAAACAACCTGGGAGCCATCATTCTAACTATATTTCATTGGATATCTTTCAGTGAATAGAAGAAGCTATAATTAAAGTCTATACCTGAAGTCATGTTTCACATCCCCCTTCCAAAAAAAAGTTATTACATTTTCCTAACAGGAAACAGGGAGGATAAAGAAGCCTGAGACTTTGTGAATGAATATTAAACTAGCCAGCCCAACTCAGAGAATTATCCACAGGTTAGAGGCAAGAGAACCAGTTTAACCTTTGTGTTAATGGCATCCTTTTCCTAATACATTACAGTGGCAAGCAATATATTCAATCTTCACTGCAGGTAAAATACAGTAAGGTACATGGTTATAACTTGGCATAGAATCTGTTTTAAGCTCAGTTTTCCTTATTACAGAAAAAATACTAAATTTTAATCTGAAAGCTTTTTTTACCCATTCCAAAGTACAGCTATTCGACCTTAAGAAAATGAGAGCACATAGAATAAGAAATTAATGGATGGGTAAAAGAAAGTACAATATAGAGGCAAAATTGCTTCTAAATGATATGTTTTTTCAAAGTATTCTATGAATGACCAACTGTACCTTAATCTATTTTGATTAATTTACAGACCATTCAAAACCTTTTTGGGAACTTTAGCAACTGAGTGAGTACTTCTTTTTCTCACTTTAATCAAACATTTAAGCATGAATTCATTCCCTCAATTCTAAGGGCCATTTCCCCCGAAATTATACATAAATCTTCTAAGTCCTGTGGTAGAGAAATGTGAAGTTTAACAACGTATTTTAAGGTCTTAGAATTAACCTATGTTGAATACTTAATGGGAATAGAGGTTCATAACCCTTTGGACAGAAAGAAAAGGTATACAAAACAAATTTCCTTGAGAATTTCCAGTGTCTTTCTGGGCACGTTACAGAATCACAACAGCATTTTATAGGAAATAGGCTCCAGTGGTTGGAGGATAGGCCTACAATCCTTTATTAGACTCTCCCTTTCCTATTGCTGATCTCCTGCATAACCTTGAGCAAATTACTTATATTGATGGAGCTTCCATCTGACCTTATATAAAATTAATATGCTATTTGTAGTGTTATGAAAAACCTTTAACTAAATGTAACATGTGATTTGGTGTTGTATATTTTCCTTTAGTTGATGACCTGTAACATATGGATAAAAAATTTAATAAATTTATTTTAAAACTGAGAAAAGTTATTTTAGTTTCTTAAGTTCCTAAAGTCAACTTAATTTAAACAACATTAATGTAATACTATGAATCATTTTCCCTCCTATTGGATTTCTTATTTGAAAAATTGTCATTATGTTGATACTCTGATATGATGAAAGGTGTGTAATTTCCTTCCTGTCAGTCCTCAATACACCAAAGATTGCCTAGGGCATCTCTTCCTTACTCCTCCCTCCCCACAACCCCACCCCCAACCTTCCAGACATTGTCCTTTGGAAATAGAAATTCAAAAGATGTTGAACTAGGCTTTGTACTTCAATTAAGCTATACTGGATCTTACTGAGATAATAAATCCTTTCTCTACAGTGGTATATTTTGTATTGAGGCAAAGAATTAGCAACCCAGCCATATGTCCCAATGAACAAACACCTGTGCATAACCCTTCACACAATCCCTACACAAAGTATATCCCATAGCAAACATATAAAGGAAGGAGATCAAAGAAAAATACTGTAATCCCAGCTCCACTGTATAAGGTCCCAGTTTCTCTTTCCTTTGCACTCATTCCTCTCATAATAAACAACAAAACTGGTTCCTGTACCATTCTCTCTTCTAAACCCCCTCATTCTGGTTATAGTCTAATCATTCAACTGAAATTATTCTCTCCAAAGTAACCAATGAGCTCTTAGTTGATAAAACTCATCCCTTTTGATTTTGTTTTCATTAAGCATTTGACAAGGTTGATAATCTATTTCTGGATACTCTGTCCTCTCTAGATCTTCACAGCAAATGCCCTCTGCTGTTCCTCCTACTATCTGTCCAACCACTTCTCAGTCTCTTTTGCTGGTTCTTCATTCATGTAACCAGTAACCAAGTTGTTTCTTAAGGTCATGGATATTTGAGCCTGTTTAACTTTTTAAATTTTTATTTATTTTGCTCTAAACTTAAGAAATAAAACAACCATTTCTATAACATAATTGAATGGGGGGGGGAGATGATTGCACATAAAACTGCAAATCTATTATTTACAAATTGCTATTTCTTTTAAATATATAATAAAGTTATCATATAACTTTTCCTTTTTCCTTCTCTCTCCCCCTGCCCTTGAGATGGCTACCATTAGACATAAATATGTGTGTGTGTACACACACACACACACACACACACACTCACACAAAACATCATTCTATACAAATTTCTATTTATCATTTTTTCACTGGATGCAACATTTTCTTCTATAATACTTAGTAATCTCATCAGCTCATCTATATATTCAGGTAGTCTTGTTTCACTCAAGATCTATTGCCCAGCATCACTAAGTTCATTTTGTACATGTCATAGTGGATATCCCATAGAACTTTATCAATATGTCTAAAATCTTTCTTCTTTGCTTCCATATTTTTCTCAAGGGCCCTACCATCCTTCTAGCCAGCTAGGCTTGCAACTTTCATGTAGTCCTTAACTTCTCCCTCTCACCACACAATTCAACATGTTGCCAAATTTTGTAGTTTCTACCTTCTCAACATTGCTTATATATGTTTTCTTCTCTCAACTCACACCATCATAACTTCTGTCACCCTACTACAAGCCTTTGTCACCCCTCTTGAATATTATTATAATAGGCTACAGTTGGGTCTTTCCCTTCCTCAAGTCTCTATCCTAATCTAACCTGTACTCAACTGTCAATTGTTTCTGATGTTAAACCATTAGACAGTGGCCTTTGATGGCAAGAACTTTCTTTTCTGAGTCTTCAGCCGCTATGGTTGCTGCAAAGAAAGGATATAGTTCCTTTAGAACCACCTGACCAGTATGTTTCTACATTGGGCAATGACTGTAGGGGCCAGATCACAAGCAAGATTGATAACCTGGGTCAATGGACAGCTGTTCCTTGGACTCTGAAGCTTTCCTGTCCTGTGGTGGTAGCTGGTTATCACTCAGTTATCACATTAGTGTTGCTGTTAAGGGGGAATGGTGTTTTCATGAACAGTGATACTGGATTGGAAGTGAAAATGGTGGGCTGGGAAAGTGTTATTTTTGGTGTTCATGGAGGGAGGAGGAGCAGGGGAAAGAGAACAAGCATTATTTAGTGCCTAACAGGTGCTAGTGCTTTACAAATACTGTCTCTCATTTGATCCTCAGAACAACTTTGAGAGGTTTTGTTATTCAATTGCTTCAGTCACATCTGACTCTCTGTGACTCCATTTGGGTATTTTTGGTGTTGGGGATTTTTTCTTTTTGCAAAATACTGGAGTGGTTTGCCATTTTTTTCTTCAGCTCATTTTATAGACCAGGAACTGAACCGTACAGGATTAAATGACTTAAGAGGTAGGTGCTATTATTGTACCCATTTTATATTTGGGGAAACACATGCACACAAATGGCCTGACCACGGTTACAGAGCTAGCAAATTTCTGAGGCCAAATTTGAACCTGTCTTCCCACTTCAATACCAGAACAATGTCCAAATTAATAATAATGATAATAATAATAATAATAAATAATATTTATATACTATCTATTATGTGTCAGGCACTTGGCTAAGTGCTTTGAAAATATCTCATTTGATCCTCATAACCCTGTGATGTAGAAGGTTCATACTATTGTTATCCCCATTTTACAGTTGAGGAAACTGAGGCAAACAGTTTAAGTTACTTGATCAGGGTCAAACAACTAGTAGCCGGAGGTAATATTTGAACTTAAGTCTTCCTGACTTGGGGTGAGGGCTTTATCTGCTATACCATCTATGATACCTCTGAAGAGCACATTTAGAGATTACTTCCATCAGTGAATGAATATATGTCTGTCCATTTCTATGCTATATCAATCTACTATATATCTATCATCTATGTATCTATGTATGTATGTATCTATCTGTCTGTCTATCTATCTATCTCCTCAGGCTTCCTATGGTATTATCTCAGTAATTGTCATTGACCTCTGTTTGTCTCAGTTCTTTCATCTATAAAATGAAGATAATAAAAACACTTACCTCCCAGGGTTGTTTTGATGATTAAATGAAATAATAATTGGAAAATTCTTGGCAGAATGCCTGGTCCATAATGAGCATTATATAAATGTTATTATTTTTATTATTGAGAATTTTCCCAAGAAAATGATAGTTCCTCTACATCTTCCCCTTTTCTAATTCAGCAGTCTCTCAAACTCCTAACAATGAAGATAGCAACTCCTCCACAAATGCTTCTCTCTCTCTCTCTCTCTCTCTCTCTCTCTCTCTCTCTCTCTCTCTCTCTCTCTCTCTCTCTCTCTCTCTCTCTCTCTCTCTCTCT
>NW_027187351.1:14491015-14541174 GCF_028583685.1 Petaurus breviceps papuanus | reverse complement strand
TCTCTCTCTCTCTCTCTCTCTCTCTCTCTCTCTCTCTCTCTCTCTCTTTGCCTTTTGTAGGGCAATTGGGGTTAAGAAACTTGCTCAAGTTTAAACGGCTGGTTTTTTTTTGTGGATGTTAAGTGTCTGAGGCCGGAACTGAACTCGGGTCCTCCTGACTCAGGGTCTGCCGAAATGCTTCTCTTTCTAAGCAAGTATATTTTCACAGAAAATCACTGTGTAATATCCACCCCACCTGTTAGAGATGTTTCCTTTGTTCATTTAGTATTCCAGAAATGTCAATATAACATTATCATTTTCTTTCATTCTTACTGCATTGATTGGTCAGTCTCCTTTCTGGGTTTACATATGTCTTAAAATATACTATGTGATATTGGGGGAAAGCAAATTATCATTATTAAAATGTTACAATCTGCTTATACCCACCATCTTTCACAAGGGCTGAAGGAACCTTAGATATATTCCAGTTCTACCCTTTCAGCTTGCCAGTGAGAAAGAGAGGGCCATAGAGGCTAAGTTGCATGCCCAGGATCACAGAGTTTGCAAATAGCTGAAGTACAGTTTGAACCAAAGTCTTCTGCCTCTTTCTACTATATCTTGTTTCTTCCTATTTTGTTTCTGTTATGCAAATATATTCTTTGATTTCTGAAGAAAATATGATAGGTACAATGCTGGAGAAAGTCAAATGATTTCCCAATTGTCAAAAAAAAAAAATTTAAGATTCTGGATTCTCCAATCTAAATGCCAGTAAATTTGTTTCCTATTGCTGTCAAAAATTGTGGAACATGTTTTTTATAGGTATAGTGCATAAAAATTCAGAAGAGAACACTATGACCACTTAAAAACATCATGGGCTCATATGGTAATAACTTCAGTTTCTTTTCTGACAGAGTTTCTAGACTGATAGATCTGAAGAATGTTATTGATATAGTCTACCTACATAGATTTTGCCAAAACATTTGACAGAATCTTCCTTCTTATCCTCACAGACAAGATGAAGAAATATGAATGATATGGTAGTGCATTTAAGTGGTTTCAGAACTGAATGCCTGAATTCAAAGAGTGATTATCAATAAATTGATTTTGCAGGAAGAATTCATTTGGGGTGTCTCATGGTTTAGTAAAACCCTGTGCCATTCAACATTTTCTCTCAATGGTCTAAATGAAAGAATAAAAAGCATACTTATCAGCTTTTTAGATGACATGAGACTTTGTAGTATGCAGGAGCTCAAAGTGATGAATTTGCTATTATCTATGAAGACAAACATTTGGAGAATCTTGTTAATAGTGGGGAAGGCTTTTATTTCAAGTTTTCAAAGTAGGATGTCAATTGTTCTTATAAACATTACTGGAATTGCGGATAGGATGTTGGGTTTAGAGTCAGGAAAACCTAAGATAAAATCTTGTTTGCTAAGATATAGTCTATTTCATTTTGTATATTGCTCTTCAGCATTCACCACTTAACATATACTTTCTGAAAGGAAATATTCATCATCTAAAGGCAAGATGACTTTGAGTAATCAATAATCCTTTGGTCTCTTTAATTCCTCGTTCACAAATGATAGCTACCAAAACTTTTAGTCATTGTTTCCTGTGTCTACTTTTGTGTTTAAATTGCTAAACATATGTTGACTTAATTTGGAACATGTGCTACATACATAGTGATTATTTGCTCATATTGGTGATGATTCATGCAAGGTTAGATTGCCAAACACTCTATGGAATTATATTTCTCATTGAAGACATTGTATAATTAAACCTCTTTTAAGGAGTTGCTAATGGTCAACTTTCCATTTTGTCTTAACTACTTTATGTCTTCTCGTTTTGTGTATAATTGATTTGATAAATATGGGGTACCTTGAAAGACAACAAAAGAAGATTTGATGATGTAGTAGCAAACTTTTGATCATTGGAAGTGAACTTCTGAAAGTGGTTTAGAAAAAAAAAATGCTAGCAGTGATAGGGAATGGGTTGGAGTAGGAAGAGGATAAAGTCAGGAGGACCAAATGGGGATGTTGGAGGAACTAGGTATGAAGTAATGAATTATAGTGACAATAGGGAAGCAGAAAAAGAAATGGAAACTTAAGACAACTTAATGATAAAAATGACAGTACTGGTGACTGATTGTATTTACAGAATATAGCAGAGAAGTTGATCAGAGATTATAGGTTTAAATTTGGAAGGGACTTTGGAGGTCTACAGATCATCTTTGGAGATCATCAAGTAAAATCTGTATTTGTACATGTAAAACTAAGGCCCATGCTGTATTTTTTGGGTAATGATGACCAGTCATAGACATGGGATTAAATCAAGGTCTTCTGACCTCAAATTCAGAATTCAAACTATACCAGGAGATTACTATAAAGGTGAACTTAAGGTAAAAAATTTTTGGCTTAGTGAGTGATAATACCACAGAAAAGTGGGAAAAATTATAGTGGAAAAAAGAACGCAACTGTGAATAAAAAGGACTAAACTCTATTCCTATTATTGCCATTTATTAGACTAGCTACTTTGAGTAGTTCTTGATAGATCTTGAAAAAAATTATTTTTCTGAGACTCAGTTTCTTCATCTCTGAGTGCTTGAGATATAAAAAGAAGCAAAGGACAGACCCTGCACTCAAGGAGATTACCATCTAATGGAGAAAGCAACAAGCAAACAGATATATGCAAAGCGTATTACATACAGGAAAAATAGAGACAATTGAGTGGGATACACCCTTTGTGAAGACTCCTCAGACTGGGGAAAGAGAAAGAAACAATCTTGAAATCAGAGACAGAACTTTATGAGACTGGACAGACTTGATTCCTGTTTTCCTAAGGAATTACCGAACTCAGGACCCTTGCTTGCCATGCTAGCTTATCATCATTGTTCTTTAGAAGTCTTTTGACCTCTAACCTTGCTAATTACCTTTTCCCCTCCCTTGCTTTAGCTTTTGCCAAATAAGGACATGAACAATACCCTGTTTTCCCGTTCTTGGACTTTTTCAGGACTGGGAACCCACCTCCCAGCCAGTAGGGGATAGTGTCAGGCTTCTTTGCTCTTCGTCACTGGGAAGAATTTCACACCTAGATTGTAAACCCACCTCCCAGCCAATGGGAATAAGGGACAGTGATGGGAGGGGAATTATCTGCCTTAGGATATAAACCTCACTCTGTCTTCTGTAACAGGACTCATTCCACTGGTTCATACTGGTGGAAGGGTACCCTCTTCTCCCAAGAACTGAATAATAACTTTCTGTCCTTACCTTGAGACACCTCTGGCTTTTTATTTTTGGGTAGGGGATTTTGGGGTCCCCGTACTCCACACACAATCAATAGAGGTAAGGCACTGGAATTAAAAGGGATTGGGGAAGGCTTCCTGTAGAATGAGGGATTTTAGTTGTAAATTAATGGAAGCCAGGGAGGTCAGTAGTTGGAGTGGAGAACATTCTAGTCATGGAGGACAATCAGGGAAAATGAGCAGAGAAGGGAGATGGAACAGCCAGGAAGACAGTGTTAATTGAATCAAAAAGTATGAACCAGGGAGTAAGTAAAACTTTATGTGATTTTTGGAACATTTCACTCACTAGTCTAGAGATAAATTTGTTATAGTGTTCATATATGACAAATTTTTTAGTCTTTATAATTGAAGCAACATATATGCAAAAAAAATGCTCCAAAAGACTTGTAATCATAATTCCCTTGCCCCTGTCCCTGTCATAGTATGTTTTAGCCCTATAGGGAGCCAAGATGTCTTTAGAAGTCTTCCAAGGGTGAAACAAATTGTAAGGGAGGTAAAAATGAAATAACCTATGTGTTGGTACACAAGGGCTCAGGATTCTTAACTTCCTCTTTATTTGTCCTTGAGAAAGACTTCTTGTCTACTAGGATCAATGCTGTCAGACTGAAAGTCTATGCAATGGCCTTTGGGAATTTTATTCCCATGGCCAGCTGCCATGACTTTTGTTTCAGTCAGTGATGAATTAGGACTTACAATGAAAGGGCTGAGACCAGGCTGCGAATAATGGTGAACATTTTCTGAGACTTCACCTATGACAACCAGGACCATTCTTAAATTCAGTATTATGGATGGGACCAGACTGGGAGGAGAAGTTGGGACCACAGAGAGAAGAGTCTTGAGGCCTGGAGATTATCAGCTGTCAGGAAGCTTGGTGATTTGGTGAGCTACAGGGGCAGAGAGATTGACCTCTCTCTTTGTGACATCCTTGCCTTCATCTTTTAATTATAATGTACATGATAGGGGTACTGGACACAGATACCTCTCCTCTTTCTGTAATTTCTAGGTGTGACTGGTTCAGAAATTCTCCTAGATACATCAACATTTATGGAAGGAAATAAAGAAGAATTTAATGAGTGTTTGGGTAGTGACCCATGCAGGAGTCCTTAAGCAATTTCTTTTAATTCTTCACTGTCTAATAATTTATGAAGCCATAATAGGCAGTTTGTCTCTCATCTCTGAATTTGGAGGGCCATTTGACAAAGTAAAATTTTCAGATGCTTGGTATAGGTGGAGCAATAGAATTCCTAGTTTTTTAATTGTTTTAAAATTATTTCCATCACGATTTCTGCATCCTTTTGTCTAATCTTAGGATCTGGCCAGTATGGATTTTTACTTACTTGATAAGGGACACTTGATTCAGTGCTATTAAATACCATCTCCCCTCCCCAACTCCAAACACACATATTTAACCAACACTGACAATACCACTTCATTGACTTGTGTCTAGGTAGACAATTTAAATGTTACACCTTCTCACTAAATAAGCAATATTTTGGTATACTTGTTCTATAACCTTAAAGAAGGGAGTGCACAGTCAATTTGGACACTTTACACAACCAAAGTGCTCAAAGTGCCACATGAGATATCCACAAAGTGTTACAAACAAGCCCATCAGTCACAGAAGGAAAGATGCCCAATGAAGGAAGAAATTATTGAGATTTGGGGACTGCTCTATAGACAAGAGACTGGAAAGAATATAATTAGCCAGACTATAATTAAGGGTTCAGGAAGTCCCATAAGAGGTAATGGAAATTCAGAGCTTTTCCCAAAAGTTCATGAAAATTCAGTAGTCTTTTATCTTAGCTGTGATGGGGAAGAGAGTGAACAACTGCCTTCTAAATGCTGTAGTAGTTAAAGTGAAGCAGTAATATATGTGAAAAGTAATTGGATTAACTCCTGTCAAATAATAAAATGTATAGCAAAGAGCATATCTTTACCATTGTTGTTTACAAATCTCAAATAGCAGATTTACTGCCTCCGAAGGGGTGTGGGGCTGGGGAGAGAGAGAAAATATTTGCTGTTATCTCCTTAAGTAGTTCTACTGATTTTTGCTGGCAGAGATTCTTGATTTAGTTTCTGGCTGCAATGGATTTCACATGGACAGGATAATCCTGTTTTTGTCATTTGCTCACTAGTCCATTTCTCTGCATTCAGAGCTATTCACATCAGGCTTTGTAATGTTTAGTTCTTCTTGAAATGCATCTATTTGGAGAGATATGATTGAGAGGCACTTTCACTCAGAGCTTCTATTTTCTGGAGCTTAGAACCAAACCAATTAACTTGTAAAATGCAACAATTCATACTTATTGTCATTTGAGCTGGGAGATTGGTGCATGGAAAACAAATCCATAAAATTATTTCAGAGGAATCATATTAACCTAGTTACATATTTGGATAAAATCCTCCTTAATGGGTTGATGTCTGGCTACAGACCTCACAATATAATTTACACACACACACACACACACACACACACACACACACACCTGTACACTTGCAGTCTCAGGAATGCTGGATTGTTGGCTGCTTAGTTTACATGCCCCTAAGCACTATGAAGAAGAGCTCACTTAGAATGTGCCTGATCTAAAATTCAGTTTCCTTATTTCTATCTCCATAGTCCTTTCTGTTTAATGAAATCACTCTTTCCTTCCATTTCTGAATGATCAACATGGAACATTATTATACTTCCTCAAAACTTTCTTGGATCTTTTGGGGATTGGGTCCAACTCAGGTCAGTGCCTTGGGAGTTTGGATTTAATATTAGAATGAAATCAAATGCCTGTAGGTCATTTCACAGTTCACAAAAAGAGGATTACTTAGCCACATAATAGATTGATAATTGACAAAAATATAACACACATCTTATGTAGACACTCTCATTCCTCTTTTCTCCTTATGGGGATAATTATGATTACCATTGGTAATCTTTAAAGGTTTAATAATCTCCATAAAAGATATTTATTTGTCATATACAGGAAGTAAGAGGCAGAGTAAGATTTGAACCTAGATCTCCTTAATTCATTCTTCTACAGACTACACTCCAGAACTTTTCTACCACATCCCAGATTCAGATCCTTCACTTCACTCCAACCTTCAAATGCACACACTTATATACAGCAGCTCCTACCCACTCTATTGGATGGCTTTTCCCAGAACCTCAATTTAAGCAGGGAATTAAGGCTAGCAATGTCTCTTTCCTCTATTAACTATGCTATACATTTCCATAACTAGCTAAAAAGATAATTTGAATCTAGGTTGTGAAGGGTTTGAAATGCCAAAGAATTTTATATTTGATCCTAGGGAGTAACTGAGGTTATTGAGTCCATTGAATAAGCGAGTGGCATGGTCATACCTTTGTATCTTTCATGTTGACAGGACTTAGATAGGGAAAGCAGATTATGGAAGTCAGAGAAACTAATAGCCTATCTAGAGTAACATCAAGGGAAAAGCCTTGCAGAAGAGAGTTAATCATGAAGTAAAATGTACTTAACATAATTCAAGAAGCATGTACTAAGGACTTGTTATGTGCCAGATGTATTGGCTTTACAAGCACCAATGAAAAAAAGAAAAAAAATTATTCAGTCTCAGCCCTCAATGAATTCATCTTCTATAGGCAGAAAGAAACATAAATATGTATATGACTCTATATATGTATTTTATACGTACATGTATATTCATATGAAATAATATACTCACCTATACAGACCTCTTCAGACTATTGAAAGTTTATAAGTCATTTTTTTTTCTATTTTGTTATTGTAACTCCCTAGAAGTAGGGCCTGGGATAGTGGACCCATGTGCCTATGTCCTCACTACATGAAAAATAGAGCTCTAAAGAATGAATGAGTGAATTATTGGTGCTAGTGAGGGAATTATAGTAGTAATAGCAAAAACTAGCATTTACAAAGCATTTTAAGATTTGCGAAGAGGTTTCCAAATATTATCTCATTTTGTCTTCACAGTAACGAGATGAGTGCTATTAATGCCCTGATTTTTTCCTGAGGGTTGCATAACTAACAAGTATCTGAGGCTGAATTTTAACTCAGGTCTTCCTGACCGCAGGTCCAAAAATCTATCCACTGTACCAATAAGTTGCCACCAACCAAACTGGTCTGAGGACCAGTTTTATGAAGTTAAGAGAGATCCATATTGCTTAGATGACCACTAGGGGATCATTTTTCAGCTATTAAAATTCTCAAAGACCTTCTATTAAGTGTTTAATTGTGTCTATGTGTATCAGGGCAGGGAATACCTATATATATATATATATATACAAATTGAATCATTGAGGATGGGAAGAAGAGAATGAATGGTTTCATAGTTTCTGCAATATTTTCCCCCTCAAATCCTATATCATGAAGACCTCTCTCTGCTTTTTTTTTCTCCCTAATTGCATGGACTCACAGACTAATAACATTTTGAGCTCGAGAGTACCTTAACAATTAGAATTAGTTTCCCTACCCTTACAAAGAAATAGAGACCCAGAGGATTACAGTTAATTAGACAAACTCATGCTTGTTAGCAACAGAACTGAGTGTATATTTTTCTATGGAATTCAATGTCTATGAAACATAACAAGGAAATACACAACTTCAAAGAAAGCAAATATTAACAATCAGTTTCAAAATATTTTTGCAGTTTTAGTATGGACATACCTATGGATATGTGGTATATGCTATACCTATCTTCTTAGCTCCTTGAAAAAATATCCTGTGCAGCAGCAAGAGTACCATATAGATCCTCTAATATTAAGAAAGCCAGGTTGTTAACATTTTCTTTATGTGGCATGATGCTATCACACAAAATATGTTTGCATCTTCTGGCCAGAACAGACTATAGGCTGAAAAACCAGCCATTATTAATTTACTCCGCTGACTGCAAGCACAAAGAATTTATTTATTTTTTTGTTTATTTATTTATTTAATTTTTCAAATGCTTTATTAACTTCTGATTTACATCATTCATTTCCGCCAGATTTTGAGTTACAAATTTTCTCCCCATTTTTCCCCTACCCACCACCCCAAAATAGCAGTCCTACAGGATATCCCCTCCTCCAATCTGCTCTCTCCCATATTTTCTCCCATACCCCTTTTGATTTTTCCAGTGGATCTCTATGCCCCAGTGCCTGTATAACTTATTTCCAAATTACATGTAAAATAGTATTAATATATATATATATATATATTTGAATATTTGATTTTAACACTTTGAATTCCAGATTCATTCCCTTCCTCCCTTGTCACCCACCCTTACTGGGAATATAAGCAGTTCAGTATAGGTTGTACATGTGTGGTTAATGTAAAACAATAACATAGTAGACATATTGTAAAAGACTGACTATATTTCCCTCTCTCCTATCCCCCTCCCACTTGTTCTATTCTCTGCTTTGATCCCGTCCCTTTTCAAAAGTGGGTGCTTCCAACTTCCCTCCCTTCCATCATCCCCCCTCTCATCCCCTTTCCCCCCTACTCTCCTGTATGGTGAGATACCCTATTTAGTGTGTATTTCATTCCCTCCCTGAGCCAAATTCAATGAAAATAAGGTTGACCCATTCCCTTTTGCCTTCCTATTCTTCCTTTCCATTGTAACCATTTTCCCTTGCCTCTTCTATATGAGATAGTTTACCCCATTCTGTCTCTCCCCATCTCCTCTCATTATATTCCTCCCTCACCTCTTAATTTCACTTTATAAGTATCATCCTGTCCTGTTAAATTGGTCCTGTGCCCTCTATCTATGTAAACCTGTAAATATATATACACAATTCACATATGTATTCATATGCCCATATACCTTTATTTATAGACACACACAAACACACATATAGATATATATATATTTTTTTCTATTCCCTTCAACTATTTTCATATTGAGAAATGTTTCATCAGTTATAGTTATTGTTTTTCCATGTAGGAATGTTAATATTTCAACTTTGATAAGTTCCTTATGATTTCTTTTCCCTGTTTACCTTATCATGCTTCTCTTGCTTCTTGTATCTGAATGTGAAATTTTCTATTCAACTCTGGTTTTTTTCAGCTAGAATGCTTGAAAGCCCTCTATTCCACTGAATGACAATATTTTCCCCTGAAATATGATACTCAGTTTTGTTGGGTAGGTGACTCTTGGTTTTAATCCCAGCTCCTTTGGCCTCTGGAATATCATATTCCAAGCCCTTCAATCCCTCAGTGTAGAAGCTGCCAGATCCTGGGTTATCCTGATTGTGTTTCCACAAGATTCAAATTGTTTCTTCCTGGCTGCTTGTAATATTCTCTCCTTAATCTGGGAATTCTGGAACCTGGCTATAATATTCCTAGGAGTTTTCTTTTTGGGATCTTTTTCAGGAGGTGTTTGGTAGATTCTTTCAACCTCTATTTTGCCCTCTGGTTCTAAGACATCGGGGCAGTTTTCTTTGAGAACTTCCTGAAGGATGATTTCTAGGTTCTTACTTTGATCATGGCTTTCAGGTAGTCCAATAATTTTTAAATTATCTCTCCTGATATATTTTCCAGGTCAGTGGTTTTTCCCATGAGATATTTCTCATTATCTTTTATTCTTTCATTTGTTTGGATCTGTTTAACAGCATCTTGATTTCTCATAAAGTCATTAGCTTCCATGTGCTCCAATCTAATTCTGAAGCAATGATTCTCCTCATTGAGCTTTTGAGATTCTTTTTCCATCTGGCAAATTCAGCTTTTTAAGGCATTCTTCTCCTCATTGCCTTTTTGAGCCTCTTTTGCCATTTAAGTCAGTCTGTTTTTTAAGGTATTATTTTCCTCAGTCAGACTGTTGACTCTCATTTCATAATTTTCTTGCATTGTTCTCATTTCTCTTCCCAATTTTTCCTCCACTTCTCTTATCTGCTTCTTAAGGTTCTCTGTAGCCTGTAACCAGCTCATATTTTCCTTTGAAGCTTTTGTTGCAGGAGTTCTGACTTCACTGTCTTCTTCCTGTTCCATGCTTTGCTCCTTTTTGTCCCCAAAATGGAAGTCTAATGTTTGAATCTTCTGTCTGCTTTGTTTCCTTTGCCTGGTCATGTGGCCACTCAATTATTTGACTTTTGGGCTTTTTGCCACAGTAGGACTCTGCCACCAGACAGGGGAGCTTTTGTCCCAATTGCTGGGGGTTTCTCAGCTACCAGAGGTATTAGATGGTTGCCCTCTCTGAGGTTTCCACATGCTCTGGCAAACTGGACACATACCCCAGGACCTCCACCCTAGACTTCAATCCAGATCCAAGCAGGTTAAAGCAAGAGCGGCTACCCCTCAGACTGGTGCTTGGTCCCCCTACATTCTGCAGTCCAGGAGCTGAAGCTGCCACATGGTGCTGCCTGGCTGTGCCTGGGTCTCAGCGGCTTCTCACCCCGGGGGCAACAGCCACACACTCCCATTTACTGGGTCCCAAAATCCAGACTGCACTGACCTCTCACTTTGTCCTTCACATCTATGTGTTTATAAATCTGGAAATGGCCACAACTGCTGCTGATCTGCAGTCCCTCTGGCCGGCAGCTGGTCAGTCACACCCTGGGGCTAAAGCCTCAGTATGGGGCTGGGCTCAGCTCCCAGAGCACTGTGCTGGGCTCCAAGTTTGTTTAGAGTCCCCTTTTTACATGGATTGGGGAAGGTGGAAGCTGGAGCTGCAACAGGGAGGTCCTGCTTCTACCCTGCCATCTTGACTCCACCCAATCACAAAGAATTTAAATAATGTGTCAGGCAGTGTGCTTATCTCTGGGGACACAAAAAAAGACAAAAAAAGTTTCTGTTTTCAAAGAGCTTACTCTCTAATAGTCAAATCAATGGTAAAAAAAAAAAAAACAAATTTATTTACCTTCTAAGCTACTATGCTACACTCTGGGGATACAAATACAAACAAGAAAAATAGTCCCTGCCTTCAAGGAGCTTACAGTGTAATGGAGAAAACTGAAAGCTGTAAATGGGGAAAAGGAGAGGGGCTGAGAAACCAGCTCTGTGGCAAAGTGAAATAATCAAAGATATCCAATATGAGATCAGTTGGGTGGTAAATAAGAAGTTGTTTGAGGATATGTTTGAATGAAATAGAGGGAAAACATGTAAATAAGTAAATGCACACAAGATTTATACTGAGTAAATGGATGATAATAAATAAAAGAGAAAGGGAAACACCACACTTGAAAAGTAGGATTTAATCTGAATGTTGAGGTAAGTCAGGGAAACTAAAAGGCAGAAGAAAGGAGACAGAAATCTGCACATATAAATTAGTATGTGATATGTTCCACAAGAGAAACATGAAGAGTGCTATGATAGATCCTATGAGGAAGGTTCACTCCCCACAAGGAGTAAGAGAAAGCTTCATAAAGGAGATAAATTTTGACCTGAGTTGTAAAGAATTGACATTCTCAAAAATGTCAATAGATAGAGAAGCTGGTGGGGGAAGGGAGGTTAAACGATAAATCTAGGAAGAAAAAAAGGCCTAGAAATTGTATACTGACTGGCAAATAGAACTAGAAAATGAAATTGGTTTCAGAAAATAGTAGACCTTGAATGTCAGACTGAAGAGTTTTTAATTTAGCCTGTGGATAGTGGAGATTCATGAAAATTTTTTCAAGTAGGTGAATGACATGAATAACATAGCATATTTTAAAAAAATCAACATTGTTAAATATTGTCCAAAGTACTTGGAATAGGGTCAAAGAATAAAACAGTCCCCATACACAATGAAATCACCTTCTTTTTTTTTAAATGGCTATTCCTGAAATGGTGAGAAAAATCTGAGAAGTTTCCTCTCTGAAACCTGATTTCAAATCTCATTTTATGATATGAACTATTTGTTTCTCTTCTAATGTGCCTGGATTTGAACAACTACTGTTTTCACAGGATTTAAAGCTGGAATAGGCTCCAGAGTTCATCTAGTCATCTACTCCCATTCCAATTTTACAGATGAAGAAACTGAGGCTGAGAAAACTGAATTCTGTGCTCAAAGTCCCAGAAATAATTTCACATTATTTCACTCTGACTACTATCATAGATGAGAGTCACATAGGTAGTAAGAAATCAAGTCAGAATTTGACATCAGTCTTTGTTTTTCTCCATGCTTCCTGACAGCTAGATTATCTTTTATTTACTTTTCTGTACTTTTGTTCCATTTTCTTCCTGTTTGAGTTGTCCCCTTGACATACTCATAACACACTGCTCCAATCCTTGCTTTGACACTCATGGTATTGACTTGTAGACTATTTCTTGTTCCCCATGGATCACTAGGACAATAAAACAATAATTCTTTTTTCCTAGGTATCTTTCCTTGATATCTGTCAGAAACAGTATGAAGCAGTTCAATTAAATTCAACTCAATAAGCACTTATTGAATGCTTATGTTTGCAATGACTTGGTTTAAATGGCAGGTGAATTATAAAATCAAATCACTTAATAAAATTTGTAAGCTAGGAAGGGAATGTAATACAATTGCATATATTATATATAATGCTTGATATAGGAATATAAAATATTTGTATATGTATATATGTACATAGATGTATATATAAAACAAAATAAAACTTGGAAAAACAAGTTGACATATTAAAGATAACCTTAAAATTTTGAAAATCTGAGTTCAAATCCTTCCCTCACATATACTGCATGTTTAGAACTAGACAAGTCACATAAGTACTTAATACCCTAGGAAACTCTCTGAGACTTGAAGAAAAATTGCTGATCTGTACTGGTAGAAATTGCTTCCTCACTGGGAGTTCCCTATGGCAATAGTATTATCAAACTGATTTCTTTCCTTTCCAAACACACACACACACACACACACACACACACACACACACATACAGGAGGCTAACTAAATCATAAGGGAGGTCTTAGGTTAAAGGCAAATATATATAAGACTTCCTAGAAGATGTGACATTTGACTTGGACTTTAAAATATTGGTAGGAATTCAATAAGTAGAGAAAGGAAGAGAACATTTTTGGCATAAAAGAAAGACTGAAGGCAGATTGTGTGGGGAACTGTGTGTATGAATAGATGACCAGGTGTACTCCAATCTGTCTATAACACAGATTATGTGGGAAAGAGTAATATGTAATGGCTGAAGAGATAGACTTGCAGTAACTGTGAAGATTTTTAATGTCAGTCAAATGAGTTTGACCTCTATTCAGTAGCCAAACAAAGACTTTTAGAAGATTATTATGAATATACCTATACATAAGGGAGAAAAGTTTGATCTCTGCATGAAGTTAGGAGGAGGAAGAGGTTGAAAGCAGGAAACTCTATTAGACACTATTGTTGAGTTTGGTGATAAAGACAACCTTCATAATGATGGGGAAATTGGGAAAAGTAACAAAAGGCAAAGATACAAGTGGTATTATTAAAGCTTTTCAAAGCTTATGCTACTTCTATCTGTCTACCAAAGAGAATGATCTTTGACCTGAAAAGATTGGAACAAAAATGATTAATTCAAGTAGAAAACCAAGATCAGTGACATAGAAGTGGGAATCTGCCTTTCCCCAGTGAGTTCAGTAGTTGGGCTCAGACCATTTGTATCTCAGAATACTGGAAGACCATGTTTATGAGGTTCCTTAACCACTATAAGCAATGTTTGAAAAATATTAAGAAAAATGGCAATTATGTCACAAGAATGAAAATGATAAATCTTTTCTAATTTTCTAAAAACAAAGAGGAGGGTAGATTTTACAAACTATGAAATGATAAATTATATCAGTTCTTGATAGAATTGTAGAACATATTAGTAAAGGGGGTAATTTGTAAGTATTTCAAAAGAAAAGCAATAATCATTGATCCATCATGATTTCATTAAGAACACTGGTTATGACAAAATAAATTCATTTTAATTTTTGTCAGGAATATCAGACTGATATATATGGAAAATGACAATGATAATAATGCAATAGACTTTGAGGTATCAATATTTCAGCAGGACACTTGACAAGTTTCTCATTCTGTACTTGTGGAGAGATATTGCTTGGATTACAAAATCATCTTTGTAATTAATAGATAATTCAGTACTAGAAAATGAAATTACTGGGGAGTTTCTTAATTGGTTAAAGGATCAGATGCAAAGATTAATTGATCAATGACAACTTGGAGAGAGGGAATGTCCAACGGTCTTATCCTTGATCTTTTTCTATTCAGCATTGTTTCTTTTTTCTTTTGTATTAATGGCTTACTTGAAGGCATACATGACATACTAAGCAAATTTACAGATTATGTAAAGCTAGATGGGATAATTAAGGAATTTGATGATAGATTCAGGATTCAAGAAGACCTAAAAATTTTAGGATGATGAAACAAGTTAGCTAAAATGAAATTTAATAGGGATAAATAAAAATTGCTACCCTTAAAAATAGAATGTCCTCCATGGGATATGGGAGACATGAGTAGATATCAATTTACAGGAAAAAGGATCTTTTTAAAGCACTATATTAGAAGTATTTGATTCAAGAGTATGAAATGAAAACAAAAATAGTACAATCACATTGTGTTTTGAGAGACAAATTTAGAGTTTTAACCATTTCCCTTAACCTTTCCTTGATGAGACATTTGAAATATTGTGTTTGGTTCCAGCAACAATGTTTTAGGAAAGACATTAGCAAACTGAAGCATGTCTATGGTTCCTTACAATAGCATGTGAGGACATTCTAGATTGTGCCATATAAGAATTTCTTGAAAAAAAATGGGAATATTCAAGCTTGAGAAGATAATTTTAAAGAGAAGGGCTTCATAGCTCTCTTTAAGTATTTAAAATCTGTCATATGGTAGAAGGATTAGATCTTTTTTTAAATGATTGATCTCAGTGTGTAGAAACAGGAGCAATCACTAAGGAGTTCTGGGCAGGTAGGCATATTTGGGCTTGATAAAGAACTTGATATAAACATTTCCAGCAACTGGAACCATCAAATAGTGGAATGGGCTACCTCAGGAGGTAATGAGGTATATTTTCTTGGATATCTTCCAGTGAAGGCCAATTCATACATATCCCCTTTTCTTTTTTTCAGCTTGAAATTATACTAGAATATGCTCAAAATCTCTTTAAATTCCAAAACTCTCTGTTTTTGACAATATGAAGGAATTAGGGTTCTAAAATTTGTGATTAGAACAAGATGAATTGTGAGGGATACGCATTTGGATGATAGAACTAAATTGGAGCTGACTCTCTTGATTTTACAGGTGAAGAGACTGAGGTCCAACAGTGATTTTTCACTTTAGTGATTGACCAAAGACATGCAGATAGTAGTAAATGACTGAGCCAGGATTTAAAGATCTATTACTCCAAATCCAGAGCTCCTTACATTGCATAGTGATTAAGACAATGTATTTGGAGAAGAAAATTTTTAACTGCAGAATTTTTGAAATAGGATGTATTTGCAATATTTGAGGTCTGATGTTTTACTACACTAGTATATTACACATGTGGGGTGAATTGGAAATCATTTGGTGTTTAAAAGTTTTGAAGATTTATTGTCAGCATAAGTTATTGTCCACAACACACCAAAAGTTTGATAAAAGTAGATGTAAAAAGCTGCAGGTAGAGTCAAATACTGAATTCATCCAGAAAAGGTAGGAGAGGGACCTGGACATCAGTACATAGCTAAAAATATTTGGGAAAAGATTCCTTGGATTTTGAAATTGGAATGATTTTGAGGAATACTGGAAGATGAAGGTTATGAAAGCAACAATGGGGAAATACTAAATGTTCTATGTTGTCCTATGAGTTTGGAAGAATCACAAAATTGCTGACCATCAATTGAGGTAGCTGCAAAGCATGTGGCATCCTCTTTGGAAAGGCAAATTTTCAACAGCATCTGAGAACACTAACAACTTGACTGACTCAGATCATCTTTTAATCAAATGGACAGAGACTCATATGTCTCCTACATCTCATTTTCAGAATTCTATTACTCAAAAACAAAAAGAAAATAATATAGAAAAAGTTATAATCACACAAAGGGCCAGTCATAGTAAAAAAAAAATTCCAGACTTTGTAGGCATAGAACAGTTAAAGACCCAAATTCCTACTTTCATACCCAAGAAATGCCATCAGTCAGGGTTGCCTTTTTTGAAATAATCTCCCCCAGCAGTACAGGAAAAGAGGGTCAATCAGATCACCATCATTGGATGAATCCCAGCACTGTTGATAAGAACTACTGGTTAACTATATGAATGAGACTGGCAGCTGGTGAAAGAAGTGCTTCCAATTGGACCTTTTATGAGACAATTCCTTATATTATTGATTCCCTGAGGCCAGGCAAGTTGTGCCAATTTGGGTCTGTTGACTATATCTGATGGATGAGTATGGCCTTGATCCAGCCACTTGCAAGGCTGATTACTCCTACTGAGGTTCTATGCTTTTGGCACCACAGAGCCTCTTGGCAGTGGCAAGGAACTGAACTCCTGAGAAGAGAAATAAAATGGAGAATGATAATGAAACACTGAAAAGTTTCAAAAGTATTTTGCAGTTTTATACTATTATTAAATACATGCTTCATCTTACTTAACTCAATCAATAATTATTTATTGTGTACCTATTATGTGCAAAGCACTGCATATCATTATTGCTTTGTATAGGGAATATATAAGCAAACAAGAAAACTTCTGTCCTATGAAACTTGCAGTGTAGCTTTGTTGCTATTCAGTCATTTCTGGCTCTTTGTGACCACATTTGGAGTTTTCTTGGCAAAGATACTAGTTGTTTGCTATTTTCTTCTCTATCTTATTGTACAGAAGAGGAATTGAGACAAATAGGGTTAAATGAATTTCTCAGGATCATATAGTAAGTGTCTAAGGGCAGGTTTGAACACACAAAAACAACTCTTCCTGACCCCAGGCCCTGTACTCCATCAACTCTGTTACCTAGTTGCTGCAGTATAACTAGGGAGCTGTAATATGCATAGATATGTAAACTGAACTACAAATTTCTGCTAGAGGTGTGAGAAAGAATTATTTTCAGAATGCAGAGAAGGGACAAACTCCTCTGGTTAAGAAAAGCATTATGGATAAAGTGGCACTTGAGCTAAACTTCAAAGAATACATAGAGCTTCAATAAGTCAAGATTAAGATAAGTTCATTCATTGAAAGGAACTCTTTGAGAAAAGGGATCATGACAGCAAATCATTACATATATTTGGAGAACAACCAAAGAAAAATGAAAGTCTTTAGACATGACAGAAATAAGAACATGGAGATCCCTTATTATCAAACTAAGGACTTGGAACTTTTTTTAAAGTGTGCAGGGGAGAACCACTGGAGTTTTTTGATGAAACATCAGAAATGTGCTTTAGGAAAATTAATCTAGTAACAGGACACAGGAAATACTGGACTAATCAGAGATGGGAGGTAGAGAGATTTATTAGAAAGGTACTATAGTAGTTCAAGTAAGATATGAATACCTTAGTGAAAATGATGACAGTAGGAATGGAAGGGGAAGAAGAGGGGTGGGGTGAGGGAGTCAACTAAAGCAATATTGCAGAAGCAAAATAGAATTTACCACCTGATTAGATGTAAGGAAGTAAAGGAAAGGGAGAAATTGAAGATGGTTCTGAAGTAGTCATGGGACCAACAAGATGGATGACTAGATACATTCTCTAATCTTCACAGAATCTCAAAACCCCTTAAAATAAGAATTATCTTCAAGAGGTAAAGTAATTGCATGTGTTGTCACAGGTCAAGACACTAAATAATCTAGTGAGGTAAACACCAGAAGAATTAAAAACAGAAAAGGTAATTTCTAATTCCTTACCTACTTACTCAGCACCCCTGCCCCAACCCAGCCCATGTGTTTGACAGTGCTGAATAATCATACCCAAGAGATGCTTTGTGAACCACTCAGGAATTTTTTTGCTGCTACTGCAGTCTCTGATAACTTACCCTTCCCTTGGTCTCATCTCATCTACATTTCGTGAGAGCAAGCAAACAAATAAACAAACAAACAAAAAACTCAGCTCTCTCCAGCAGCCCTCAACCTGGGAAGAAAAATGTAGAAATTATATACATACTTCTCCTAGGGTAACAGTGTGCTATAGTAGCACTTAACTAGAGGGTTAAGGAATAGAAAAATTGTGCCAGAACACCAAGTCTGGAGTTAATCCATACCTGAAGAAAAGGGACTAGTATCCAGCTGAGGTGAGCTCTCTTCCCTCTCCCCAATAAGTCACTTGGAACAAGGACTGAAGCCAGTGAAAAATAAATTTCCCAATGTGGGAGGAAGCTAAGACAGTTTTGAGTTTCAGTTCTTGGGATGGTAGTGGTGATATGTCATCAAAGAAGAAAGAATTATGTACTTAGCAACAGATGATTAAAAGGGGAAAAAGACTGGAAATACCTAAGATATCAGGAGAGAGAAAAGTCAGTTAAAAACTTTGAACACAAACATAAATCAATGGAGAAGATATTAAAACTTAAGGGAAGCTAGCCTATAGGATATCCAAACAAATCTGAACCTCTCTGTCAAACAAATCAGGAGCAGCTCTCCTGAAGAGTGCTGCTGTGAATAACTTTAAAGTACCTAATTGCATAGTATAATGAACACTCAATTTATACAGCAATGAACTAAAGCAAAACATTCAAGAAACTAGAGATCAGCATTCACAATATTAAATAACAATTTACTGCTAAGGTGGCAACATAGTCTTAGATAAAACATATCATTCAGTAAAGTCACAATCTCCTCAATAGACATAGAGTACCCAAGTCAAGTCTTCTTTCATCTTGACTCCAAGTTGACTTCCAATCATCCTTAAGCCAATCATCCTTAAAGGGTAATCATCCTTAAGCCAATCATCTTTAAGGGGTAGTAGAAATTACAAAGGTCATCCACCCCTGGGTCAAAGTAAGTCACAAACTCATCAATCAATACAGAGTACCCAAGGAAAGTTCTCTTTCATCTTGACTTGAGGCTGGCTTCCAAACCCCATGGCTCCTCCACCATGTGCTGATTGTTCCCAGCTCTTGCCTGAACTCACACACAGGCAGCTCTCTGGTCATGTTTCATATGAACCACTATACTCCAAGGTCTTTGCAATTTCTAATTCTAGGAAGATAAAATTTAACAGAACTACAGTATTTACACACATAGCCAGAACTATCATCTCAATTCACTTTTGTTCTGACAAAGTAACACAAACCAACTGTAGCAGCAAGCACCCCATTCGTCCTCAGGGTGTCTGCCAACACCAAGAACAGCCAAGGTTCTTGGATGTGTTTTGATAAAGGAAAGCAACTCAAAATGGGTTAACAAGCTTACTTTAATCAGTCAAATATGTATTGTTTACCTAGTTCAGGGGGAAAAGGTCAGCACTCCGAACTTCAGAATATACAGACAGAATTATCAAGACAGAGAAACAGATCAAGTAGACAGCTTTCCAAACTGTCCAACCATTACATCCATACCAAATCAACATCTGGGTTTCAACATCTGGGTTTTTAAGAGGGGGGGGCTCAAAACAACCAGTTTCCCAGAGTTTCATCTGATCAAAGACAAAGCTTCTGTTCGACAGATCAAAGACAAAGCTTCTGTTCGACAAATCAAACACAAATCAACAGTAAAGTCCCAGGACTTCTGTAAACAGCTATAAAGCCCTCTTTCAGGATTTCTGAATAAGAACAACAGGCAGGGTGCTTCTGTGTGACAAAGTAACAAATCAAAAGACAGAGTGCTTCTGTCTGACAGAGTAACATCAACACAGAACAACAGACAGAGTGCTGACATCACAAGCATTCTCTGTCTCAGTTCTGCTTGGTCCCAGCTCATGCTCAAGTTTTTATCTGTTCTGCTCCTTCCTGTTTCACCCTTCCTGTTCTGTTCTGCTCTTTTGGCAAGCTTTTCCCACTGTGGGCTCCATGTGATGACATTAGGCCTATTTAGGGCAGGAAAGGTCTCAAAACTCCCTTAGGCCTAATAAGGGAAACACAAATATATACTGTTTCCAACAAAGACTTGACACAATTAAAGGTGAGGCTCAAAGGCACTTGAATAGCTGAAACAAGCAGCAAAATACTACTTTGCCTGCCATTACACTCTCTACATCTTTGAAAAAGAAAATACACATAGGTACATGGTTAGCATGCACATGTGGGCATGAATATATATATATGTTCAGTAAGGTAAAGTAAAAAAATTGAACCAGTATCTCATCAGGTACAGGACCCTGAAGATTTCCAAGTAAATATAGAAGCACAGCAAGATATTCCTGAATGGTTTAAGAGAAAAATAAAATTTATGAAGGAAGAAATAATTTACAGAATGTAAAAATGTGAGTCTCTTTAAAGAATTGATATAGAAGAGAATGGAATAGTAATACAAATATAAAGAAAAATAAGTCAATGTGGAAAGAAAAGGAAGGGAATAGGAATGATGTTAAAAGAATGCATAATCTCCATACAAGCAAAATATACTGATTTTTAAAACAGGTTTTGTAGACATACATAAAAAGTAAAAACACAATAAAGCAAAACAAAAACTATAACATAAGAATGCAAGTAATAAATAAGAGAATTTCCTTGCATTTCTGAATACAGAAAACAAAATATCAATTAACATAATCCAGATGGATCCCTCCAATAGGAGGGAGACACCTAAAGACAAATAATGGTTAAATTTAACAATTCTGATGGCTAACAATTTCTGTGAGTAACCAGGAGAAATACTTTCAAATATAAAGGAAAAGAAATTTGATAACAAAAGGTTATTCTTCACCCAACAGAAATCAGAGAAAGAAATGGAATGCTAGGTTTTGAAGAGTGAAGGAATTGAAGATTAATGTTATAGTGACAGACCTGTAACACTGAACCAAATAATCAATTTAAAATGATGGAAATTTCATAAAAGAGAGACATTTGTCATACTACTTAAAATTTTAAATACTGACATGTGTGAGTAGATTAGTATCATTATGAATACTCTAAAGATCACAAACACAACTAAGGTAAATAAATATAGGTGTAAAAGATAGAAGAGGTAATAAAATAGATTACTACAGAAAAAAGGGGGAATTAGTAAGAGAATAGAGTGAAATGAAAGCAACAACAAAAGTAACAACAGAGGAACCATTAAAATTTTTTTCAAAAAATACATAAACAGATAAAGATGAAAGCAGAACTTAAATAAAAATGATAATGGAGTAATAGGTCAGAAGGACTTAAAACTCTCCAAACCTCACCTACAGGTAAAATGGTGTGTGTGTGTGTGTGTGTGTGTGTGTGTGTGTGTGTGTGTGTGTGTGTGTGTGTCACATGTACTAAACTGCATAATGGAAATCACATGAAATGGAAATGGGAAAAAGAAGATAGTAGGTAATATGTGATGTGACCCAATCAAATTAAAACAAAGGTGGTTGAAGTATCTCAGTGTGCATGTGATGATTTCTTTGTTAATAGATGGGAAAATCCACTACTTAGGATACAATTATCCCTTCCACATTGTGACTTCCCCATCACAGTTTACATATATTATGGACTTCTATAAGAAATTAAATGGAGCTGCAGATGACACAGAAAAAAATTTGGAAACGAAGAAATGCATAAGATATAGGTATAGTATTATATAATATCAGTATGTTTTAGTCTTTTAATACTGTAAACTCCCCATAAAGAAAAATAAAAAAAAATCAGAGTTCTTCTCTGATATGAAGAGAAGGCCAAAAAAAATTTAAGTGGATTTTCCAGATCTTGGGCAGGGGGGCACCACACCCTTAACCCCTGTGATTTGGAAGGGATAACTGTCCTATGTAGATGACAAATATATGTTGTTTAGTTGCAACTTGATTGACATAAATATTAATTTGGGGTTTTTATGAATTATAAATAAGTAATTTCATACAAGGGACCTGCATTGAAGAAGGAGAGTTGATTTAGACCAGACCTCCAAGCCCCAAAAGACCTCAAAACTGAGACAGAGATAACCTCTGATCAGGTAGGTGTGCAGACCTCATAGCTTGCATTAACATCTCTGCTACTTGGAAGACTGAACTTGATAAAGAGAGATATTGTATTGTCATCTGATTTTTGGTGGACTGGAAGAGGACAAGATTTTTTCTTTGCTTTTTCCTTCACTGCTACTAATTGTCTTAAAAGTTGAAATCCTTAATACATCAGTCAATCACTCCAGAAGAAAAGCTGGAAAAGTTTGACCATTACCAAGTTTAGAGCTTCTTGTTTGCTGAGTTTAATGCTGTTTTGGCAGCCTAGAAGAGGCCCAGAAGTATAGCAACATAGGCCCAGAAAATATAGAAACCAGCAGGGAAGAGGATATGCTCACCAGAGAATAATTTTGTAAAATGTCCTTGAAGACAACATCAAGTCCTGTAGTTCAGAGTTTCAAGTTGAGCTGGGGATGTGCATTTCTTATTCAAATTCCACTTTGCTATTATTCTATAATTTTGTGTACTTTCTGCCAATGCTACTGTGTACATTGGTCAGAGACTGTGTTCCAGGTTATGAGTGTAATATTAGGAAATGGGGATTCTTGCTTTTCCTTCTGTGTAGTAAATGTTTTTGTTATGTGTTAATTGTAATATCTTGGCTGATTTCTTAAATGGGAATAATACTGGTGAGCATTCAGGAATTACAGTGATTTGAAATACTTTAGCACTCATTCAACAAAATTACTTCTAAGACCCCCAGAGTGAATACTATTAGTGTGGTCATTCACTCTGGGAATTCCCAACTTTCCAGCATTCATATAGATTGGATAATTTAACTTGGAGTCAGAGTTGAAAAAGATTATTATATGCTTTACAGCAGGCAAGGATCCTTAGGGGACCTGCAAGTGAAAGGGGGAACAGGCTTTTACTTTTAAAGGGTAGGGCTGCCATTGTCATGGCTGACCGCATGGATGTAAGGGACTTCAGTGCATAAATAAAAGTTAGGGCTGACAGAGGAACTTGTGACTTCAGTGTATAGATAAAAGTTTGAGGAGTTTAACTTGGAGATGAGATTTGGGCCAGATAAGAAGATACATGAGGAGATTAAGCAAGGACAAAGGAGTCACAAGTTGTTGCCTAGGCAGAGTGTGGATACAGGGGAAGGGGCAGAGTTTGAGGCTGGGAAAGGGATTTTACAGACTGGTTTTACAAATTGCTATTATAATTTTACAATACAAATTGCAGTTACAATTGTACAAATTGGTTTTACAAATTGCTATTACAGATATAGATCCCAAGCACTCCAAGCACCCCATCAGTCATATCTAACTGTGATACATGGGTATAGTTTGTCCTATAGACAGTGACGTAGTACAGTGAACAGAGTTCTGGACCTGGAGTAAGGAAGACCAGAATTCAAATCCATCCTAAGACACTAACTAGCTGTGTAATCCTAGGTAAGTCATTTAACTTCCATTTGCCTCAATTTACTCAATCTTGTTGTGAGGATCAAAAGAGATAGTTATAATAGCATTTAACACAGTGCTTGGCAAATGGTAGAGGATTTATAAGTTATTATTGTTGCTAATTGTTATTACTATTATTGTTGTATTACTAATATTGTTGTATTACTAATATTATTGTATTACTGATTGTTATATTACTAATTGTTATTGTTGTATTACTAATATTATTATTATTATAAAGATCTTCTGACTCTCAAGTTCTATTATGCTATATTTAGAATAAGTTGGTTTTTAAGCCATCCATCACTATTGTTTGTGATGAAAAACCACATCCGAAATTTAATCAAGAACACGGAGATCTCTTAGTAAAGGAAAAGGAATTTATTCTCTTCCCCCGGTGAAGAAGGAGGTCTTCCCCATGCCTGATCATGAGGAAGAGGCATGTTACAAAAGGCAGAACAAGAATTTATACCCTAATATAATCAAACTCATTCCCTGTCTATCTCTTCTCCCATTGGCTGAGAAGTGGGTTCAAGTCTTGGCACGAAAATCTTCCCAATGGTAAACAACAGATATGGCTTACAAAGAACAAGGATGCTGATTGACAGAAAGAGAAAGGGGGGGAAGGGTCCCAAAGCAATGGTGAGGAGTAAGCTCAGGCTGTCCCCGACCCCCACTGGCTGGGAGGAGGGGTCCACAGAGGTGGGGAATCTGAAAGCCTCTGGAAAGGGCTTGCTGCTGATTAATAGCAGAAGAAGGGGTGGGGGAAGGGAGAGGGAAGTTCTGAGAAGTTTTCACTTCTCCCAAGACACTGTCAAGATGACAGTTGAAGCTAGGACAGTAGGCCAGGTCACCAAGGAAAAGAATGCAAATGTACACTTTCATTTTTCTTTTTGTTTACCTGCATCTAATACTACGCATGGTGTATAGTTGGTCTTTAATAAATGTTTGCTAGTTTGTTCACTGACAATCATTAGAAAGAAGGTCAAATGAGGTAATTTTTCCTTTAGAATCAATAAGCATTTATTGAATGGCTACTACATGCCAGGCACTCTGCTAAACTCTAGGGAAACAAATTAAAAAAAAAAATCTTTGCCCTCAAGAAGTTTACAATCTAATGGAAAAAGTCAATACTCAAAAGGAAACTGAAATAGTGGGTATGATGAAGTAGAAATAGAGAATATGATGTTCCGTGGAGTTACAGCCAAGTAGATCTGCTATTGGAAAATGGAGCAATAACTGCAAAGTTTTTGAACCCCTTATAAAAGGAGACTTTTGGAGGAATTTTTTGCTCTACCCTCCAGCTCTTCAATCAGAGGGGAGAGACAGCTGAGGGAGTTGAGAAGCTGCTAAGTGACTAAAGCTGAGTCAATCAGTGTGAGATTTTAGGTGATCAGATTATCCTAAGGGAGGAATAATATTCTGTGATCTCCAAAGGAAACAGAACCATGGGCTGGCCAGGTAGCACAGACAGTAAGAACAAGGGCCCCAGTGTTGGGATGACCTGGGGAATCGAATCTGGGCTCAGACACTTAGCACCCACCCGGAAACACCTGGCCATGTAACCTCGAGCAAGTTACTTAACCCCAATTGCTTAAAAAAAAAAAGAAACAGAACCACTGTTTGTAAAGTACTTCACAAACCTCATGCTGATAATCCCCTGTTGATGAGGTGCAGGCTCTGGGAGCCCCCTTGAGCTCTCCTTGAGTCCTTCAGGTACAGGCTCTGGGAACCCCCTTGAGCTCTGATTAAATCATCCCCTTTGATGATGCATTTGCATGAGGCCATAAACCTTATATTATGGCTGGGCACAGACCTCTGTTACTAGCCTAGCCCTCTATTGTCCATCTATTTCCCATCCTTGAGCCTATCAAAATATCAATCCACCCTTGAACTGGCCTAGCCCACCAGGTAGCCTCCAGCAACTTCCCACCCTTAATCACTCATTGACCTCATCTGACTTCTCCTGAAGACCCTCCCCAAACTCCCCCTCTAGACCACCACTAGATTCCTCCCACAACTTTATATAAGATTCCATCTTCCCTCCATGTGTGAGAGCACCATAGAATTTTCTAGCACAGACTAACTCTTTGTCTCATACAAACTAACTTTTTTTTTTTTTAAAGCAACTTGCTCAAGGTTACACGGCCAGTTATTTCTGGGTATGGTGCTAAGTATCTGAGCCCGGATTTGATCCAGGTGATCCTGACACTGGAGCCGGTGCTCTTACTTGCTGAGCCATCTGGCTGCCCCTAAGCAATTGGGGTTAAGTAACTTGGTGCCTGAGCCTGGGATTCGATCTGCAGGTCTTCTCAACACTGGAGCTGGTGCTCTTACTCGCTGTGCTACCTGGTGGCCCCTACAAACTAACTTTTAATAAACTTTACTTTTCTTTGGCTGAGAGAAGAATTGAGTCAAATTCATTCGGCAGGACCTGGTGTGTTGGTGTAGCAGCAAGCACCCCAAGCGTCCTCAGGGTTTGCAGCTACCACAGGTTCTTGGATCTGCTTTGTTAAAGGAAAGCAACTCAAAATGGGTTAACAAGCTTACTTTAATCAGTCAGACATATATCGTTTACTTTGTTCAGGAGAAAAGGTCAGCACCCTGAACCTTAAAGTATACAGGCATAATTATCAAGACAGAAACATCAAGTAGACAGATTTCCAAACTGTCCAACCATTACATCCATACCCAGTCAACATCTGGGTTTCCACATTCTGGGTTTTTCAAAGCTGGGGGACTCTCAACAACGGCTTCCCAGAATTCAGATCAAATCACAGAACACTTCTCAAAGTGAGTCCCAAAACAAAGCTACACATCAGGGCTTATATAGCCTTCTCCTGGCTCAGAGAATGTAACAACCTTATTGACTCACTGGCCAATCAAGAAGTATCTACTGAAAAACAAGCCTCCCTCCCCAGGCTTCAGGTGCATTTTAGCCTAGGGGCAGGGAAGATCTTCCAAATTTGCATTCCCATTACAGTTGGTATTTTGGGTCTACAGAGCAACCCTAAGCTCTTTATGGGTAACCTCTTCACTATGTTTCATCAATATTAAGCAGTTAATATTAGTCATGAGAGAAGGTCCTATGTCTAGGCTGTCTTTGTAGTTCCAGTACCAAATGAAGTGCCTTGAACAGAGAAGGCATTTTATAAATACCTATTGAGTCAAGTACTGGGTGGTCAACAATGCCAAATGCTGCAGAATGGTAAAGGGAGATGAAGACAAAAACTCATTGTTGATGATTAGGGCTTTCACTAGTCACCCTGAAAAGAGCAGTCAGACAGCAAGAGATTAAAACATAAAGAAGTGGAAGCAGTAAGTTCATGCTATTCTTTCTGGAAGTCTGACATTTGAGGGAAAATTTGTGAAATATAGATGGGAATTGAGGATATATCAAGGCACAGGGGAGAAGTCAGCAGAGAGGAAAGGTTTAAAGAGGAGGGAGAGAAAGGAGGGAGGGAGAGAGAGACAAAGGCAGAGAGAAGAGGGAGGGAGGCAAGGAGGGAGAGAGGGAGAGAGAGAGAGAGAGAGAGAGAGAGAGAGAGAGAGAGAGAGAGAGAGAGAGAGAGAGAGAGTTTGATGGAGAAAAACCTAGTAGGAATAAAAGCAAAAGCATAGGTGAAGAGATTAATAGTGATAGAGGTGTACAGAGAAATTTTAAGTTAGAGAGGAAGAAAGTGGGAGCAGTCCATGTTTTCAGGACCTCATTGCTGTAAATTATAAAATAAGGCCATATGTGGAGGTATATTCTGTGAGTTTGATTAGGCAAGTCTATTAAATAACCTTTGCAAATTTCTCTCCTTGGGCATACTTTAATTACTCAGTGTTTGTATTACAGTGATGCAATTTTCACAAACAATTTTCAATAAAATACTCCCATATAATATATAACTTGCTTTAGGAAAAATTATAATTCTATTTATTGTTTCATTCTAAAATATCATGACAGGCAATATATTATAGTCAATAGAGACTGAAGTCAGTAAGATTTGTTAATTTTCTGCCTCTGTCACATACTATATGTGACTATGGTCAAGTCATTTAACCTCTTAATATTCTAGGCAATTTTTGAAAGCTTCAAGTTACATATGAGTTGCTACCAACACTGGTGGCATTTATACCCTAGGAATTCCTCATGCTGATAAATTTAGAGACACATATAAAGATACACATACATACATATACATACATACATATTTAGAGGTATAAAAATATTGTTTAGTCACTTTTCAGTCACATCCAACTCTTTGTGACCCCATTTGTGGTTTTCTTGGAAAAGATACTGGAGTGATTTGCTATTACCTTCTCTAGCTCATTTTATAGATAAGGAAACAGAAGCAAAAATCGTCAAGTGACTAGCCTAGGGTCACACAGCTGGTTAAGTGTCTAAGGTTAGATTTAATTTTGGGTCCTCCTGACTATAGTCTAGGTATTATATCCTCTGTGCCTGCTAGCTGCCTTACGTAATCATACATACATATACACGCACATATGTATGTATGTATGTGTGTGCACATGCATGTGAAATAGGTTATGGCAAGTTTATTCACATATGTACACATGCATGTATACACACATATACATGTGTATATATTTGGGTATGTAAATATGTGTTAATGTATATGCATAATTTGAATTTTATGTATATAATTTAAATTATGAATAATTTGAATATTTATGTATATGAATGTGTATATATGTATATATTTGTATACATTCACATGGATAGGTATGTGTAGTATATATGTGTCTATATGCATGCATGGATGCATTTTTATATAGATATGTATATATAAATTGGGTGTATATATGAGTTTCATATATGTCTCTGTGTGTATATATACATACATATATGTATAAAAGCATTCATACATGCATATTTTTAGGGAATTCTCTCAACTGAAAGCAATAGAACTTTTTGGAGAAGAATATTCATTAGCTTGGGCCAAAAGATAAAACTAAAAGCAAAGAAATTTATTAGCACATTAGAGAAAAATATTCTTGTTAATAATAGCTTCAGCCTTAGTATTATAGATTTGAAGATGTTTTCAAATGCTTGGGGTAGACATTTCCCTAATTCATTGACAGGTTTGAGGTCTGTCCATTATGCTCAAACTGGTTTAGCCCATCTGCCAAAACAGCTTACCAGGTGTGGCTACTATGCATGGTAAAGCTTCTTGGAACCACAGTTAAGAGGTGAGTGATGGGTTAGACATCAAAAGTGGATGAGCAGCCCTGAAAAGGACTTGTCAAGCCCTCACACCAGAGGTGCTAATAGTCCCTTAACACCCCATATACCCCTATATGCATATATTGCACACATATATGCATGTGCAATATATACAGATATTGTGATTGTATATATGAATATATGTATATACATACACATATAAATGAATATGCAGTATATGCATCAATAATTTTTCTTGCTTTCATTTTGATTCCTATGTTTTATTTATTAGGAAGGTATATTATGTTACACAGTTAACAGGTATAAAGCCAGCATAAGTGAAGGATTCCTGAATTTTGGAGTGTAGGAACTTCTCCCTATCTTAATCTTAGAGAGTTGCCTGAGGTGCAGAAACCTTAAGTGACTTGCCCACAGCCACAGAGCCAGTAAGTGTCAGTGATGTTAAAAACTTGACTCCAATTTCAGCTCTTTATGCACTATATCACCCTCTCTCCATTAACCATGTTTTAAATACTGAACTTTTTTTCAAACTAGAATAGTAATATATACTTCATTTTAATTAGGTAGCACTTTTTAATTATATGCTTTATTGAAAAAGATCTATTTCATTCTGTGGTAATTTGCCATTCTTCCCAAATTTTTTATTTGATATGCTGCTTGTGTATTCTTAGAATCTGAGTTTTTAATTGCACCATTATGATACATTGATTAGAAGACTAAAAATTACTTCAAACATATATTAATTGTTTTCCAATTTTAGATCACCATAAAGCCTAATGTGTGTGCCTGCATACACATATTGATTTCAATTTCCTGATTACAGGCATTTTGGGTCCATAACGTTTCAGATGTTGGAACACTGTGTTTAGTGTTTGAACACAATGTTTGCTGGGGAATTAATTTTTCTCTCATGGAGATATTATGCTGCATGCTTAATAATCTATTAGTCCTTTGTTCAATGTGACCTCTTAAGTTTATTCAGGAGTCATTCATAATTTAAAACTATCAGGTGACTAAAAATGCTTGGTGAATATTTCCCAGTACAATTGTACGCTTAAAGTTGCTTAATTAAGTCCCCTGTAGCTCTCCATTATTTAATTGAATATTCATTCATTCAATAAGAACTTATTGAGGGGCAGCTAGGTGGTGCAGAGAGTAAGAGCACCAGCCCTGGAATTGGGAGGACCCAGGGGATTGTTTTTGGCCTCAGATACTTAACACCCACACACAAAAAAACTGGCCCTGTAACCTTGGGCAAGTTACTTAACCCCAATTGCTTTAAAAAAAAAAAAGAACTTATTGAGCCCTTATTATATATGAGGCCCCAAAGAATGGGGCTCTGAAGAAGCCAACTATTTAGTTATAGAATAGAAATAGACATAGATATTAATATCAATATCAATACATAGATATTTTATTAATAACTGTGACACCATTAGTGTAGTGAATTCAGTGAAACTCCTTTTATCCATGCAGATTGGTGATTTGTCTAAAGCTTGTACAGTTGACCAAAATAGTGTCACAAAGTGACAAAAAGCTAGTGTGTATCAGAGGTAAGACTTGAGACAGTTTTATAGCCCCAAATGAAACTACCTTTTACAACAACAATAATTCACATTTGCATAATGATTAAAAGTTTATAAAACACTGCCTTCACAACAACCCAATGTGGTCTGCAGGAAAATTATATTTTCCCCATTGCCTAAATGAGCAAAACAATGTTTGAAGATACCAAACAGCTTTCCCACAGTTGGGCAGCCAGGAATTCAGGCTTTCAGCTTCCATTAAACCACATTGCAATTTATACAAAGTGTGACTCACAAGCCCTACCATTTATTTTTTTCTACAAGCATAGGCGCATTTGTCTTCCCTATTCTGTACTGTTCTGTGTGCTTTTAAAGGTCTTTTCTCTAAATTACGATCAAGTGTAATGATAATAGACATTTAAAGAAAACATTAAAGTTTGCAAAATGCCTACCACAGTATCTCATGTATTCCTCCCAGGATCCTTGCAAGTATGGCACTCATTTTACAAAGGGCATAACTGAGGTTCAGAGAAGTTAATTCATTTTCCTAGTGTTATGCTGGTGCTGTGTCTTGGCTCCAAATCCAGTGCTCCAATACAGTGCTACCTCTCAGGTAGTAGGTAAATTGTTCTCCTTAGAAGATAGGAGAAGAATGAATCCTTTTAAGCTACAAGAATATAATTTGGGTGAAAACTATTCTCAAAATGATAACTATTAAATATATGTATTTCAAATTTCATAGTGCATAGCATTTCAAAATGTTCCTTAGAAATTTTTAAAATAAGATCCTACTTTCCACCATAAAGCTAATGACATTTTAATGTCATACACCTTTTGGTCATCAAACAATTTGAGGCAGAATACCTTAGTAATTTTCCCCTCTCTACCTGTCTCTGTCTCTCTCTTTTTCTCTCTCCCTGTGAAATGGCAAGCAAAGGAGTATTTTGCTCCTCATTTCAGTTATTCAAGTATTTAGTTCCTTGTTTCAGCTATTCAAGTACCTTTGAGCCTCACCTTTGATTGTGTCAAGTCTTTGTAGGAAACAGTATACATTGTGTTACTCTTAATAGGCCTAATGTCATCACATGGAGCCCACAGTGGGAGCAGTCCTTGTGAGCTGTGATATGGAACCATAGTGAGACCCGCTTACCTGTGAATCCAGGCAACAGTCAGATGAATCCAAGTAAGCCTGGGAGTGGCCAGCTCATGAAAGAGGAGTTGTGGAGTTTGGAAGTTAGCCTCAAGTAAGGATGAAAGGACCTTTACTTGGGCACTCAGTGCTGATGGATGAGATTTTATTTTTTGCTTTGATAAACAAACTTTATTTCTCCAAGAGAAGCTGAGAACTACTCCCAAACCAAGCCCAGAAGTACCCACACTGGAGAGAACATAAGATTCCATCCACAAAAAAACCCCCCAAAAACTAGAGGGCTCTTCATAGTAAAACAGCTACTACCTCAAACCATGAACCCAATCTCAGGTGCCCCCTCCTCAGACAGCAAACCCCTTTGCTCTTTGGAATAGGAAGAGATGAAGGTAGATGTGGGGGGACTAAATGAGAAGGGACCCAAGCTTGCAACCATCATATCTTCCCCTGCCCCCAATCCCCAATTGCTGGGGTTGTCCTCTAGATTCAGGGTAAGGCAAGTGAGGAGGGTTGGGTAGGGGGGTGGTTCAGTGGTCAAAATTGGTCAAAGTTTATTTACAAGCTGAGCAAAAAAGCCCAAAGCAAGTTGAGTCAGCAGTGCCTGGGCAAGACACGGGCCCCATTACCAAGGAAGTGAGGGTTGGATGGGGCAGGGAGCATTCCTTGCGTTCCCTGCTTTACAATGTGACCCAGAGAAAAGCAGCTGCTTGTGATGGGGAGGAATGGAAGCAGGAAGAGGATGGAAAGAGGAAGAGAGCCAACCCTTCACTCCTCTTTCTTGTCTTTCGGACAGTCCACTGCAGCCTGCAGGTGACCATGCTCCTCCAGCAGCCAATCATACTCTTTGGTTAGCCCTTCTGACTGCTTACACATGGCCAGAGCTTCATTTTCTGCTCTCTCCAGGTTTCGCTTGCTGACAGTCAGCTCCTCAGTGAGTTTCTTGAGTTCAGCCTTTAGGCTTTTGTTCTCCACCAGCACATCATCGCTCAGGTCCAATTTACCACAGTTGGTGCCAGCTCCCTTCTTCAGCTTGTCATTTTCTTCTATGTATTTCTTGGCAGCTTCGCTGGCACCTTCAGCTTGTTTTTTGAAGGCTTCATTGGAAGCCAACAGTGTGGCCTGCTGGGAGATAAGGGTCACCAGGTGTCTGAGCAGGAAAGACAGCAGCAGAGAGAAGCCAGCCATGTGGAGGTTCCTCTGGACTCCGAACAACTTCATGTGGAAGTGTTCCATGGCCCCAGGGTTATTCTAGAGGTTCACCTTCTCTGTCACATCATCATACTTCCTGATCTCCTGCACAGCATCAATGAGAAGCAGCACCAGGATAACAATGAGAACCACAAAAAAGTGATTGCCATAGCTTACCACCGGTTGTACCAGGCACGACTTAAAGATCTTCTGCCATCTTTTGGGAGAAATGAAAGGAACACAGAGCAATAGCACAACAAAGACCTCTGCATAGAGGAAGGTAGCAACCGCAGTCCACTGAAGACTCATCCTTGGTCACTAGCTGGTTTTGACATGGAAACAGAACAGACCAACCTTAGAAATGTCTGCACCACAGCTACAACATTTGACTGCTGGAACTCAAAACTCTCACACCCAAATCCCGCCCCTCAGACTTGTCCCTGGATGAGATTTCTAACTTCTTTGTGACCTAGGGGTGGAAGACCTTTGTTCTTTCCTCTACCCCTTAAGAGAGTACTTAGTAGTGATTGATAATATTGTAACTTAATTGTGACCTAGGGGTGGGTGACCTTTGTACTTTCCACTGACCCTTAAAGATGATTAACTTAAGGATGATTGGAAGCCACCTTCCCAGTTGAGATGAAAGAAAATTTTACCTGGGTACTCTAAATTGATTGAGGAGACTGTGACTTACTGAACTATCAGTTTTATTTAAGACTATGTGGCCACCTTAGTAATAAGTTGTCATGTTATATTTTTGTGAATGCTGTACTTTGGTTTCTGGAATGTTTTGCTGATGTTCACTGATGAATAAATGTTCACTGATGAATAAATAGAGAGTTCACTATACCATGTGATCAGAACCTTATTCACAGCAGCTGTCCTCAGGAACTTGGATATACACCTTTTATCTCTTTTTTCTCCTTTTTTTCCCCTTTTCTCCATTTTTTCTCTCTTTCCCTTCTCTCCCCTCCTTTACCTGTTCAAAATTTTATTTAGGCTCTAAACAGATATGTTGGCTTTGTAAGAAATAGAGTGGAGTGCCTAATATATAAAGTTGCTTTAATTGAAACATTACTAGTAATTGGGAGATCAAAGGGCCACCACAAGCTGTTTACAGAAAAGACCTGGGGGAACACTTCTATCATTTAACTGATCTTCTGGAAAAAAAATATACCATCTATATCAATCTACATGCTAGGCAGATATTCTGTTCATTAAGTATTCAGCTCTCCTTCTTTTGCATGTTGCTGTGATACACACATGCCTCCACAGGGAAGGGTAGAATAAGTGGAGATAATTCAAGATCTAGAATCAAGAGAGCTGATTTCTGAACTTGAACTCTCATTCTGTCACAACTTACTTTGTAAATCTCTGAGACTGTTTCCTTATCCATAAAATAGGGATTATAATGTGATATATCATCTTCAAGGGATTGTTAGGATCAAGTGAGATATTTTAAATAATGAGTGTTGCCAAGCTTAAAATATTATATACATGTAAATATTATTTTGGGTGTTTTGTTATTATTATGGAATCACTCTAATCTTGAGGTCTTGGACATTCAGATTAGTGAAATGAATATTGAAATAAAATTTTTTTCAAATAGTATAATTTTCTAATGTTTTCTCCTCAATGTAGATTGACCAAATGTTTTGTTTACTCTGCATCACTAAACTTGACATTACTTTTAAAAAAGAATACATACAATGAATGTAAGTAATCAGTACTTAACCATTTCTTCTAAATATAGAGGTTTTGGGGGAGAATTAATTCAAAATGGATCCTTCTTTTTTTGGCTTTTTTTTTTGAGGGGGGAAAGGCAGGGCAATTGGGGTTAAGTGATTTACCCAAGATCACATGGCTAGTAAGTGTTAAGTGGCCAGATTTGAACTGAGGTCATCCTGACTCCAGGGCCAGTGCTCTATTCAATGTGCTACCTACCCACCCCATAAATCCTTCTTAAGAAATAAATAATTTTATGTGGTCTTTTATAATGTGAACTATATTCCCTTCTCTTGTATTTTCTTTTCATCCGTGATTTACATGGCTCTGTTCTGTCTTGTTTCTCTTATTTCTCTGAACATTTCATTCTTCCTTACTGGTTCATCATTCCTATTCCAACACAAGCCCAAGATGCTATCTTAATCTCATCTTTCTTTTAGTTATATGCTCTCTCCCTCCTAAACTATTGATATAATTATCATCTCTATGCATAAAAAATGTCTGTTTGACACTTAATCTCTCTAATGGCAAGCCAAGTAGTACTTTGCTGCTTCTTTCAGCTATCTAAGTGCCTTTGAGCTTCATTTTTGATTTTATCAAGAGTCTCTGTTGGAAACAGTATACATTGTGTTGCCCTTAACAGGTCTAAGGGAGCTTGAAGACCTTCCCTGCCCTTAATAGGCCTAATATCACATGGAGTCCATGGTGGGAGGAGCTTGCCAAAAGAGCAGAACAGGAAGGGTGGAACAGGAAGGAGCAGAGCAGAGAAAAGTTCTAGCAGAGCTGGGATCACAGACAGCTAAGAGAGAGAATGTTTGTGATGTCACCACTCTGTTCTGTCTGTGTTGATGTTACTTTGTCAGAAACAAGCATTCTGTCTGTTGAAAGAGTATCTTACTATTGCTACAGAAGTCCTGAAAGAGGATTTTACCATTGTTACAGAAGTCCTGAAAGAGGACTTTACTGTTGATTTCTGTTTGATTTCTCAGACAGAAGCCTTGTCTGTTGATTTGTGTTACTTTGTCAGACAAAAAACTAATTGAGATGATAGTGCCAGTAATGTGTATAAATGTTGTTGTAGTTCTCTCTGTTAAGCTTAATGTGTTTAAATATTATTGTAGCTCTGTTAAGCATAATGTGTTTAAATATTATTGTAGCTCTGTTAAGCTTTGTCTTCCTAGAAACCGAAGCTGTGAAGAGTTTGGAGTGGAGCTGTCCCCATAAGCTGAAACATGAAATAGGGGTGGAGATCTGCCTATATGTGAAGTCAGCCTTGAGTCAAGATGGAAGAGGACTTTACTTGAGTACTGTGTATTGATTGAAAAGATTGTGACTTATTGAATGATATGTTTTGTTTAAGACTATGTGGCCACCTTAGTTATAAGTTGTTATGCTATCTTGTTTTGAATGTTGTGCTTTAGTTTCTTGGATGTTTTGCTTTAGTTGACTGCTGAATCAATAGAAAGTTCAATATACTATGTGATTAGATCTTTAAAGTTATTCACAGCAGCAGTACTCAGGAGAACTGCTCATGATTGGCTTTACGATCTTTCATGTACTCAAGTTGCATATTTCTGTACTTGATGATAAGAAAGACCTGTTTTCTAATCCTGCCTCAGACACTCAATAGATAATGTGGCTATAGGAGAGTCAATTACTTGCTTTTAATTTCAGTATCCTCCTCTGTAAAGTGGTAACAATAGCACCAACCACAGGGGGTTATTGATAAGATGTAATGAGATGATCACACACACACACACACACACACACACACACACACACACACACACACGAGAAAATCTTTGTTAGCCTTAATTCTCTGTAAAAATTTCTAGGATACATTATTATGCAAGTTATGATGACAGGCAATACCCAGAAGGCCTAGTATTAATGACTGAAACTTGTTCCAAGTGCCCTTGTTAACATGTGATTGTGAGAATGGGTTATTGTAACTATTTATTAAGGTGTAATTCCTTAATACCACAGATTAGCTAGTTGCCAACTTGATAAGTATATGAATAGGATTGTGGTGGCATAATAAGAGAAAGGTATTCTTTCCCCTCAAATAAGAGGCAATAGAGGGAGGCTCAGATTCTGTTCTTTGATAGTGTCATATTACATGTATTATTAATTAAAGCTAATGAAGAATCTACTCACTACATTTGGAGTGTTACAAACTTTTTCATGACCTCTTTTATCTCATACTCAGTGCTCTGTTCCAGGTAGGCATCTCATTGAATAGAACTCTGCATCTGGACTTAGATCTGAAATCAAATCTGGCCTCAGATACCAGCCATATGATCCTGGGCAAGTCACTCTTAATCCACAAAAGAAGGAAATGGAAAACTATTTCAGTATCTTTGCCAGGAAAACCCCATGGATAATATTATCATGATGTGGTCCACAGGGTCTTGAAGAGATGTACATGACTGAATTACTCAACAACAACAGCTGAGCAACAGTGCTGTGAATCTTATCGTACTATATATTAGCTTGGCACAGCCATGAACAATTGGTGTTTTTCCAATTAGTTAGATGTGACTTTATTTGTGTGAAAAGTGTTTTGTAGTTGTGTTAATATAGGTCCTGGGTTTGTTCTGGTAGGTAGATTCCCAAATATTTTATAATGTCTACAGTAATTTTAAATGGGATTTCTCTTTCTATCTCTTGCTGTTGGATTTCATTAGAAATATGCAGGAATACCATGGATTTATGTGGATTTATTTTATATCCTGCAACTTTGCAAAATTTATTTATTGTCTCAAGTAGTTCTTTACTTGATTCTTTAGGATTCTCTAAGTATATCATCATATCATCCACAAAGAGTGATAACTTGGTCTCTTCTTTGACTAATTTGAATCCTTTGAATTTTTTTTTTAAGCAATGAAGGTTAAGTAACTTGCTCAAGGTTACACAGAGAGCTATTTCTGGGTGTGATGCTGAGTGTCTGAGCCCGGGATTCGATCTCCAGGTCATCCCAACACTGGAGGCAGTGCTCTTACTTGCTGAGCCACCTGGCTTCCCCTAAGCAATTGGGGTTAAGTAACTTGCTCAACAATTCATGGCCAGGTGTTTCTGGATGGGTGCTAAGTGTAAAGCCTGGGACTCGATCTCCAGGTCATCCTGACACTGGAGCCTTACTCACTGTGCTACCTGGCCACCCCCTCATCCTTTGACTTCTTTTTCTTCTCTAATTGCTACTGCTAATATTTCTATTACCAGATTGAGTAAGAGGGGTGATAGTGGACAAACTTGTTTCACTCCTGGTCTTATTGGAAATGCTTCTAGCTTATCTCCATTACATATAATACTTGCTGATGGCTTTAAATAGATACTACTTACTATTTTAAGGAAGGCTCCATTCATTCCCATACTTTCTAGTGTTTTTAATAGGAATGGATGTTATACTTTGTGAACAGCCTTTTCTGTATCTATTGAAATAATCATGTGGTTTCTGCTAGTTTGTTGTTTATATGATCAATTATACTGATGGTTTTCCTAATATTAAATCATCCTTGCATTCCTGGAATAAATCGTATCTGATTTAAGTGTATTATTCTTGTGATCAATTGCTGAAGTCTTTTTGCTAATATTTTATTTAAAATTTTTGCGTCTATATTCATGAGGGAAATTGGTCTATAATTTTCTTTTACCATTTTGTTTCTTCTTGATTTAGGTATCAGTACCATGTTTTTCTCATAAAAAGAATTTGATAGGACTCCTTCTTCACTAATTTTCCCAAATAGTTTTTAGACTATTGAAGTCAATTGTTATTTAATTGTTTCATAGAATTTGCTGGTAAATCCATCTGGCTCTGGAGATGTTTTCCTAGGGAGTTGACTGATGGCTTCTTCAATTTCTTTGACTAAAATGGGGTTATTTAAGTAATTTATTTCCTCTTCAGTTAATCTGGGCAGCTTATATTTTTGTAAATATTCATCCATTTCCCTAAGATTGTCAAATTTATGTGCATATAGTTTGGCAAAATAATTCCTAATTTTTTGAATTTCCTCTTCATTGGAGGTAGATTCACCCTTTTCATTTTTGATACTCATAATTTGGTTTTCTTCTTTCTTTTTTATCATATTGGTTAAGGGTCTATCAATTTTATTTGTTTTTTCATAAAACTAGCTCTTAGTTTTATTTATTAATTCAATAATTTTCTTAATTTCAATTTTATTAATCTCTCCTTTGATTTTCATTATTTCTAATTTAGTATTTAATTTGGGGATTTTATATTTGTTCTTTTTCTAACTTTTTCATTTGCATGCCCAACTCATTGACCTCCCTTTTCTCTAATTTATTCATGTATGCACTCAGGGATATAAAACTTCCCCTAAGAACTGCCTTTGCTTAATCCCACAAATTTTGGTATGTTGTCTCATTATTGTCAGTCTCTTGAATGAGGTTACTGATTGTTTCTCTGATTTCTTGTTTGACCCACTCATTCTTTAGGATTAAATTGTTTAGTTTCTAATTAGTTTTTAGTCTATCTTTCCATGGCCCTTTATTTCATATGATTTTTATTGCATCATAATCTGAAAATGATGCATTTAATATTTCTGCACTGAATTGTGAGGTTTTAATCTCCTAGTATATGGTTGATTTTTGTGTATGTGCTATGTACTGCTGAGAAGAAGGTATTTTCCCTTTTTATCCCCATTAAGTTTTCTCCAGAGTTCTATCATACCTACCCTCTCTAAAATTCTATTCACCTCCTTAACTTCTTTCTTGGTTATTTTGAGGTTGGATTTATCAAGTTCAGAGAGGGGGAGATTAATGTCCCTCACTAGTATAGTTTTGCTATCTATTTCTTCCTCTAATTCCCTTACCTTCTCCTCTAGGAATTTGGATGCTATACCAATTGGTGCATATATGTTAAGTAATAATATTTCTTCATTTTCAGTGGTGCCTTTTAGCAGGATATAGTTTCCTTCCTTATCTCTTTTAATTAGATCAGTTTTTGCTTTTGCTTTATTTGAGATAAGGATTGCTACCCTCCCCTTTTTTTTTTACTTTAGCTGAGGCATGATATATTTTATTCCAACTTTTGTCTTTACCCTGTGTGTAGCCCTCTGTTTCAGATATGTTTCTTGTAAACAGCTTATTGTAGGATTATGGTTTTTAATCCATTCTGCTATCTGCCTCCATTTTATGGGAGAGTTCATTCCATTCACATTTACAGTTATGATTACTATCTTTCTCTTGCCCTCCATCCTATTCCCTCCCCTGTTTATGCTTATATTTTTCTCCCCTTCTTCCTTCCTTTCCTTAAGAGTTTTCCTTATGACCATCACCTCCCTTAGTATTCCCTTCTTATCAGCCTCCCTCCCTTTTCCTCCCCTTCCCCCTTACTTCTTCCCTCCCTTTTAAACTCCCCTCCCTTTCTTAACCTTTCCCCCTGCTACTGCCTGTAGGATATTTTTATACTTAATGTGGTATGTTATTTCTCCCTCACACCTAGAGTGACAGGAACAAATCTCATGCAAAGCTCCTCTCCCTCCCCTCTTTACCTCTATTATGATAGGTTTTTTTTTCTCTTCTTGATAGATTTTTATGCTTAACTGGTTGTGTTATTCCCTCCTTGCACCAGAACCAATGAGGGAAAAGCTCATATAATACTAACCTCCCTCCCTTCTTTCCCTCTGCTATATTGTTTTTATGCCTCTTTGTGCGGCATAATTTACCCTTTTCTACTTGATTCTTTCCTCTTCTTCCATTGCAGTCCCTTTGTAGCCCTTAATAAGGTTTTTTTCTAAATGGTCATTTTGTATAATTTATACTCATCCCCTCTACTTGTCTATAAACAGTTTGCTCTTATTAAATAACAGTGTGTGTGTGTGTGTTTTCTTTTTTACCTTTCTATGTCTCTCTTGCATCTTGTAATTGGAGGTTGAATTTTCCATTGAGCTCTTTTTCATCAGGAAGGTCTGGAAATCCATCATATTGTTAAATGACTATCTTCTTGCCTGGAAGAATATGCTCAGTGTCACTGGATAGGTGATCCATGGGTGTAAACGGAGCTCTTTTGCCTTGCAAAAAAATTATATTCCACTTTCTTCGATCTTTCAGTGTAGAGGCTGCCAAATCCTGTGCAATCCTAACTGTGGTTTCGTGATATTTCAATGTTTTCTTTCTGGCCGCTTGAAGTATTTTCTCCTTTACCTGGTAGTTCTGGAGTTTGGCCACAACATTTTGAAGACTTTTCAATTTGGGATCTCTTTCAGGAGGTGTCCAGTGGATTCTCTTCATTTCTATTTTACCCTCTGGTTCTAGTATCTCAGGGCAGTTTTCCTTGATGAGCTCTTGGAAGATGTTGTCCAGGCTCATTTTTTCATTGTGATTTTCTGGTAGGCCTATGATTCTCAGATTATCTCTCCTGGATCTTTTTTCCAGGTAAATTATTTTTCCATTGAGATATTTTACCTCTTTTTCTAGTTTTTTATTCTTGATGTTTTGATTGACTAATTCTTGGTTCCTCATAGAGTTATTTGCTTCAATTTGGTTGATTCTAGTTTTTAGTGAATTATTTTCCTCGGTTAGTTTTTGGAGTTTATTTTCCATATCACACATTTTCCTTTTTAAAGAGCTGTTTTCTTCATTGTAAAGTTTTTCTAATTTTGCAATTTTGATATTAAAAGAATTATTCATTTTATTTTCTATCTCTCTAATTTTGTTTTCAAAGTTCCTTTTGAGCTCATCTGAAAATGCTTTCTGTGCTTGAGACCAGTTACCTGTTGAAGGCTTCAGCTGTGGGTGTGGAGTCAATACTGTCTCCCTCTGAATTTGGTTCCTCCCTCTCATGATAGGAGGACTCCAGAGTCTTTGTCTTTGCAGTCTGTTTTCTACCCATTTTGAGGAAGGTCCCTAGCCAGGACTTTCCTCTAGGGTTCCCAAGCCTTTACTGTTTAAGGTTTTGCCCTGGGGCAATAATTACTATGTTTTCAGGGTCAGAGGGGAGAACTGGAGCAGCTGGGGTTCACTCTCCCATCCTGGTCCCTGGAGGTCCAGATAGGGGCTTTTTAAGTTTCTGGGCTGTGGATTGGTAGTCCCAGGAGTAGTTGCTGCCCCTGCCAGGGGCCCTGCATTTGATTCTTACCCTGCTCCATCCAGTCGCAGCCCTGCAGTGAAAGGCCTGGCAATGGCACTTGTGGTTGGTGGGTCAATTTGCTGCCAGGTTGATTATGCCTTGTCTGGGCCTCTCTCTCTGTGTCAAGGTGTCCAGGACTCTGTCTGCACACCCTGGCATCTGGTCCTCTACCTTGTTGTACTATAGACAAGAAAGGAGTCACATAATTATCACCATATAATTAGTTGTAATGTTAATGGGAATTTGAAGATCTTCCCTGCCCCTTGATGGGCTTAAGTGAATTTGATGACCTTCTCTGATTTGAAAATATGCTCTGCTCCTTAATAGGCTGAATATGGTCACATGGAGCCTGTGTTGGGAGGCTTGATTTTCAGGAATGGCTCACACCTAACATTACTTTGTTAATGGGCAGTGGTTCATGAGGGTTGTGACCTTCTCTGACCCTGGAGAAGGCTGTATATACCCTGATGTGGGGTTTTGCTTTGGGACTCACTAATGGGAGGTGTGATATGGCCAGATGAGACTCTGGGCAGCTCTTAAGCCCCTTGGCTTTGAAAATCCACATGTTGGTGCTTCTCTCTCTGGTAACTGAAGAGCTATGGATGTAACAGTCAGACAGCTGGAAGCCCTGTCAATTGTTCTGTTTCTCTGTCTGTATTTTGTTGTTTGCTTGTAACTTCTGTTTGTATTTTCTCTGAAGCTCAGGGTGCTGACTTTCCCCTCTGAACTAGATAAATGATATATGTTTGATTAAAGTAAGATGGTTAACGCCTTTTTGAGTTGCTTTCAGAAAAGCAGTTCAAAGAACCTGTGCTCCAGCCATCCTGGGTATGCTAGGGTGCTTGCTGCTACATTAGTAAACAGTCATACGTTAAAGTTGAATTGTCTACAACTCATGAAAAATTACATTACTAAGCCTTTGGCTCTGCATTAAGATCAGATGAATTATTCCCATCTACTCCTGCCCTTTTTGGCTAGGTTTGGAAAGTTCTAGTTCTCCTACCATTCATAAAGGTATTTTTGAAAAGTTGGCATGCATTAAAAATTCAAATAATTGAAATAATTTTCATTCCATTATATGAATTATAATACTGTATTTACCTGGTACTGTTGGGGAATGAGATGTTCCACATAAGTAGATTTTCTAGACAACTGAAACTTGATTCTTTAGGCAGTGATAAGAGTAGGGGGTAGGAAAGGTAGGCAGCTATCAAGGGCAGAGCACATGGGGAGATAAAACAAAAGATAGTTTAAAAAACATTTTTTAAATAAATGTCTATATTTTTAATGCTATAACAGGGAACTTTTCTTCCTCTGTAGGTATTTTTTTTTCTTGGAGTCAGTAGAGTCACATGTAGAAAACGCCCTCTAGACTGGGAATATGAGTAGCTGGGATAAAATCCTAAATCTTCCACTTAACTGTTTCTATTATGCCACTCATCTCATCTCTGGACTTCTTTTTTCCTAATATGTAAAACAAGGGGGTTGGCCTAGATATTCTTGAAGGTCATGTCAAGTTCAAGTTTGTAAGATTATTTAAGTTACCTATATTACAGAGAATACTCAAAGCCTCTGGTGAATAATGATATATTAGCAGCATAATTTTTAAATACATAGGATACAATTATCCAGCACTGCCTAGGGTATACCAAAGCCATATCTTCTCATTTTTCTTTTAGCAGAAATACTTATGAAAATTAAGCATTTATATGGACTTTTAAAGAATGTAATACACCTTATTAAATAGAATAGTCTGAAAAATAATTAACCTTTTCTTGATGACTCATGATCATAGTGAGGTGTGAAGGATGGTTTACTCCTATGTTCAATGGTTCTGGGCAGCTGCTGGCAATTCTGCTCTCTTTTCTTAAGCTGTCACCTGTCATTTCTCTGGATGTCATTTTTGAGCTAGGAATACCTCCTTCCTTCAAATCTTATGCTTCTCACATGTGGATAAATGTTACTTAGGAGGAAGAAAAGAAGAAACTGGATTACTAAATGTATAAAACTTTTATTTAGGAAAAAAAATAAGTACGTATCCTCTGTCTTATACATAGATGATTCTGAAAACATATATATTTTTAGAAACAATAGCATTGCTTTATTACATTTTGTGATTTTTCCATTAACATATAAGAATGTATATGAGAAGCATTTTTACCAACATGCAGAAAAAGTCTTTCAGATTTTTCAAAATGCTACTGATTTTAAAATGATAGGATCTTTTCCACTTATATATGTATATATATATACCTCAAGTAGATCTCTCAAAGAGAGAAAAATCCTATATACAATACACCAAAATGCTCAATCCAGCACTTTTTGGATAGCAAAGAAGTGGAAATGAAGTAAATGTACAATGAGTACAGAAAATGACTAAATAAATTATGGCACTTGAATATAAGGAGATATCATTGCATCATAGGAAAGAATGAATATGAACAATTAAAAGTATGGTACGTTGTAAATCAACTTATGCATGAATGTAAGGAGAACAAGAAAAATAATATATATAAGGACTACCCATAATAATTTAAAAATCTAAATGCTGTACAATTAAAATGACTAAGCATGACCGCAGGAGAAGAATTGACAAAATCCAACTCCTTACATTGCAGAGGTGGTAAGCCATTATCAAGGAATGCTTAATGCACAGTAAGATAGAGTCAATATATTAGTTAGTTTTGCAGCTTTTGTTTTCTCTTAAAATTTTTGTTAAAATGGATGACTTTTTGGGTAGAAAATAAGTGGAGCAGAATAAAAATAAATGTGATATAAACACAAAAGGCATCAATAAATAGATGAAGTATAAAATAAAATAGTGCTATGATATTAGATTTGAAGCTGGAAGGTAACTATTGACCATGTGATAGACAAAAGATATGATTATCTAAAAGCTGTAAATCTCATTGAGATATATTAATTACTATGAGGATTGAAAGTCATTGCAGGACTTGCTAATTCATAAAACTGCTTCAAAAGCTATTCTGATAAGCCCAAGGGTTCAGAAAAATTCAATGACCCACCAGTAAATAGGTTATGGACTAAATAGTTCTCATTAGTCTTTATTTCTTTTAAAAAAAGGTCACTTGGTATGGTGTTAAATCACTGTTAGGCATTGTTCATTTGGTTGTAATAAGTGCCATTCAGAAACCAAATTTCTTAAAATGCATAAATATGTAAACATGTGGTTTACCTCAAATGGTTAAAGCTTTGGGGTTTTACTAACTGTAAGAGGTCACCTCAGTCCAGGAGTGGTTGACTTGAATACTGAGGAAGGAAGTGGTTAATGCAATGGAACAGCATATTAGCAGTTGGAGAGATAGAATCTAATTTCTACCGCAAGCATAAATGTACTCAATATAATACCATTTCATCATAAATGAAAATGGATGTTAACTCTATTGAGTCTTCCTCTTTTAAGCTAATAGCTGTATTTTTTAAATAATGAGGTTGTGATGGAACTTGAATACAAAAGGTCTACTGGTGACTTTTTTCATAATGGAGAGATTATTTTTTGGTTTATTTTTGAAGTGAACCATTCCAAAAATTGTCTACATAAATCTTTCTATAAACAAATATTTTTTTTAAATAATCAGTCATTTTTCTGTAGAATTTAGCTACCCGATAGTACACCCTACAGTACAAGGAACAACTTTGTTGCAATGGAAATATCACTATTTTGGGAATCAGCTGACTTGAGTTAAAATGCTAATAGCTATGTGACTTTGAAAAAAGAACTCAATACCACTGAGTCTTAGTTACCTTATCTGTAAAAAGAAAGTTGGACTAGAAGGCCTCTGAGGTCCCTTTGAGCTATAAATCTGGACCTTGCCATCTGTGATACTAATGTAATTTTAGATTTTTGGATTCTTTGCATCAGCCCTCAAGTTGAGGTTCCATTTATGTTTTTGTCCCCCAAATAGTGTGTGAGCTTCTTGAAATTGGAGGCTGTGCAGTTTGTTTATTTATGTTCCCAGCTGTTAACACAAAGCTTAGCTCATAGTAAACATAAAATAAATATTTTTTCACACATTCATTCATTCAAAGGTCAAACTTCATATATATACATATAAAAACAAATTATATTACATATTACAATATATAAAATTTCAAATTATGTATTCACAATTATATACACACATACAATCCAGTGCAATTTATGTAGAATTTAGAATAGTATGATCTGGGTTTGGATACCTGCTCTGCTACTTATTACCTGTGAGACACTGGGCAAATCATTTAAATTTTCTTAGACACATCATTCCCATTTTTAAAATAGAGGGGTTGAAATAAATGACTTCTAAGATTCCTTCAAGCAGCAAATCTATAATCCTATAATATAACTAAGCCTGTAACACCTCCAAACAATATAACCTGCAACACTTAAAGTAATGAATGTCAGAAAACTTATGAACCTCAAGCTGAAAATGATTTGGGACTTCAGGAAAGCCTGAAAATGACCTAGAAAAAATGTACATCTTCTATAATAGTGGGAAAATTTCCCACCATGCAAAAGATTAGCATGCATATTATTTCTAGAGTTAAAATAAAGTTTAAAATCAAACTACAAAAATTGTTAAACCAAAACAATGATGTCTTCTCTTTTCTTATGTGAGCTAGTAATGAGAACATAGCTTTTCATAAACATAACCTACATACATAAACATAATCTACATAATCTACAAACAAAATGCATACATTTTCCTAAATATCAAACAGGCCTATGTCATAATCAGTTTCTACAATTAAAAATAGGAAATATGTTTTGCTCAGTTTTTTTTCTGAAATGAATTTTGAAGTTTTAAATTGACCACAGATATTAATATTCTCAGAAATACTTGTCACTCTGTGATTTTTGAGGTGTCATTCTCCCTTACCTCCCACAACCAATCATTGATTATGTCTACTTGAATCTGTGAATAAAATACCTTTTTTAACTTTTCATCTCCATTCCCATTGCTACTGTTCCAGTATAAACTGGAACATGCATTAGTTTCTATCTGGACTATTGTATTAGACTTCAGCCTCTACCTTCTTTCTCCAATCTATCCTTCATGCTCCTTCAAAATTAATCTTTTTATTCACAGATCTGGTTATGTCATTTCCCAACCCCAAATACTTTGAAGGTTCCCTATTACTTTTTGAATAAAATTAAAATTCCTTAGCCTGGCACTACGATATTCACACTATATAGCATAGAAATAAACTAAAATATTTGTCACTTTTAAAAAATATACTAGGGGTGGCTAGGTGGTTCAGTGAATACAGAGCCAGCCCTGGAGTCAGGAGGTCCTGAGTTCAAATCTGGCCTAAGACACAAAAACTAGTCATTTGACCTTCAGCAAGTCACTTAACCCCAATTGCCCTGCCTTCCCCCTCCAAAAAAAAGAAAGAAAGAAAAGAGATATACTATACTTTTTTTTTTAAAAAAAGGCTTTTAAAATATAACATACATTTCCCAGTATCTTTTACCTCTCCCACCCTAGAAAGTCATTTCATATAATAAAGAATAAATAAGACTGAAGAAAAAATTAGGTAAATCCTACTGATACATTAATCAAATTATTTGTTGCCTTCCACATCTAGAGTAGGCAGCTATGGGGTATAGTGGATTGAGCACTGTGTCTGGAATCAGAAAAACCTGAGTTCAAAACCAGCCTCAGATACTTACATGCTGTGTGACCCTAGGCAAGATACTTAACCCTATTTTTCTCAGGTTCCTTATCTATAAAATGAGATGGAGAAGGAAATGGCATACCACTATGGTATTCTTGCCAAGAAAACACCAAATGGGGTCACAAAGATTTGAACAAGTCTGAAATGACTATATAACAACATCTATAGTTTCCCACTTCTGCCAAAAAAGGGAGAATGGTTGTGAATATGCATATCTCCTTATTGGGACCAAGCTTGGTTACTAATTTCAAAATATTTATTTTAGATTCTTTTTAGTCATCATTTGTTTCATTCTTATTATTCTGATAATAGTGTACACTGTTTTCCTGGGTCTACTTAATTTACTTTGTCTCAATGTAGCATGTATTCATATGTTTCTCTGTATTCATTATATTCATAATTTTATACAGTGCAGTAACATTCTAGTATATTCAGCTTTCAAAATTTGTTTTGCCATTTCCCAAGTGATCAAGATCTACTTTATTTCCTGGTCTTTTTACTATAAAAACAGACTAAAAATATTTTGCTTCATATGAGATCTTTCTTTTGATCATTTTCCTATTTATGTTATATCACCAAACAGTGGAAACCAAGGATGTGGCTATCTTATACCTAATACATTTTCCACATAATTCCAATATATTTTCTGTAATCATTTCACCCAGCTTACTATCTAGGACCTCCACTTCCTTGAGATTTCCATGGTGTGTGTGTGTGTGTGTGTGTGTGTGTGTGAGTTTACAAAATCTCCCCCAAATCTCTAAAGGATTGCCCCCCCTTTATTCTTTTTGGGATGGTTAAACACTTTCACCTTCCACAAAATAATAAAAATAAGTTGAAAATGCGTTTTTGTTGTTGTTGTTTGATGAATACATGACCTGAATTAAGTCATACCATGACAAATATTAGAATAGAAGCACATCACATACTCTTCACAACTCTGGCAACCATGGGAGAGAAGAGATCATGTTAGCATCAGAATGTTCCTGAAACTCCTTATGGGTACTTTGTACACAGGCAACAATGAAGAATTGTAGATAGTCCCCTAACGTCAACCAACTCCAAAGTATAGTCTCAATTCCCTTTAAGGAAAAAAAAATCAACCTTACTTGCATGGGTGTAGTGCTTAGAGTATAGCTCCTTCCACATTCTACCATTCTACTCTGCAATAATTGGAAAATATTTAAAAAATAAATAAAAATACTATAAAACACAGGTAAAATTACATTTTAAAACTAAGTCAATATGGGCCTTCAGGGATCTTTATTATGGATTAGTGGTCCCCATTTCTATTTGAGTTTGACATCACTGGTTTATTGGACCTTCTACAAATTAGTGACTTCAGGATTGTTAACAAGTAAATATTGATTTCTGGTATTCAAGAAGTCTGATATAAGCTGTATTAAAGGAGGGAGCAAAATGCTAAAACAAACAAAACAAAACAAAAAAAAAAAGAAAAATAACAATATAACAGCTCTTTAAGGAGTGACTGAATCTGAGAGACTCCTTGGAAGTTTTCAGACCTGCGTCTAAATGATTAGTAACATGATAATAACTCTTTGCAATTCGCTATCATTCTCTTAATGTAAAAACAAAATGTGACCATAAGCATGAACAGCACCAGGGATATAAGAGCTAAAAAAAAGGTGATGCTTCCTGTATAGGCATGGATCTTTATCATAGTCAGGGACAAATACCTACACTCACTACACAGGATTTCTACCTCCTTGAGAGCTCCATTGGGAGTGGAGGGAGGTTAGGAAATCTTCCTGAAATAAGCTGAAAATGAATATATAACATGAATTATATCATCCCACAAAAAGATAATCAGATTGAGCACCCTCAGTTGCAATGGAAAGGGATATAATTTTTAAGCAAACATGTAATAGAAGAGATCATACAAGATTAAAATGATAATTTCAATTGAATGAAATTATGAACTCTTTGCATGAATACATTTAATCCTATCAAGAAAAAAGTATTAATTTAGTCACTGAATTTATTATCTCTTCCATCTTTGCTTCTTCTGCATGATGTCTGGCACTTGGAAGGCACTTAATAAAAGTCTGTTGACAGACTGACTTGACATTGTGCCTTTCCTCATGATATACCTTAAATTTGAAATGTTCTTCCACACTTTCCAATTTTTGGAATACTATTGACCTTTTAAAATCTCTCCCAAATGCCACATCCTTAAATAAATCTTCCCCATGCCCCTTCCTCACTCCCCCACCCCACCCCCCAAGTAAACAATATCTTTTCCCTCCTTGGGCATCACATGCTATTTTATTTGGACTTCTCTCTAATCATGTGCTGTTTTGTATTATTTTTTGTGCATTTTTAAAAACATGCAGACTTGATGAGTACTGGAGTCATGACATACACAGCTGATTTCTTCACCAAAATCTACCACAGTTTTTTGCATAGTATAGCCACTCAATATTTGTTGGATTAAATGTCCTTTAAAATTTCTAATAGGAATGACATAGTTCTCATTTGGAAGAACTTGCTAAAGATTTAGAAAATATAGAATGCATGCAGAACTTACTGATTAAAAAAACAATTTCTTATGAAAACAATGGAAAGTATGTTTATTTTATATCCTTATTTTACATACCATTAAAAAAAGTCCTGATAAAAATTTAAGAACATGATCAATGAGCCAATTTAGGCTCTGTTGCTTATTTTCCTATAGTTCATAATTTAATTATGATTTTTAAATGAGTATAATTTTACAAAAATGTTAACATATTTCCTTCTTTTTTATCTTTCCTTTCTTCTCTTCCTCCTTCAGTCTCTACATCTCTTCCTCCCTTCCTTTTTCTTCCTCTTTATTCTTTCTTTCCTTCTTTCCTTCCCTCCCTCCTTCCCTCCCTCCTTCCTTCCTTCCTTCCTTTCTTCCTTCCTTCCTTCCTTCCTTCCTTCCTTCCTTCCTTCCTTCCTTCCTTCCTTCCTTCCTTCCTTCCTTCCTCTCTCTTCTTCCTTCCTTCCTTCCTTCCTTCCTTCCTTCCTTCCT
>NW_027187351.1:14455466-14490915 GCF_028583685.1 Petaurus breviceps papuanus | reverse complement strand
TTCTTTCTTTCTTTCTTTCTTTCTTTCTTTCTTTCTTTCTTTCTTTCAGCAATCTACTAAAATGACAGAACTTTATGGCTGGAGAAAAAAAACTAACACATGATTTAATAATCTTGTTATTTTTATTATTAAAATATCTGAAGCTGAAATAAGTTATGTGAATGGTTCAGAAATGTATAACTCTTTTTGGCCAGAACTAGGAATAGAAGTCAAATCTGTTGTGTTTTATAAAAAAATTATGATAAATGCATTTTTCATCTTAACTTCTCTCTCTTTGAGATCATTTTGTCCTCAAATGTTATCATTAGTATGCTCTGATGATTTGATTGAATAAATTAATCAATTAATTTGTACTGTCCAGAAAATCCTTTACTTCTATTATCTCATCTCAACACACTAATTTTATTGTTTCAATTTCTCTCTAGCCTTGCTAGTCTTGCTAATTATTACATCACAGCCTAGAAGACTTAATTCTTACCACTCATTGCAAAGTTTCCCCCCTTTTTAAAAATCATATCACAGCAGATTTGACTCACCTCAAAGGTGATTTTTGAAGGCCTATCTCTGTAAAGAGAATGGTTTCCCCAAATTGCTGATTCAGCTCAGGTGATAAGCATGGCCCTTACACCCCATGCAGCTGCGGGAAGACAAAATGAGCTCACAGCAGAATTGAAGAAGATATGGTCTTCTCAGCAGGTAAGCTTTGTGATGTGTATGTATAAAGGGATTTTGCTTCCAGAACTGAATTGGGAGTCAGTGTAGCACTAATTGGACCTGATTTATTAGTTTACCAGTTACTGTAAATGCCTAAAACTAGAAACTTTTCTTACCTGCTAGATTGAGGTCACAGTATATGATTCTAGACCTTACATTGGATAATTGTGCTTGTACTTGCAGCAAAATAGTTCGTATTTTAAGCCAAGGGATAGGAAATGTTAAATACCTTTGGTTTCTGGGACTTCAGGCTAAAACTTCTAATTTGATATGTATGAAGAAACTTTTAAATTAAACACTAATTAAAACACATATATACACACAAAACACATGCATAGATACCAACAGAATTAATTCTTTATATATCAGAAACACTAGTTTTGATAACTAGCTCTACCATTTACTACCCGTGTAACATTGGGTAACCTAAGTTCTTCAAACTTTAGTGTTTTGAGCTGTAAAACCATAACAAATAATATTTATATGTTACTTACTATATACCAGGCACTGTGCTAAGTCTTTTGCAATTGTTATCTCACTTAAACCTCAGAATATCCCTAGGAGAAACATGTTATTATTACATATATTTTATAGATGGGAAAGGTGAGGCAAATAGAGATTAAGTTACTTTCCTGGGGTTACACATCTAGCAAGTATCTGAAGTCAACTTTGAACTCAGGGCTTCCTGACTCCTGACTCAATTTGCCACCTGATTATCCTAAAGTGAATGAATTAATATTTATTGACCTCCAAAATCTTTTTCCTGCTTCAAATCTCTGATTTATGTAAAACTTTTCTCTAATATCTTCTCAATTTTGCCCTCTCTTTTTTCCCATTCTCTTTAGTCTTAGAACATATTCTTTAAAGGTTTCTGAGAAGCAAAATAGAAATGTAATGTAATGGCAAATGTAATGAGAAAAAAAAGTTATGAAAATGAACAAAAAAAGGTAAAATAAATAATAAGTGGCAGTTAAGTATAATTTTATAAAAATAATTTTATTTAAGAATATTAAACTGTAAGGTAACTAATATGGGCATTATTATTGTCTATTGTGCATTATAAATAACAAATACCAGAGTCAATATTTGAACCTTGGTTTCTCCAGACTTGAAGTTCAGCACCCTTTCCAATAAACCATATTGCCTCTATAAGAAAAGATAATTTTATAGAAGTTTCAAATTCTTCTCTTCTCTCATTTTCAGATCTCCATATGTGATTAGAATCTGAAGTTAGAATGATATGATCAGGGAGATATGGGGACAAAAACAGCATGCGTTTTCTTTTTTTTTTTTTTTTCCAAATGCTTTATTGACTTCTGGTTTACATCATTCATTTCCTCCAGATTTTGAGTTACAAATTTTCTCCCTGTTTTTTCCCTAACCACCACCCCAAAATAGTGGTCCCTCAGGATATCCCCTCCTCCAATCTGCTCTCTCCCATATCTTCTCCCATACCCCCTTTGACTTTTCCAGTAGGACATGGTGGATCTCTCTGCCCCAGTGCCTATATATCTTATTTCCCAATTACATGTAAAATAGTGTTAATAATAGTATGTGTGTGTGTGTGTGCGTGTGTGTGTGTATTTAAACATTTGATTTTAAAACTTTGAATTCCAGATTCATTCCCTTCCTCCCTTGTCATTCGCCCTTACTGGGAATATAAGCAATTCAGTACAGGTTGTACATGTGTAGCTATGCAAAACATTGCCATACTAGATATATTGTAAAAGATTGACTATATTTCCCTCCCTCCTATAGCTCCCTCTTCTTCTATTCTCTACTCTGATCCTGTCCCTTTTCAAAAGTGGATGTTTCCAACTTCCCTCCTCCACAGCCTGCCCTCCCTTCCATCATCCCCCCTCTCATCCCCTTCCTTGCTTCTCTCCTGTAGAGTGAGATACCCTATTTAGTGTGTATGTCATTCCCTCCCTGAGCCAAATTCAATGAAAATAAGGTTGATGCATTCCCTTTTGCCTTCCTGTTCTTCCCCTCCATTGTAACAGTTTTCCCTTGTCTCTTCTATATGAAGGAGTTTACCCCATTCTGTTTCTCCCCATCTCCTCTCATTATATTCCTCTCTTACCTTTTAATTTCATCTTTTAAGTATCATCCCTTCCTATTAAATTGGTCCTGTTCCCTCTGTCTTATGTTTACCTGTAAACATATATATATATATACACACATTCACATATGTATTCATATGCCCATATACTTACATATATGTGTGTGTATGTATTTCTTTTCCCTTAAACTATTTTCTTACTGAGAAAAGTCTCATCAGTTACAATTATTGTATTTCCATGTAGGAATGTAAATAGTTCAAATTTGATAAGTTCCTTATGATTTCTTTTCCCTGTTTACCTTCTCATGCTTCTCTTATTTCTTGTATCTGAATGTCCAATTTTTTATTCAACTCTGTTTTTTTCATCAAGAATACTTGAACGTCCTCTATTCCACTGAATGACTATATTTTGCCCTGAAATATGATACTCAGTTTTGCTGGGTAGGTGATTCTTGGTTTTAATCCCAGCTCCTTTGCCCTCCAAATATCATATTCCAAATCCTTCAATCCCTCAGTGTAGAAGCTGCCAGATCCTGTGTTATCCTGATTGTGTTTCCACAACACTCAAATTTTTTCTTCCTGGCTGCTTGTATATTTTCTCCTTGATCTGGGAATTTCTTTTTTTTTAAGCAATCAGTGTTAAGTAACTTGCTCAAGGTTAAATGGCCAGTTATTTCTGGGTGTGGTGCTGAGTATCGGAGCCCAGATTTGATCTCCAGGTCATCCCGACACTGGAGCTGGTGCTTTTACTCGTGATCTGGGAATTTCTGAACCTGGTTATAATATTTCTAGGAATTTTATTTTTGGGATCTTTTTCAGGAGGTGATTAGTAGATTCTTTCAACCTCTATTTTGACCTCTGATTCTAAAACATCAAGGCAGTTTTCCTTGAGAATTTCTTGGACGATGATTTCTAGGTTCTTTCTTTTATCATGGCTTTCAGGTAGTCCAATAATTTTTAAATGATCTCTCCTGGATCTATTGTGCAGGTCAGTGGTTTTTCCAATGAGATATTTCACATTTCCTTCTATTCTTTCATTTGTTTGGATCTGTTTTACAGCATCTTGATTTAAAGTCATTAGCTTCCATTTCCTGCAGTCTACTTCTGAAGGAATGATTCTCCTCAGTGAGCTTTTTAGATTCTTTTTCCATCTGGCAAATTTGGCTTTTTCAGGCATTCTTTTCCTCATTGCCTTTTTGAGCCTCTATTGCCATTTGAGTTAGTCTATTTTTAAGGTGTTATTTTCTTCAGTCAGGCTGTTGACTCTCATTTCATAATTTTCTTGCATCGTTGTCATTTCTCTTCCCAATTTTTCCTCCACTTCTATTATTTCCTTCTTAACGTCCTCTATGGCCTGTGACCAGCTCATATTATTCTTGGAAGCCTTTGGTGCAGGTGTTCTGACTTCACTGCCTTCCTCCTGTTCCATGCTTTGATCTTTTTTGTTGCCAAAATAGGAATCTAATATTGGATTGCTTTGCTTGGTTTGCTTCCTTTGCCTGATCATTTTGCCACTCAATTACTTGACTTTGGGGCTTTTTGCCACAATAGGACTCTGCTACTAGACAGGGGAGTTTCATACTAAATGCTTGGGTTTTCTCAGCTGCTGAATTATTAGTTGAGTTCCTCCCTCTCTGAAGCCTCCACACACTCTGGCAAGCTGGTCACACACCTCAGTACCTCTACCCTAGACTGCAATCCAGATCCAAGCAGGTTAAAGCAAGAGAAATTACCCCTCAGACTGGTGGCTTGCTCCCCCTACAGTCTGCAGTCCAGGAGCTGTAGCTGACACATGGTGGCAGCCATACTGTACCTCAGAAGCTTCTTCCACCAGGGGACAAAAGCCAACTGCACTCCCAACTACTGGGTCCTAAAATCCACACTGCACTGACCTTTCACTTTGTCCTTAGCATCTATGGGTGGATATTTCTGGAAACCATCACAGCTGCTGGTGATCTGAACTCCATCAAGCCTGTAGCTGGTCAGGCCCACCCTGGAGCTAAAACCTCATGTGTGGCAGGGGTTGTCTACCAGAGAGTTTGGCTGACTGATTCCTGCCGGCCTGCTGGGCTGTCCTCAGCTTGAGGTTAGCATCTCTATTTCATTTTGTGGGTTCTGTAGCTCCAAAGTTTGTTCAGAGTCCCCTTTTACATGAATTGGGAGGTCGAAGCTGGAGCCCCGCAGAAGTTCTGTTTCTACTCAATAGCATGTGTTTTCAAGTAAAGACTTTGATTTTTTTCATAATGCATTTACAGTATTACATAGTTTTAGTTACAGTTTAAAATGAGTACAGAGTCACAGAAACTGGGCATTAATTTTTTTTTAAGCAATTGGGCTTAAGTAACTTGTTCAAGGTACATGGCCAGTTATTTCCAGGTGTGGTGCTAAGTATCAGAGCCTGGATTTGATCCCAGGTTATCCTGACTCTGGGGCTGGTGCTCTTACTCACTGTGCCATCTGTCCAACCCAATTAATCTTTCCTCTAATGCTTATTATCTGTATGACCTTGGGAAAAATCACTTTAATTATCAGGAGCTCATCTGTAAAAATGGGAATTTGGCTTATGTAGCAGCAAGCCCCCTAGCATTCCCAGGATGGCTGCTAACACAGGTTCTTAGATCTGCTTCTCCAAATTAAAGCAACTCAAAATGGGTTTGCAATCTTACTTTAATCCATCAAACATATATCATTTTACCTAGTTCAGGGGGGAAAGTCAGCACCCTGAACTTCAGAGAATACAAACAGAATGCAAACAGACAGAGAGACAGATCAACAGACAGGCTTCCAGCTGTCTGACCATTACATCCATACCTAGTCAGTTACCAGAGAGGTAAGCACTAACATCTGGGTTTTCAAAGCCGGGGGGCTCAACGGTTTCCCAGAGTCTCATCTGGTCAAATCATACAACTCTTACCAAAGTGAGCCCCAAAGCAAAATCTCACATCAGGATATATAGCTTTCTCCTGGGTCAGAGAATGTCACAGCCCTCTCTTGACTCATTGCCCAATCTCAAAGTAACAAGGTGTGGGCATTCCTGAAAAACAAGCCTCCCACCACAGGCTCCATGTGACCACATTCAGTCTATTAGGGGGCAGAGTATATTTTCAAATCAGGGAAGGATCTCAGAGTCACTTAAGCCTATCAAGGGGCCAAGGGGCAGGGAAGATCTTCAGATTCCCATTCCCATAACAGCTTATATGGTCTCCAAAGCCCCTTTCTAATTCTAAATTCTGCCCAATGGCATCATGGCTAACTTCAGGTAGGAGAATGATTTATGACTGCAGGGCAAAGTAAATGCCAATATACAGATTTAATCAGAAGCTTTGAGCTCATTAATACAACATGAAGGTACCAAGTTATAAGAATATTTAGTGTACCACAAAATGGATATATACATACACAATCACTCACGTGTATGTATATATATATATGTATGTGTGTGTATATATATATATACACAAGATATGTGTATAACTATATATATTTATGTATATACACTAATCTTAGAGTGGTAGTGTGACATAATTCTTATAAAACTGACCTTACAGTAAGAAAAGCTTTTAAGTCCTGCTTCTGATATGTACCAGTTTGTGACCCTAGACAAGTCTCTTAGTCTCTCAGTGACCTATCCAATTTTAAGATTATATGTTATGTAAAGTTACTGATCTGCATATGTAAATGGATATTACATACCCAACCTCCCCATATTGATGAAATCATGGGTTTCAACCAGAAGAATATTAAACATGAATAGTTGTGACAGTAATAATAATAATATACAACTCATTTATTTATTACATTAAGGTCTAAAAAGATTTTTCATACAACAGTTTCATGAAGTAAATAATATAAATGTTATTCTTGAGAGGCAGTCTGGCATAGTGGGTAGAGAGCCAGTCTTTCAGGCAGTAAGTCCTATGTTCAGTTCCTGCCTTTAGCACCTACCAAATAGAAAGTAAATGTCCATTCAAGAAAGGGGCATTTTTTATACTATTATAATTTTATACTATTACAAATATTCTTTTAGTTCACTGACATGACTAGATATATTTAAATCATCTTCAAAAATGTCCTCATTTTCATTCCTGCAAAGTTGTCTCTGATGAAATGTAGAGCTCAAGAAAAAAAAAGTACATGCATATTCCATTTGATCACTGGGTATCCCCAGAAAATTTGAAACATCTTAAAATATAGTCTGCAAAGGCAGACTTGGTCCAAGCATGTGAAACACTCATGATACATTAACAATTTCTTTTAATTTGGTTTTTAGAATGTTTTAGTATGTTGATATTTATTACAGTGTATTAACCTGCTCTTTATTTTACCTCCCACTGGCTCTTCAGCTGCCAACATTCTGAAACAGACAGTGTTTTGAAGCATTTTCTAAAGGTAAAATTTTTGAAAAAAAAGTACTTTAATGTGTGCCTCCTACTGCCTCTCCGACATTGAAAGATTTTTACACAGGTTGATACAGGAGGTAAAAATAAAAATTGCTTTTCCTGAGTCAGTGGACTGTGAAATGCAGTAAATTTCTAAATGGCACTGGTAGCATGGTGATTATGACTGCAGGGGATTTGCTTACACTGGGGATACTTGAAGTTGGGTTGGATCTTTGAAATTCCATCTTCTGCATTTGACCTTTAGCAACAGAGAAGATGAGAGGGAAACATTTTTCAACCTTGATTGCTTTAGAAAGTAATCTCTATTAATTGGGTTGCCAGAGTAGTTCTAGGTCAGCCTTACAGAATTCTGGATCTGCCTAAAAATATAAGGGGAAATTTCAGAGCAGCAAATTATCCTTCTCTGATCAAGAACAAAGAATGGAAAATACTTCCTATATAGCCTGTCATTTGTCTCGCCAACAGTGTCTATGAGTTAAGAGGTCAGCAATATTATTGCAAGAGTAACTAGTAACTTTGTCAGATGGAGGTGCTCATACATGTGCCAAGTCAAGGAATATGCCAACCTGCTTATAACTAAAGAGCTCATAGGACAAGATCATAGATGTGAAGCCAGAGAGGGACATGGATTTCATCTGTTCTATTTGTCTCATTTTAAAGATGAGATAATTATACAGGCATTGGAATATATAAATATATCTTGCCCTATAGGAAAATTGAAGGGAAGGGGATAACAAAATGGGGGTTGGGTTGATAGAAGGAAGGGTAGATTGGGGGAAGGGCTAATCAGAATGCATGCCATCTTGGGGTCGGGGAGGGGAGAGATGGGGAGAAAATTTGGAAATCAAAATCTTGTGGAAGTGAATGTTGAAAACCAAAAATAAATTATTCATAAAAAATTTGTAAAAGAAAAACCATTTTTGTTAATGTGAAAATATATAAAGATGGAGGAAACTGAAACTCAGGGTGGGGAAGAAGTTTGCTAATATTCACATAACTAGCAAGTGTCAACAGCATGATTTGAAACTAGTTCTTTCTGAGTCCAATTCCAGCATTTTATTCACTACACAAAACTATGTTAATAGAGTTATCTTAAATAATAGCCTAGCACAGGGGTTCATGGGGAAACACAGTGGTAGAGAGCTGCAGGCCTGGATTCCAGAGTTCAAATTTAACCTCAGATACTGTATTAGTTGTTTGACCCTGGGCAAGTCACTTAACCCTCTTTGCCTCAGTTCTCTTATTTGTAAAATGAGCCATGGCAAACCACTTTGTCAAGAAAACCCCAAATGTGGTCACAAAGAGTCAGACATGTCTGAACAACAATAGGAATAAATGCAGTAGTTTACATAGCACTACAAAATAATTATAAATTGAGCTGGAAATAGTGACCCATCCCCTTTATACACAGGAAGCTAGTACTGTTTAAGGAAATAAACGGACATTAACTTTTGGTAGATTACAAGCTTTCTGGGACACTGTAAACTCCTTGAGGGTTTGTTTTATCTTTTGTTGTGTTTCAGTTTGTAACCACAGTGTACACAGTAGGTATTTAATGCTTTTAGAAAGGAATTAAATTTAGGAAGGTCAAAATAAATAGAATATAACATTCCATTAGGATGTAGAGTGACAGTGATGAGCTCATATAAAAATTCACAAACCACCTAAATATGGGTGAGAGAGAGAGACAGACAGACAGACAGAGATAGAGAATGTGTTCTCCACAGTTAAAAAATGAATTTGCTAATTTTGCATAACTTAATAATATTGCAAAAATTACCTTTTTTATCCAAGCCAATGTTTTAATCTTTTTAGAGAACTTCCAGATTCACAAATCATCTGTAACATACACTTCCAGAGAACCACGTAGAGCTCTGAGAGAATGGTTGGTTGGTTGGCTGTTGTCCTTAATTTTCGAAGAGGACAAAATGATATCACTATGTTGGAGCCAAGGTACAATGTGTACAACTGTGGCTGAGCAGACCAATATGAGTTTAGTACGGTCTACCACAAGTCAGGCAGAAGTAGTCTATATGAACATTTGGAGTGGAGATGTCTCTAAATTTGCATATCTCACATCTCTTTAGAACTACTGCAATTCTGCTTTGCTCACAGAACATAACAATTTTTTGACATTTGAATAAGGTGCTGGGCATTCCTTGGCCAGCGTCTCCAATGTCATACAATCTATTCCAAAATTCTTCAGAGACACCTTGAGAATGTCCTAGTATCATTTCTTCTGACTACCATGTGAGTGCCAGCTTTTAGTGAGTTCTTTGTAAACTAGTCTTTTAGGCAAATGTATGTTTGACATTCAAACAATGTGACCAACACATTGGAGTTGCATTCTCTGCAACAGAGTTTCAATATTTGGCAGCTTAATTCAAGAAGAGACCTCAGTGTCCACAATTTTATCTTTCCAGGTGTTCTTCAGAATCTTCTTAAGACAATTCAAATGGAAATGATTCCTTTTCCTGGTATGGCATTGGTATATTCTCCATGTTTCACAGGCATACAACAACGAAGTCAGTATAACAGCTCCATAGACCTTCAATTTCGTAGGCAGTCTATAATACTTTTTTCTCCTACACTTTCCTTTGGAGTTTCCCTAATGCTGAGTACCCTCTGGCAGCATATGGCTCAACTTCATCATTTATATGAACATATTTGGAAAGTATACTGCCAAGGTAAATGAACTTGTCCACAGTATTCGAAATTTGTCCATAGATGGTTCCATGTATGAATGATGTGATGCTGGATAGTGGAGAACCTGTGTTTTATTGATGTTGTTAGGCCAAAATTAGCACAAGCAGCAGAGAATTGATCCATATTTTATTGCATCTCAATTTCAGAGGTTGCATTGAATGCACAATTATCTGTAAAGGAAAAAATCATGCACCAACTTTTCCTCCACTCTATTCTCATCTTGTCTTGTCTGTGTAGTAGCTGACCTTGATGCCATGTCCACCTACAATGAAGGTGTTTGGCAACATTGCTGAAAACATCATCCTTCTTAAAAGCATGGGAGCAAGCATACAGCCTTGTTTCATTCCATAGGTGACTGGGAACTGATAGAATAACATATTTACCTAGAGTCACACAGAAAGACCTTGAATCCATGTCTTTCTGACATTAAAATATAGTAGCTATCCACAACATGCAATTGCAGTTTATATTTTAAAAACTAAGATAATATAATACCAGTCAGGATACAGTATGTCAAACACAGGTTAATAACCACAGCCTTTCCTAAAGCGCAGTCCCAAGATAGATAGATGTTATTTTTATATTCTTAGTTCTGTTATAATAACAAGAATGTTTTTCTTGGTAGGTAAAAGAACTGTACCTGAGAAAATTACCATTTAATGATATCACATTGTAAGAATAAAAGAGATGAGAAATTGAGATAATGCATATACATGGTGCTGTTATTTATTCAGTAACTGATATTTGTACTATTTATGGAGAAAAAAATTTCATTTTCTCTCTTTTGTAGGCATGAATCTTATCTCCTCTACTCAATGCAAGAAAATTCAATGTATAATGTATCCCTTGCTGAGAGTTGGGTAATGACAAAATACAAATGCTCAGTTTAATTGTTATACATGCAAGATTCCCCTCCCCCCAGCACATTCCCCCAAAACACATGCATTCACCAATGAAATGGAAGTGATTCAAATAAAAGGGATATATTTTTTCTCTGTGGGGAGAGAAAAATCTCTCTAATACATGTAATTTTTAGATTAAAAAATTACCTACACACTTCAGAATGACAGATTCTAAGTTTAATTTTATAATAGCTGGATATAATAAGGAAGTGTAGCACACCCAAAACACTATATAAATTATGATGTGACATTTTAAAAGGCCAAATTCCACCCTTAACCATTGGATTTGCAGGTAAAACACTTGCAATAGAAATTTATAACAAAATCAAAGCTATACTATTAATTGTAGATTATATGGTTCAGTTTTTCTTTTTCTTTTTGCTTTTTGGAGGGCAATTAGAGTTAAGTGACTTGCCCAAGGTCTCAATTTTTTTTTGTTTGTGTGTGTGTTAAGTGTCTGAGGCCAGATTTGAACTCGGGTCATCCTGACTCCAGGGCTCGTGCTCTATTCACTGCGCCACCTAGCCACCCCATATGGTTCGATTTTTCAAAGTTGAAAATAATATTTTTACCTAAAAACTTTTTTTGGTTTGAAAATGAAGCTTATTCAGTTCTCAGCAATAATTTTGGTCTATTTAAAAAAAAGTTTCCAATACTAACAAAGCAAAAATTTTATATGACTAAGAAAATAGAAACATGTTGTAGTGTCTAATGTATTTATTTCTATTTTTTATTTGCTTTGTCCTTTTTCTAAGTGACAAATCAATGATTTCATTAGTTTGTATATCAGAAGTATGTTTAAGAATTATTGTCATGTTTCTTTTATTATTTGTTGTTTTAGTCAACTGTTTGCTAGTAAGATAAAGTAAAATAAAGATCAGAATTCAGGTCTGCCATGTGAATTTAGGTAAGTCACTTAAACTCTATTAGATTTAGTTTCCTCACATGTTTAATGAGGAGGTGAGGCAATACATTAAGGTTACTTTCAGCTAAAAAATCTAGAATCTTAGAGTGATTATGCCATTTAATGATTCTTTACAATTCTTAATCTGTACTTCTTGAATGGCTTAGGTCAAATGTCTTACTAGACATAAGGATATAATATGATTGAAAATTCATTTAGTTATAATTTTCCATTGAAATGCATTTCAATGAGTCAAAGTTAGAAGAAGAAAATACTATAAATCTGGTAATAGATACAAATGCATTTTTGTGTTAGTAAAAGTCAAACAAATTAAAAATGGAAACAAATTGGATTCCTTTCCATTATAGAATGACCCAACAAACCATGCTATTTGAATTTAATGGAATATTACTACAAAGAAGAATCAACCCATATGGCAAATTATATATATATATATGCATATATATACATACAAACATACACATATATGTGTATATACAGATATACATACATACACATATACCTATATGAAGAGATGTACAGAAAAGTAGAAGCAAGAGAATCATGCATGCACAATAACTCCAATAATGTAAATGATAATGTTACTATAAGGTGTCTCATATCAGATTTAATGTGATAAACAATATTCCTCAGAGAGTACTAATGATGAAACAGACCTTTCTTCTTGGTAGGAAGGTAGGATTATAGGTGCAGAATTCTACATATACTGTCAGATGAAGTAGGGGTGTCAATTGGTTTTGCTTTACTGTTTAATCTTCTTTGTTATGTGAGAAGGTTCTGGCAGATATTAAGTGGTAGGTAATTAATATATTAGGCAATGTAAATACTCTCAAATACTAAATAATGTAGCAATGCCTTTTTTCACGAGACTTGTTTCCCAGTAATTCCTACCCATATCAGAATCATGACCATCAGTATTTTACTAAAACTCATAAAACTTTTGAGAATGTTTGCTAACTTCCAGAATATGCAAAGTATTTGTTGATAGGTCACAAAGAATAAAAATATGTCTTGGCTCACTATGACAAATATTTCCAAGAAAAAATTATCTACTCTTTGTGAGCAACATTTATTTTCTTCTGAGTCAAAAGAAGCAACTTTTATAATGCTTTAACAATTAAGTAAAATCACAAAATTTTGGAGCTGGAAAGGCATTTAAAAACTCTCAGGTATTTATTTTGATTTACTTGCTTAATGAGCAATTCATTTAAGACCTAATAAAGGGCTGTGATGAATTAGATAAAAGATAACCTACAAAGGATAAATCTAGCAATGCCTATGACATTGAATCTGATTCGTGAAAACCTCTCCTCCAAATTCCACAGTAGTATATCCATAATGTACCAAAGAATGGGACATTTAATAAAATTATTCCTTTTTATATTAATAAATCTATAAAGCATAGAATTGAAGAACTGGAGAAAGTAACCTAATCCAATCTTATTCCACTATTTTACAAACGAGTTTTACAACTAGAACCCAGATGGAATAAGTGACTTTTCTAACATCAAATATCCAGGAAGCACAGGTGAGTCACCTTACCCTAAATTATACCATGACTTATAAAAATATGTAGAAACAAATATATGTATTACACACAGATTGAATCTAACTAATACTACCAGCTTGAGAATACTGCTTGGAAACATGAAGTTTGATAATGTGAATATATATTTGTATATTATAGTCATTTATACTAATGAAAGCTATGAATAAATAAAATGATAGCATAGATGTAAATAACATCTTTCATTAGAATATACTTTCAGACAAAAGAGGAAAATTATAAATGTTGGAGAAGATGTGGGGAAAATTGGAACACTAATGCATAGTTGGTGGAATTGTGAACTCACCCAACCATTTTGGAGAGCAATTTGGAACTATGCCAAAAAGACTATAAAACCATGCTTGCCAGTAATACCACTTCTAGGGTTATATCCTAAAGAGATTATAAAAATGGGGAAAAGGACCTACATGTACAAAAAATATTTATAACAGTTCTTTCTGTCATGGCCAAGAACTGGAAATTGAGGGGATGTCCATCAATCGGGGAATGACTGAATAAGTTGTGGTATAGGAATACAATGAAACACTATTATGCTATAAGAAATGATAAGCAGGCAAACCTCAGAAAAAAAAAAACTGGAAAGACTTATATGAAATGATGCTGAGTAGAGTAAGAACCAGGAGAATGTTGTATACAGCAATAGCCACATTGTGCACTGACTAACTCTGATAGACTTAGCTCTTCTCAGCATTGCAGGGACCTAAGACAACTCCAAAAGTCCCATGATGGATAAAGATATCCACATCCAGAGAAAGAAATATGGAATCTGAATGCAGATAGAAGGATATTATTTGCTCTCTTTTTTGTTTTGTTCTGTTTTTTCTCTCATGGTTCCTCCTATTTATTTTAATTTTTCTCTACAACACAATTAATGTGAAAATATATTTAATAAGAATGTATATGTAGAGCCTATATCAGCCACCTTGAGGAGGGGAAAGAGAGAGAGATGGAGAAAATCTAAAACTTATGGAAGTAATGTTGAAAACTAAAAATAAATTAATTAAAAAAAAGAATGTACTGTCAGGGACTTTTATTTATTTTTAAAAGTCAATTTTTATCAAACATTTATTTTAAAGGACCCTTTAATTCATCAAAGAAATTAAAAGAATTAAAATTTATATACCAAATATGATTCAATACCCAGAGTCCCGTGTGATTTCATATATGAAAGTATTTCTTTCAATGGCAAAGCAAATTTGAATCCACCCCTGCCTGGCCATCCTGAATGATTCATCCATATTTCTTTTAAGATCACCATGAAGGAAGTGCCAAATTTTATGGAAGAAATGTTAATTAAATCATTCCTTTTTTATGTCAATGAATCATAGAATCCTAGAATATTAAAAATGAAAGAAGAACCTTTAAACATGTATTACAACCTTATCACTATTTTACAGGTGAAGAAATTAAAGCACAGAGAGGTTAACTGGCTTTTCTAATAAGAAGACCCCATAATTTTGTGGAGGAATTCTTTGTTTTCTTCCAATATCCTGAGCGTTAGAATGGACCACTATGCTGTAATGGAAAGCAAAGTAGGACTTTTTGTTGTTGTTCTGGATTGAGTTTTAGCCAATCAGGTGCCTTTGAGCGATTCTTGCTTTTGATTGAATCAAGAGTTTTTGATTGAATTAAGCATCTTTTATTGGACAAAGATGGCTTTAATAGGAAACAGTATATATTGTACTTCTTGGAGGGAGGAGAGGGAGTAGAGAGAGAAGCACAGCTGAGAAAGAGAAGTGAGAGAACTAGGGGAAATTGCTTTTGGGGAGGCCTAACAGAAAGAATGTTTGTGATGTTGGCACTTTCTCTGTTGATCTGTGTTAATTTCTGAGACAGAAGCCCTGTCTGTTGATCTTTGTTAATTTCTCATACAGAAATCCTTTTTATTAATATGTGTTAAATTCTATGATCCAGGTCCTGTCTGCTGGTCTGTGTTAATTTCTCAGACAGAAATCTTGTCTGTTGGTTTCTATGGGTGAATTGAGCTGAAGAGTGGAGATCCACCCACAGGAAGGAGGTTTAGCATAGGCTTTTCTTAAAAGCTGTTAAAGTGGATTGAGATGTTGGTGCTCCTAATGTGTATAAATATTGTGGTAGCTTTGTTAAATTTTATTTTCCTCGAAATAGAAGCTGTGCTCAGGAACCTCTGGAGCCTACTATTAGACAGAAGCAGGAAGAGTTTGGAGTGGAGGAGTCCCTGTGAGCCATGACAAAGAACAGGAGCATAGAGCTGCCTGCATATGAATCCAGGCAAGAGCTGGGAGTGGTCAGCCCTTGGAGGAGGAGCTATGGGGTGTGGAAGTCAGCCACAAGGAAAGATGAGAGAGGACTTTACTTGGACTCTGTGTATTGATTGAGAAGATTGTGATATACTGTGACTTAGAAGTGGATGGTGTTTGCATTTTCTGATGCACCCTTAGGATGATATGTTGTGCTATGGAAGACTCTGGTCTGGGACCCCCTGTTTGTGTAAACAAGTATATTTAAGAATGCAGTTGAATGCAATAATACATGCTGTATAAGGATTCTGAGAAATACTATAAGATATACTGAATGATATGTTTTGTTTAAGACAAAGTGGCCACGTTAGAATTAAGTTGTTATGTTGTTGCGAATGTTATGTTTTAGTTTATTGCTGAATGAATAGAGCTCATTATACTATATGATTAGACCCTTGAAATTATTAACAGCAGCAGTGTTCAGGTGTGCTGCCATGATTGATGCTACATATGGCTGCAAATTTTTCATCTCTTTTTTTTGTCTTTTTTTTCTTTCTCTCTTAAATTTTTTTTTAATTTTACATCATTCATTTCCACAAGATTTAGAGTTACAAATTTTCTACTCATTTTCCCCTACCCACCACCTAAAAATAGTGATCCTACTGAATATCCCCTCCCCCAATCTGGTCTCTCCCATATCTTTCCCCATACTCCCTCTGACTTTCCAGTAGGTCATGGAGGATCTCTATGCCCCAGTGCCTGCATATCTTATTTCTCAGTTGCATGTAAAGTAATGGTAATAATAATAATAATAATATATGTATGTATGTATTAAACATTTTATTTTAAAACTTTGAATTCCAGATTCTTTTCCTTCTTCCCTTGTCACCCACCCTTACTGGGAAGATAAGCAATACAATATAGGTTGCACATGTATAGCTATGCAAAACATTTCCATAGTGGATATATTGTGAAAGACTGACTGTATTTCTCTCCATCCTATCCCAGCCCCACTAGTTCTATTCTCTATTTTGATCCTGTCCCTTTTCAAAAATGGGGGCTTCCAACTTCCCTCCAACCCAGCCTGCCCTCATTTCCATTATCCCTTGTCTCATCGCCTTCCTCCTTACTCTCCTGTAGGGTGAGATACCCTATTTAGTGTGTATTTCCTTCCATCCCTAAGCCAAATTCAATGAGAATAAGGTTGACTCATTCCCTTTTGCCTTCCTCTTCTTCCCCTCCATTGTAACAGTTTTCCCTTGCCTCTTCTATATGAGATAAGTCTCTCCCCATCTCCTCTCATTATATTCCCCTCTCACCTCTTAATTTCACCTTTTAAGTATCATCCCTTCCTATTCACCTGGTTCTGTGCCCTCCATCTATGCATACCTGTACACATATATACACAGACTCACATATGTATTCCTATGCCCATATACCTTCCTATATAGACATATATATATGTATGCATACACACATACATATATACATTTCTATTCCCTTCAACTATTCTTATACTGAGAAAAGTTTCATAAGTTAAAATTATCATTTTTCCATGTAGGAATGTAAATAGATCAACTTTGATAAGTTCCTTATGGTTTCTTTTCCCTGTTTACCTTCTCATGCTTCTCTTGCTTCTTGTATCTGAATGTCAAATTTTCTATTCAACTCTGGTTTTTTTCATCAAGAATGCTTGAAAGTTCTTTATTCCACTGAATGACCATATTTTCCCCTGAAACATGATACTCAGATTTGCTACATAGGTGATTCTTGGTTTTAATCCCAGCTCCTTTGCTCTCCAGAATATCATATTCCAAGTCCTTTGATCCCTTAGTGAAGAAGCTGCCAGATTCTGTGTTTGGTGATTGTGTTTCCACAGTATTCAAATTGTTTCTTCCTTTCTGCTTGTAATATTTTCTCCTTCTTCTGGGAATTCCAGAACCGGGCTATAATATTCCTAGGTGTTTTGTTTTTGGGATCTTTTTCAGGAGGTGATCAGTGAATTCTTTCAACCTCTATTTTGCCCTCTTGTTCTAAAACATCAGGGCAATTTTCCTTGAGAATTTCTTGAAGGATGATTTCTAGGTGCTTTTTTTTTATCATGACTTTCAGGTAGTCTAATAATTTTTAAATTATCTCTCCTGGATGTATTTTCCAGGTCAGTGGTTTCCCCAATGCAAAGTTTCACATTGCCTTCTTTGTTTTTTATTTGTTTGTATTGGTTTAATAGTATCTTGATTTCTCATAAAGTCACTAGCTTCCATTTGTTCAATCTAATTCTGAAGGAATGATTCTCTTCAGTGACCTTTTGAGATTCATTTTCCATCTGGCAAATTTGGCTTTTTATGGCATTCTTCTCCTCATTGCCTTTTTGAGCCTCTTTTGCCATCTGAGTTAGTTTATTTTTGAGGTGTTATTTTCTTCAGTAAGGTGGTTGACTCTCATTTCATAATTTTCTTGCATTGTTGTCATTTCTCTTCACAATTGTTCCTCCACATCTCTTACTTGATTTTCAATATCCTTTTTAAACTCCTCTATGGCCTGTGACCAGCTCATATTTTTCTTGGAAGCTTTCGGTGCAGGAGTTCTGACTTCACTGTCTTCCTCCTGTTCAATGCTTTGATCCTTTTTGTCCCCAGAATAGGAGTCTAATGTCAGATTGCTCTGTTTGCTTTGTTTCCTTTGCTTGCTCGTGTTGCCACTCAATTACTTGACTTTTGAGCTTTTTTCCACAGTTGGACTCTGCTACCAGAAAGGGGAGCTTTATCCCAAATGCTGGGATTTTAGCAGTTGCTTGAGCTATTAGTTGACTGCCCTCTCTGAAGCCTCCAAATTCTCTGGCAAACTGGTCACGCACCCCAGGGCCTCCACCATAGACTGCAATCCAGATCCAAGCAGGTTACAGCAAGAGTGATTACCCTCAGACTGGTCTTTTGGTCCCCCTACAATCTGCAGGAGCCCTTAAGCAGCGTGGCCACAGAGCCTCAGCTGCTTCTTGCCCCTGGGGCAAAGACCAGAGCACTCTCTGGAACTCCCTATTCCCTCAAAGTGTACACTGACCTTTCACTTTGTCTTTTGCATCTCTGGGTTGATAATTTTCGAAACTTCCACAGCTGGTGGTGCTCTGAAGTCCCTCCAGCTCGTGGCTGGTCAGGCCACCCTGAGACTAAAACCTTGGGCTCATGCGGGGCTGGGCTCACCTCCCAGAGTGCTGTGCTGGCCCCTTCCTGCTGGCTTGCTCAGCTGTCTTCAGCGGGAGGTTATCTTCTTTCTCTCATTTTGTGGGTTCAGTAGCTCCAAAGTTTGTCTGGAGTCATTTTTTTACATGAATTGGAGGCAGTGGAAGTGGGAGCCACTCAGAAGTCCTGTTTCTACTCTGTAATCTTTACTTCGCCCCCCAAATTTGTCATCTCTCACTCTTCCCTAGTTATCTGTCCAGCTTCTTGTCCTAGAGTTTTGGTGGCCTACATTAATACTGTTCTTCCAAGTACCTCATTGGCTATATTTTTTATTGTGCTCATATTCTACATGAATTTCTCCATTGTTCTTTTGGTCATAGAATATTAGATTTTCAGAATCATTATTGTTCTTATCTCATGGTTTTATCGCAACATCAGGACAATACTTTCATTGACAGATATTTACTTTCATAGAAAACCTGGGGTCAGTAAAAGAGTATTTTCTTTCTGCAATAGCAATCTAGGCCACTGTGTTCATCCTAAATCTGGGCCCCACTTATTATCCTTCTATATTGTCTATGTCAGATACACATATGTACTTGTGAATTACAATCTATGAAATAAATATTTTTTTTATCAATTTTGTCTTTCTTGTATGGATATACATGGCAGATTCATTTGTGTGATTGTAAACATCTTCTAGGAGGCTTGATAAAGTCTTGGGGCTTGACTTAGTTGATATATCAATTGTAAAGGAACATTTGGAAGACTTTTTAACAGAGATTGCCTCTTTGACCTCAACTTTATGGTAGATCTCCTCCATTATATATGTGAATGATGTTGAAAAGAATTAATCTCATTATTTGTCCCTCACATGATATTTTATTATCAGAGACCTATCACATATTTTTATTTCTGTTGTTTTATCTGCTAAAGAATCCTAAATGGTCTTGATATTTTGATGAGAGATGTCTCCCTGTAAAAACATTTGTAGCATGGCATTCTATTAAATTAATGCATTTTCATAAGCAACAAACAACAGGAGCCATGGGATTTTATATTTACACCTTTTTTCATACAGTTATGGGAAGGTAAAGATATCTTTCATTATTGAATATTATTTGCAAAATCCTTATTGTACTATAAAGTAAAACCTACATAAACATTTATGAAAGATTTCTATGTTTTTATATAAATGACTCATAAACATGTTTTAAATAAATATAGCAGACATAGAGATATGTATTTGCTGATGCTCTCTCACTCAATTATTTTGTTGGTATTGATAAGCTTTGAGATTTGTGTCATGGATTTGGCATCCTCCCATACTATAGGTATATTTCACTTCAGTTTTTCAATCCCTTCACAAGTATTTATTGCCAAAAGCATTCTCTATAAATATTTTTCCAATCTGTATATTTTTCCTCAACATCATTCTCTTTAGTCTCCTTACACAAGATACTCTATCTTCTGACTTTTTTTGGTAATTAAAAAAAATTCAATTTAACTTAAATAGAAAGTGAAAAAAATTGTCATGTACATAGCAGAACTTGAGAAGATTCAATATAAAAAAAATTAGTGTCCATTTAAAGATAACTGAAATAGGGAATAGTCAATATGGTGGGGTAAAACCAAGAACTTGCTTGAGCTCCCACTCCAACCACCTCCAATACCTATAAAAAATGGCTCTAAACAAATTTTAGAACTATAGAACCCACACAGTGACAGAAAGAAACAAATATTCTGCTGAAGGCAGCCTGGAAGACCAACAGGAAGGGTTTATCTCATTAGGATGGAAGTCAAGCCCAATACCACATGAGCCATGCCAGCCCAGACTAGCCTCGTGGACCAGCCAGACTTCAGGAGAGTGAATCACCAGTTGCTGTGGTGGTTTACAGACTTCTCAACCCATAAACACCAAAGAGAAAGTAAACGGTCAGTGGGGAACTCTGTTGGAAGTGGCTGAGAGAAGAGCTTGGTCTAGCCCCTGCCCCTAGGGCAGCAGAGGTGGTGGCAGCACAGTGGGTACAGCTGCTTCCATGTGGCTGGCTCCAGGAGCTCCTGACCTGCAGATTGTAGGGGTACAAAGCAACTATTCAGAGGGTAATAAGTCTTTTTTTTGACCTGCTTATATCTGCATCTCAGTCATGGATGGTGGTCCTGGGGTGAGGAACACTAGCATTCCAGAGCTTGTGGTATCTGTAGAGTGGGCACCCTCTTCATAGCTCTGACAACAGCTGCTCAAAACCCCAGAAATTTGGGACACAGCTCTTTTCACTCTGGAAGCAGAGTGATAACCATGGCAAAGAGCTCAAAAGTAATTGACTAGCAAGATGAGCAAGCAGAGGAAGTGCAATCAGAGTATAGAAACTTTTTGGGAGGACAAAGATGATCAAAATATGGAACCAAAAGAAGACAATAAAGTCAAAACTCCTGCATTAAAAGCCTCCAAAAAATATGAATTGGTCACAAGCAATGGAGTAGTTCAAGAAGGATTTTGAAAATCAAGTAAGAGAAGTGGAGAAAAAAATAGGAAGAGAAATGAGAATGATGCAAGAAAATCATGAAAAGCAAGTTAACAGGTGGCTAAAGGACACCCAAAAGTACTGAAGAAAGTAACATCTTAAAAAATAGACTAACTCAAATGGCAAAAGAGGCCCACAAAGCCAATGAGAAGAAGAATGTGTTAAAAATCCAACTTTTTTAGATGGAAAAGGAATTTCAAAAACTCACTGAAGAGAACAATTCCTTCAAAATTAGACTGGAGGAAATGGAAGCTAATGACTTTATGAGAAGTCAAGATATTATAAAACAGATCCAAACAAATGAAAAAAATAGAAATAAATGTGAAATACCTCATTGGATAAACCACTGACGTGGAAAATAGATCCAGGACACATAAGTTAAAAAATTTTGTTCTACTTGAAAGCCATTATAAAAAAAAGACCCTAGAAATCATCCTTCAAGAACTTCTCAAGGAAAATCACCCTGATATTCTAGAAACAGAATGCAAAATAGAAACTCAAAGAATTTACTGATCTCCTCTTGAAAAAGATCCGAAAAAGAAAACTCCTGGGAATATCCTAGCCAAATTCCAGAATTCCCAGGTCAAGGAGAAAATATTACAAGCAGTCAGGAAGAAACAATTTTAGTATTGTGGAAATACAGTCAGTATAACTCTAGATCTAGCAGCTTCTACATTAAGGGATTGAAGGACTTCAAATATGATATTCTGGAGGTCAAAGGAGCTAGGATTAAAACCAAGAATCACCTACCCAGCAAAACTGAGTAAAATACTTCAGGTGAAAACATGGACATTCAATGAAGTAGAAGGCTTTCAAGCATTCTTGGTGAAAAAACCAGAACTGAACAGAAATTTTGACTTTCAAATACAAGAAGCAAGAGAAGCATGAGAAGGTAAACAGGAAAAATAAATCATAAGGAACTTACTAAAATTGAACTATTTACATCCCTCCATGGAAAAATGACTATTGTAAGTCATGAGACTTTTCTCAGTATGAGGATAGTTGGGAATATGTACATATGTATGTTTACATGCATATATTTATATATATAGGAGGGTATACATGTGTGTAAATATATGTGTATTTGTATGTGTGTACATGTATAAATAGTCAGAGGACACAGGATGAGTTGAATATGAAGTGATTTTATCTAAAAAATAAAATTAAGTAGTGAGAGAGGAATATATTGGGGGAAGGAGAAAGGGAGAGATAGAATAGGATAAATTATCTAAAAAAAAAGAGAAAACTGTTACCATGGAGGGGAAGAGCAGGAAGGTGAAAGGTAATGAGTCAAACTTACTGTCACTGAATTTGTCTTAAGGAGGGAATAAGATACACACTCAATTAGGTATCTTACCCCACAGAAAAGTAGGGGGAAAGGTTATAAGAGGTGGGATGATAGAAGGTGGAGGAGAGGGTAGTTAGAAGCAAACATTTTTGAAAAGGAACAGGGTCAAAGGTGAAGATAGAATAAATATAGAGTGGGATGGGATGGAGGTTAAATATGGTTAGTCTTTCACAATATAACTACTATGGAAATATTTTGTGTAACTACACATGTACAATCTATATTGAATTGCTTACCTTCCTAGTGAGGGTGGGTGAGGAGGCAAAGAATCTGGAAATCAACATTTTAAAGCAAATGTAAAAAAATTGTTTTTTACATGCAACTGGGAAATAAGATATACAGATACTGGATTATAGAAATCCATCTTACCCTACTAGAAAGTTAGAAGGGATATGGGGGAGCATATAAGAAAGAACAAATTAGGGGAAGGGGCTTTTAGTAGGCTCACTGTCTTGAGGTGGGGCATAGGGGAGAGACAGGGAGAAAATTTGTAACTCAAAATCTTGTGGATATCAATATTAAAAATTAAAAATACAGAAATAAAGTTTTAAAAAACAGAAAAGAAAACCTTGGTTAAAAAATAGTAAATACTACACATCATTTTAAAAGCAATCCAGCTTTTCTTTGCTTCCTTCTTAGTTTTCTTTATTCTCTGTTGTACACTTTTTACTTTGTTTCTTTATCTTCCCCCTCCCTGCCATAAAGAAGTCTATACTTAAATATGGATATATATGTTTGTATATATAGATATGTATAAACATACACATATTCATGCATACATATATATGTAAGACTGTACCATGTATATTTCCACTTCTCTTATCTTTTTTTGAAGGTGGATAGCATCTTCATTCATAGGTCCAAGTCTTTCCATGTTTTTCTAAATTAATCAGCTTATCATTTCCTACCATACTATACTACCACAATAGTATTCCAACACAATCACATCCTATCCAAGAGATTGTCCATGAAAGTAGTTTTTTCCTAATTTTCTTCATTCCTTCTATTCTTGGATACATTGGTTTATTTATACAAGAAGTTTTTAAATTTAAAATAATTGATTAAGATCTGACACTGCTGAACCTCCTTCCTTTACATCTTTTTCCCATAAGTTCTTTGAATTTCTTGACCCTTTGTGCTTCCGAGTGAACTTTGTTATTATTTTTCTAATTCAGTGATTTCTTTTTTAGTAATTTAATTGGAATGACCTTGAATAAATAGATTAATTAGGTAAAATTGTCATTTTAAAAGCTATTTTGGCTTTACCTGCCCATGAACAATCAATATTACTCCAGTTATTTAAATCTGACTTTATTTGTATAAAAATGTTTTATATTTTTGTTAAATGTAGTTCCTGTGTCTGTTTTGGCAGGTATAGTCTCAGGTATTTTATACTGTCCAGTTATTTTAAATGGTCTAAAACAACATCGAATAATATTGGTGACACATAATATAGTTTCCCTATTTTTCTCTTTTAATTAAATCCATTTTAGTTTTTACTTTGAGATCATTTTTACTATACCTGCTTTTTTACATAATAAATTCTACTCCAACTCTTTATTTTTTATTTTTGTATATCTATCATTTTCATTTTGTTTCCTGAATGCAACATATTGTTTAATCTACCAACTGGGCATTTTTGCTGGCTTTCCTTCACACCTGGAAAAATGTTCTTCCTCCTCAATTCTGTCTCAAGGCTTCTTTGAAGTCCAAGCTTAAATTACATCTTCTATAATAATCCTTTTCTAAATTCTATGCATTCTATTCCTTTCTCTCTTTTGATTATTTACTCTGTGTGTGTGTGTGATAAACAGGCTATAATAGCTGAGCTACACAAATCTTAGCTACTATAGCTTTAATGTAGGTTTTGTTACATGTTTTCTCCCTCATTCCATTGTGATCCCCTCAAGGGAAAGAACTGTCTTTTGTCTTTGTGTCCCTATTACCTTACACAATGCCTGACACATAGTTTTATTTTCATTTACATCCTTGAATGGATTTGAGATTACTTTGCTTAATGGGTTATCTGGTGAAGCTTTTCTTTTTTTGACCCTTTATTCATACAGTACCTCTATCTGCTTTATGAGATGTTCTGCTAATTGCATCCATCAAAATTCTTCTTAACATTTTACAGATAAGTTTATAATTTAATTTGGTATTATCTTCAACAATCATCCATCTCTGTTTGACAAGTAAGTCAAATGTTTGCTGACAAGTACTTTAAAAAAATTTTTTTTAAATGTTTTATTAACTTCTGATTTACATCATTCGTTTCCGCCAGATTTTGAGTTACAAATTTTCTCCCCGTTTTTCCCCCACCTATCCCCCCAAAACAGCAGTCCCACAGGATATCCCCACCTCCAATCTGCTATCTCCCATATTTTCTCCCATACCCGTTTCGACTTTTCCAGTGCATCTCTATGCCTCAGGGCCTGTATATATTATTTCTTAATTACATGTAAGATGGTATTAATAATAGTATATATATATATATATATACATATATATGTATACATACACACACACACACATATATATATATATATATATATTTGAATATTTGATTTTAAAACTTTCAATTCCAGATTCATTCCCTTCCCCCCCTGCCACCCACCGCCACTAGGAAGACAAGCAGTTCAGTATAGGCCGTACATGTGCGGCTAATGCAAAATAATAATGTATTAGATATATTGTAAAAGACTGACTATATTTCCCTCCCTTCTATCCCACCTCCCACTTGTTCTATTCTCTACTTTGATCCTGTCCCTTTTCAAAAGTGGGTGCTTCCAACTTCCCCCCCCCCCCGCCTTCCCCCCCTTCCATCCTCCCCCTTTCCTCCCCCTCCCCCCCCCCATTCTCCTGGAGGGTGAGATACCCTATTTAGTGTGTATTTCACTCCCTCTTCAAGCCAGATTCAATGGGAATAAGGTTGACCCATTCCCTTTTGCCTCCTATTCTTCCCCTCCATTCTAACCATTTTCCCTTGCCTCTTCTGTATGAGATAATTTGCCCCAATCTGTCTCTCCCCATCTCCTCTCATTATATTCCTCTCACCTCTTAATTTCACCTTTTAAGTATCATCCCTTCCTATTAAATTGGTCCTGTGTCCTATATCTATGTATACCTGTAAACATATATACACACATTCACATATGTATTCATATGCCCATATACCCTCATATATATATTTCTAATCCCTTCAACTACTGAGAAAAGTTTCATAAATTACAATTATTGTTTTTCCATGTAGGAATGTTAATAGTTCAAATTTGATAAGTTCCTTATGATTTCTTTTCCCTGTTTACCTTCTCATGCTTCTCTTGCTTCTTGTATCTGAAAGTCAAATTTTCTATTCAACTCTGGTTTTTTCAGCAAGAATGCTTGAAAGTCCTCTATTCCACTGAATGACCATATTTTCCCCTGAAACATGATACTCAGTTTTTCTGGGTAGGTGACTCTTCGTTTTATTCCCAGCTCCCTTGACCTCCGGAATATCACATTCCAAGCCCTTCGATCCCTCAGTGTAGAAGCTGGAGATCCTGGGTTATCCTGATTGTGTTTCCACAATATTCAAATTGTTTCTTCCTGGCTGCTTGTCATATTCTCTCCTTAATCTGGGAATTCTGGAACCTGGCTATAATATTCCTAGGAGTTTTCTTTTTCGGATCTTTTTCAGGAGGTGATCAGTCGATTCTTTCAACCTCTATTTTGCCCTCTGGTTCTAAAACATCAGGGCAGTTTGCTTTGAGAACTTCCTGGAGGATGAGTTCTAGGTTCTTACTTTGGTCATGGCTTTCTGGTAGTCCAATAATTTTTAAGTTATCTCTCCTGGATCTATTTTCCAGGTCAGTGGTTTTTCCCATGAGATATTTCACATTTTCTTCTATTCTTTCATATGTTTGGATCTGTTTAACAGCATCTTGATTTCTCATAAAGGCATTAGCTTCCATTTGCTCCAATCTAATTCTGAAGCAATGCTTCTCCTCATTGAGCTTTTGAGATTCTTTTTCCATCTGGAAAATTCGACTTTTTAAGGCATTTTTCTCCTCATTGCCTTTTTGAGCCTCCTTTGCCATTTGAGTTAGTCTGTTTTTTAAGGTATTATTTTCCTCAGTCAGGCTGTTGACTCTCATTTCATATTTTTCTTGCATTGTTCTCATTTCTCTTCCCAGTTTTTCCTCCACTTCTCTTATCTGCTTATTAAGGTCCTCTATGGCCTGTAACCAGCTTGAATTTTCCTTTGAAGATTTTGGTGCAGGAGTTCTGACTTCACTGTTTTCCTCCTGTTCCATGCCTTGCTCCTTCTTGTCCCCAAAATAAGAGTGTAATGTTGGAATCTTCTGTCTGTTTTGTTTCCTTTGCCTGCTTATTTTGCCACTCAATGATTTGACTCTTGGGCTTTTTGCCACAGTAGGACTCTGCCACCAGACAGGGGAGTTTTCGTCCCAAATGCTGGGGTTTTCTCAACTGCCAGAGGTATGAGATGGGTGCCCTCTCTGATATCTCCACACGCTCTGGCAAGCTGGACACACACCCCAGGACCTCCACCCTAGACTGCAATCCAGATCCAAGCAGGTTAAAGCAAAGAGCAATTACCCCTCAGACTGGTGCTTGGTCCCCCTTCACTCTGCAGGCCAGGAGCTGAAGTCGCCACGTGGTGCTGGCTGGCTGTGCTGGGGTCTCAGCAGTTTCTCACCCCGGGGGGGGGGGTAAAAGCCAGGTGCTCCCACTTACTGGGTCCCAAAATCCAGACTGCACTGGCCTCTCACCTTGTCCTTCGCATCTATGTATTGATAAATCTGGAAAGAGCCACAGCTGCTGCTGATCTGGAGCCCTCAGGCTGGAGGCTGGTCAGGCCCACCCTGGGGCTAAAGCCTGGGGGTGGGGCTGGGCTCAGCTCCCAGAGTGCTGTGCTGGCCAATTCCTGCTGGTCTGCCGGGGCTGTCCTCAGCTGGAGGTTAGCTTCTCTGTGTCATTTTGGGTTCTGCAGCTCCAAAGTTTGTTTAGAGTCCCCTTTTTACATGGATTAGGGAAGGTGGAAGCCGGAGCTGCGGGAAGGTAGTGCTTCTACTCTGCCATCTTGGCTCCACCCCCCGACTGAAGTACTTTCTGTGGGTATTTTGGCTTTCTTATGTTGATTATTTGATAAGGGCATAAGTTCTGGATGAAATTATTATAATTGGTGTTGATATCATTTCTATTGTCCATGCCTCATTTTTATTCTTTATAACCTATTCAAATAATTTCTGGTTTAGAAATTTTAATTATATGTGATATTTTTTCTCATTCTTTATTTTTATTATATATTATCTCATCTATAGTGAGTTAATGTTTTGACTGAACAGATAACCCAGAGACACACCCCATGTAAACAGTAAGTCTTTTCTTTGCTATTGTTAGTTGTTAAGTTAAATAGCATTTATCATTATCCAGGCACCATGCCAACTGCTAAAAATACATGTAAAATGAAAAAAATACCTTTTTGTCAAAGAGCTTACATTTTAACAGAGAAGATAATGCACAGAAGGAAGTTTAAAAAGGGAAGGTGAGGAGACTGATATGCAACTTGGTACTGGAAGTTCACAATACCACCTGGGGAGGAATGAGACATAGCTGTTGTGGGTTCTCTCTTTAAATGGACGTAGTTGGAGTAATCATCAATATGTAATTAGCTTAATTATTTGTGGTATTATTTGTTGCCCTCTATGAACATAATTTACTAATTTATCAGATATCCCTGGTTTTGTTTAATTCCCAAATAACATCTCACCTTCTATAGGAAGCCTTTATCAATCCCTCTTAATTCCAGGGCCTTCTCTCTAATTATCTCATATTTATCATATACATTACATTTGTATATGCATATATACATATACATACATACATGTACATGTGTGTGTTTGTATGTTTTCTCCTCCATAGATTGATAATGCCTTGAGGGTAGTGATTGTCTTTTGCTTCTGCTTGTATCCCGAGCACCTAGCACAGTTCCTAACACCTAATGGAAGCTGAGAAAATATTTATTGATTATTGAACAACATTTTTTTTTTTGGCAGTCTGACTTTATTAGCCAAGGGCAGGCCTGGCCCCTCAGGTGCTCTTGGGGGGCGTGTCCGCTTCTTCTTCACCACCACTGGCTTCTGGCTCCGAAGGATGGCGCTGGCCCTGCGCAGAGCGGCCCTGCGGAGGTCTTTCCGGTACTTGTTCTTGCGGATGGAGTGCTACTCGTTGTTAAGTGTGGCCCGGGAATTCTTGTTGATGGTGGTCCTGACTTAGGAGGTGGCAGGCTTCCTCTGACCTGCCCGCCGCTTCAGCACCACCACGATGCCCTTGCCCTCGGCCTCCAGCTCGATGCCCACTGTCTTCCTGTGAATGAACCCGTTGTAGCGGAACGAGTTCTGGGCCTTGAGGTTGTTGGGCTCGGTGCTGTACGTCTGCTTGTTGTGCTTGATGAGGAAGCTGGAGCAGTTGCGAAGGACCATCCACTGCAGGTGGGCCGACATGCGGGGGCTGCTCTCGCGGCGGCTGCTCTCGCGGCGGCTCCCGGAGACGGAAAGGAGGTGAGCAACATTTTTAATGTTCTAAAAAATATTTTATCCTGGAATGAAGTGACCTTGGTTCTTAAGAGCTCTTCCATCAAATCAGAAGTTCTGGCTCATTATAGCATTTTGCAAAGTCTGCAAGATTGGTCCTGAAAAAACCTGCTTTGAGTGGTATTACCATAGGATGCATATTTGCTTTTGCAATGATGATGGTAGAATGAAGGAAAGGAGGCAGAGAGTGTTAATAATCACAGCTTTTAGATTGTTAACAAATTTTATTTTGAATGGTAGTCCCCAATTATGAGATCATTAGATACTTACCAATGAGTGAACAGTGCTGGAGGGCCTGAATTATATTAATCTTTATATTCTTTCTATTAAAAAAAAAAAGAATCCACCAATCACCTGAAAAACATTACAAAAAGAAAACTCCTAGGAATACTGTAGCCATACTCCAGAGTTCCCAGGTCAAGTAGAAAATATTGAAAGCTGATGGGGGAGGGGGAGGGGTTTATGGGCGGTGCCATGGTTGTTTTGAATGAATATGTATAAGTTTGATGGGGTGATCTCCATATAAGGCCATGGGGGTGATCACCATATGAGGCCATAAATGTAAAACTGCGATGTGATTGGCTCGGATTCGCTATATATTTTCTTGTGTGAGAGGGCGCTCTCTCTCTCTCTCTCTCTCTCTCCCCCCCCCCCCCGCCATGTAACTGTTGAAGAATAAACCACCCCGCTTCACTCCTCCGCCTTCTGTCTGGTGTTTTTTCCCCGTGAGGGGCCGGTGACGACCGAAGACCCGGGATGGGTAAGTGAGAGGGCCGTGGGGCTAGTCGTCTAGATCTGTTGTGAGGGCAAACGCCCGCAACAGATTTTGGCGCCCAACGTGGGGCTGACCCTTCGGGACGACTAGCTGGCGGACGGTCTGCTGGACGCAGCTGGTCTGCTCCAGTCGCCAGACAGCCTCGAGGCCACGGTAGCCTCGGGAAGAGGATAGGATGGGAACAGGGCATAGTATCCCTGTATTTAGGCCGGAGGAGAAGGGGGTGATAGCGGCGCAACTTTATAAGCTCTGCGCCCAAAGGGGGGCAAAAATCCCCATTAAGACCTGTAGGGAGTTTATAGATAAGATCTGGGACATATGCCCTTGGGTCAGGCATGTCGGCATACAGGCCGATAGATGGAGAGTTGTGGGACAGCAGATGGCAGCTTTTGAGAATGGCTGCCCTGGTTCGCTGACACCCACTGATTTTTCGGTTTTTAAGATAGTGGATGCGGCATTGAATCCTTCCCCGATTGCCGCTTCCCGGTCCTTGGCCACACAGGTGGGCTCCTCATTAGCCGGGTCAGATTCAGAGTCAGAAAAAGGAAAGAATAAGGAATTGAAGGACCCAGGGGGCTTCGGTCAATATCCGTGGGAGGACTTAAGAGCTGTGGTAATGAATCAGGCGGCGGATAGTTCCGCTAGCAGTTCAGAAGGGGAAGATGAAGGTAAAAGGAGTGGGCGCCAAGAGGGCGCCCAGGGATCGAGGGAGAGAAGAAGGACCCGGAAGGGCACTCCCTCACGTAGGGAGAGGAGGGAGAGACGGGAGAACAAAGGGGAAACGGATGCAGGGGGCGTGCTCCCCGCTTCCGCGCCCTTTACCTCCGCCTTGCCACCAAGCACCTCCTGTTTGCCAGGCAATTACTGTCCTGCCCGGTCTTTCGCTGCTAGTTCCGCATATGTCGCCCCTCCCTGCCCTCCGCCCCCGCCTCCTCATTATGAGAAAGGGCGAGAGGCGAATATTTGGGAGGGAGAGGGGTTAATAAGGCGGAGCCTCCGTGTGGCGGCGGAGGCAGGCGCGGAGGTGGACTACGCCTCTTGGGATGTCTATCCCATTTTGACTGATCCCCTTACGGGTCAGCGTACTCATTCTCCCATCCCATATAAGACACTGAAAGAGTTCAAAGAGGCGGTGACTAAGTATGGCCCTTCTTCACCCTATGTTAGGAGGCTACTTATGAACCTAGTGACCGCTCACCCCTGGACCCCGGGGGATTTTGACGAGCTAGCTATGTCCTGTCTAGACCCTGCTATGCATCTTGCCTTCCAGGCACAAGTGAAGAGGGAGGCCAGGCATTTGGCCCGACTTAGACCCGGCAGGGCCCCTCAAGACACTGAGCACTTAATTTGTGGCACTGGCCATTTTTCCAACCCGGCCGTGCAGGCAGCCTATGGGCAGTTAGAATTAGATGATGTCAAGGCCGCACACATAGCGGCCTGGGAGAAGGTTTCTGCCAAGGGTATGACAGGGGGCCCTAAATTAGTTGGCCTGAAACAAAGACCTGATCAGACCCCCCTTTCTTTTGTTAACCAAGTTCAGGAGACGGTCCATAGGACCCTAGGCAGCGGCCCTGGGATGGACATACTCATTAAGCAGTTGGTTAAGGAAGGCTTGCGCTCCATGGAGGCAGCTGCGGTGGCATCCCTGCCATCGGAGGCCCCCTTGGAGGACGTCATAGATAAGTTAATGGACCTGCCCCCGGAAAATCCTATTGCACAGTTGGTTTGCACTGCCCAGGATAGGGACCGCCAGCTTGTACAGGCGCTGGAAAAATTGACAGTCTCGAATACAGAGAGGGAACAGAGCCTCTTGGCGGCTATACAACAACTCAGCTCGTCAGCCCAGAAAGGTCCCGGCAAGCAGGCTTGTTTTCAATGTGGTCAATACGGCCATTATAAGGCCCAGTGCAAAGCCACCTCCAGGGGAACACCTCCTAAGTGTTTTAACTGTGGACGCCTTGGCCACATAGCGCGGTTTTGTCGCGCCAAGAATAAACAGGGCAGCGAACAAGCCCCTTTGGAGACCGGGGTCTCCCCCGGATCTCAACCGCAGGGAAACGGCGGGTGGAGGGGCCCAGCCGCAGGGCCCCTCCCCCATCCTCGTTAAGCGGCAATTATCCTCAGTTTGTAAGAGTCAGGGCCTCTCCTGGAAAACAACCCTCCATCTTTACACTTCCCCCTGGAGAGGCGATAACAGTCCCTGCCCAGTTGCCTTTCCACCCAGCTGTAGTGACCGGCCTAGAAGGCTCTCCTGACTTTGAGGTCCCCACCCAAGTAGCAGAGGATGTGGAGGCAGTGTTGACCCTGTTTAATCCACACTGCACCCCCGTCTCCATACGGGCTGATCAGATCATTGCTAAGGCGTTTCCCTTCGGCCCCTCATCCCAGCATCCTTGCCAATTGAATTGGGCTCGTTCCATCACTTTGAACCGTCCCACTTTGATTATTCATGTTGAGAATTATCCGATCTTAGGGATCATTGATACGGGGGCTGATTGTTCAGTCATTAATTTGGATCAGTGGAGGAAAGAATGGCCCTTGATGGTTGCATCCACGCCGGTCCAGGGAGTGGGGGGGAACAAGAAAGCTCAGAGATCGGCTCGTGCCCTCTCGTGGTCGGTGGATGATAATGCAGGCAGGTTCACTCCTTTGTGTCTCCCCGAGCTGCCTTATGCTCTGTGGGGGCGGGATGTCCTTGCGCAAATGCAACTCTCCTTAGTAACCCCGGACTGCTTACCGGGAAATGGGTAGGGACCACTCTCGATTTGAGCTTCGCCCCGAAATTGACCTGGACAAATAACCGCCCAGTCTGGGTTGAGCAGTGGCCCCTTAAAGCCGAGAAGCTCACTGCTTTACAAAAAATTGTTGGCTCCCTTTTGCAGGATGATAGGATTGAACCCTCCTTTAGCCCATATAATTCCCCAGTTTTTGTCATTAAGAAGAAATCAGGAAAATGGAGGATGCTCATAGACCTCAGAGCTATAAATGCCTGTTTGCTCCCGATGGGCTCATTACAGCCTGGCTTACCTATGCCCGTAGCTATCCCCCAAAATTGGCATATCGCAGTCATTGATATCCAGGACTGCTTTTACAGCGTTCCCCTGCACCCTGGGGACAGGGAGAAGTTTGCCTTTTCTGTACCCTCTATAAATTTCCAGGCTCCCTCTAAGAGGTTTCAGTTTAAGGTTCTGCCCCAAGGAATGGCTAATAGCCCTACCCTCTGCCAGTTCTATGTCGCCCAGATTTTGGAGCCAATTAGGGATCAATACAAAGAGTTCATAATTATCCATTACATGGATGATATTCTTGTTGCTGGCCCCACAGCTGGAGAGGTACAGGAATGCCTTTCCTTCATGATGCAGGCATTGGCTCAACAGAATTTTGTTATAGCTCCCGAGAAGGTACAGAGGCACCCCCCCTATGAGTATTTGGGACACAGGATTACCGCTAGTACTGTTCAAAGGACCTTGCCTCCTATCAAATTGAGTGCTTATAAGACCTTGAATGACTTCCAGAGGCTGGTTGGCGCCTTCCAATGGATTAGAGCCACAGCCCCCTTGCCTGCCAGTGTGATGCAACCTTTGTATGAGCTGCTCCGAGGAGACTCTTCGCTGAGTTCCCCTAGGAGTTGGACTCCAGAGGCGGTTCAGGCAGTCGAGGAGGTTCTGAAGAGGGCCCAGACCACCTTGACTCGTTACATTCCCGGCTCTCCAGTTTATTTCCAAGTACTGAGTGACAGCGGCCCACAGTGGGGCTGCCTGTTCCAAAAGCAGGGATGTCTAGAGTGGTTATACCCAAAGGTGAGTAAGGCGTCCCTGGTGGATAAATGGGAGGCTTATTGCCTTTTTGCCCTTCAGGCTTTACATCGTTGTCGTTGCCTGTTTGGGTGCGACTTTGCCTTGAATTGCTCCATTTCCCCGGAGCTTGCCATGACTTTAGCCCAGGAATCCCTGTCCTGGGCGACCCTTCTGACTTCGGTGAGGACTTGTAAGGTCTCTCGCCCTGCTTTGCTCCGTATACTTCCAAGGCCTTTGCCTTGTTCTGTACTGAATTTTCTATTCAACATGCTACAGGCCTCCCCTACAACCCTACCGGGCAAGCCCTTGTTGAACGGGCAAACCGTACACTTAAGACCGCCCTGTTTAAACAGAAAGGGGGAATATGCAGGTCGGTCACTCGTCAAGAGTTGGCCCAGGTTGTCTTTACCTTAAATTTCCTGCAAGTTAGAGATGACGGCACCACTGCCGCCATGAGGTTCTGGAGCACCTCCGGTGAGAACACCACCTCTTCTCCATTGACCCTCCCCGCACCTAACCGGGCACTGCCCAGTTCCAGGGTAATGCGGCAGGATAAGGAGGGCCAATGGCACGGCCCTGTAAAAGTGGTTGGAAGAAGGCCCGGCCACCTTTCCTTTTTTCCAAATAATGACCCAACAGCGGTACAGCAATGGGTGCCCCTTCACAAAGTTAGGGATCTTGATTAAGGCACCACCCCCGACAGGTTGGGGGGTGAGGAGAATTCTTGTTCTTCTTATCTTTCAGATTGTCGACTCACCCTCCTCATCTTGGGTCTCCTTGCTGAGAATGCCGTGACGGAATTACGCTGGGGACTGCTTTCCACCTTCCCGAGACCCATGCCTGTGACTTCTTCGGCACAAGTTTTTCCTCGTTTATTTACAGTTAACAACACCCTTAAGCTCCCTGTTCTGCACCTCAACAACGACACTAGGCCGGTGGAAAGTAACAGGACAATATTACTTAATGGGACGTTATGTTTTCAAATCACACCCACAGTTGATCCGGAACTGTCACCATGTGTCGGGCTGTTTCCTCAAGAGGCTGTGTGGTCTGACCGCCTCAACTTTACAAGCAATTGGTCTGCCGAATACGAACAACAGATAAGACAATTAAGACTGGCTATTGCATCGGTGAATTCCACCTCTGTCGATCCTGCCATTCTTTCCGGACTGTCTAAGTGGCTGCATGATGTTACAACCTGGTTCTCACAGTGGGGAGGCTTAACCTCCTCCACCGTGGTGTTTGTTCTTGTAATTATTTTGCTTTTGTATTGTGTTTGCAAGCTACGGCACCGTCAGGATGGCTACATGCTTCTGACCCAACAGGCCCTTTTTACCCTCCAAGAGGGGGGAGATCCTCAGGTATGGTTCCAGGCCATGGAGGACGTGTGACACCTGGGGTAAGACGGGGGTGACTCCATGACGGGCAACTCCTCCCTCCTCAGCCGCCTAAGACAGGACCCAGGGTGTCGGTGTCCTAGGACGGGTAAGGTTTGAGTGAATCGGAGGTGACCTAAGCCAGAGGCCCCCGCACCGCACGTCAGAGTCCTTGGAACAGGACCCCTGAGTGGTAATGGGATTTTTCTGTGGTCTTTCGGGCAAGAAGCGTGGTCACCTGTGTCGCCTGTAGCGGGAAGCTTAGCAGCCTGCACTGCCAATTCTTTTGGCATATAGAATTTTCGTTTGCTTTAAAGAAAAAGGGGGAGTTGATGGGGGAGGGGGAGGGGTTTATGGGCGG
>NW_027187351.1:14423342-14450466 GCF_028583685.1 Petaurus breviceps papuanus | reverse complement strand
CCCCCCCCCCCCGCCATGTAACTGTTGAAGAATAAACCACCCCGCTTCACTCCTCCGCCTTCTGTCTGGTGTTTTTTCCCCGTGAGGGGCCGGTGACGACCGAAGACCCGGGATGGGTAAGTGAGAGGGCCGTGGGGCTAGTCGTCTAGATCTGTTGTGAGGGCAAACGCCCGCAACAAAGCAACCAGAAAGAAATAAATCTATTATTGTGGAAATGCAATCAAGATAACGCAAGATCTAGCAGCTCCTTAATTAAGGGATCAGAGGGCTTGGATTATGATATTCTAGAGGTCAGAGGATCTAGGACTAAAACCAAGAATCACCTACCCAGAAAAACTAAGTATAATACTTCCGGGGAAAAAAAGAATATTAAATGAAACAGGATTTTCAAGCATTCTTGATGAAAAGATGAGAGCTGAACAGAAAATTTCACTTTCAAATACAAGAATCAAGAGAAGCATGTAAAAGAGAAATTATAAGGGACTTATTAAAATTGAACTCTTTACATTCCTATATGAAAAGATGATATTTGTAACTCATGAGACTTTCCTCAGTATTAGGGTCATTGATGGGATACACACACATATACATACACATACATACACACATGTATATGTGTATGTATATATAGACAGAGGGCACAGGGTGAGTTGAATATGAAGGGATTATATCTAAAAATAAAATTAAGGGCTGAGAGAGGAATATATTAGGAGAAGCAGAAAGGAAAAGTTAGAATTGGGTAAATTATCTCACATAAAAGAAGCAAGAAAAAAACATTACAATAGATGGAAAGAGGGTGGAGGTGAAAGTAATTGGGTCAACTCTTCATTGGAGTTGACTTTATGAGGGAGTAACATATACACTCAATTGGATATATTACCTACAGGAAAGTTGGGGGGAAGGGTAACTTTTGGAGATGATAGAAGGGAGGTTCGATTGTGGGAGGGGGTAATCAGAAGCAAACACTTTTGATAAGGTTAAAGTATAAAATAGAATAAGTGGGGGTTGGAATAGGATGAAGGGAAATATAGTTATTCTTTTACAATATGACTAATTTAGAAATGTTTTGCAAAACTACATATGTATTACCTATCTTGAATTGATTGCCTTCTCAATGGGGGGGGTGGCTGGGGAGGGATTAAAGAAGAGAATATGGAACTTAAAGTTTTTAAAAACAAATATAAAAATTGTTTTTACCTGCAATGGGGTAATAAGATATATAGGCAATGGGGTATAGAAATCCATCTTGCCCTAAATAAAGTAAGGGGGAAGAGTAGAAGAGGGAGGGTGGTGATAGAAGGGAGGTCAGACTGAGGGAAGAAGTAATCAGAATGCATGCCATCTTGGGGTTGGGGGTAGGGGAGAAATGGGGAGAACATTTGGTACTCAAAATCTTGTGGAAATGAATGTTGAAAACTGGAAATAAATTAATTAAAAAGAAGAGGTTATATCTAAATGGCTTTCTGGAGAAGGTAGTATTTTGGTTGGAGCTTAGACAAAACCAGAGGGGTCAGACAAATTAATAAATGATAGACAGTGTGAGCAACAAAATAATGACACAAATAATGAATCTAAATTCATCTAAAATGACCCTTTCAGCGGCCAGGAAAAAAAAATGCATTTTATGATATGGTTCAAATATATAAGAATTAATCTATGGAAAATTTGGCTATCATGTGTGGTAGTACTAATAATAAGTTTTTGTTTTGTTTTGTATTGCAAATGCAAGATTTTCATGAAAAGTCACCTTATGCTTCAACATTCATTGATGAAAATAATGTGGTAGAGAAAATCCATGCAAAGTCTAGGAAGGATGAAGATGGATATATTCCCCCCCACTGCCCCCCCCCACATTAAAGTATTTTTCAGAAAAAAAAAGAAATGGAAAAAGACAAAGATTTGTAGATTACACAAAAGACAAATGTCATTAAAATTTAAGTAAACTTATTTTTGATTTAATAACTATATTTTAAAAATTATGAACTTTAAAAAACACCAAATAGCAAATATATCTTCTCATTATTACCAGACATATGCAAAGATGCAGTAATTTTTTTGATCTTGATCTTTAACCACATACTGAACTAACCCTAAATGACCAAAATAGGTGAAGAAAGATCAGTTATAATGTAAAGCCAAATTTGGAGATGTATGCTGTAAGTAAACATGCACTTTCTATGCATTTCTTAAAAACAAACATACAAAAACTATGTTAATCAATTATGCACATATTGCAAAATACAATAATGCTTGCTTTAAGAGAGCTTATCATGAGATTAAATTCACATACATACACACATGGATCCATGCATGCATGCATACATACATACATATTGTATATATTGAAAGTTTCAGTTCAGGTCCATTGGTATACTCTAAGTGTCTACATATGTGTGACATCTTTTCCAAGACACCCTTTTAATAAATGTAATGTGTATGGGCAGATTTATATGATCCTAGTTGTTCTAGTTATACTCCGTATGACCTTAGGCAAGTCAGTTAAAGGGGCATCAGTTTCCACATGAGTAAACTGATGTGATGTAGTAGTTAGAACTTCTTAATCTGGAGTCCATGAAATTTAAAAAAATGATATTTTTTTCAAAATAATTGATTTATCTTGTAATTCAAATTATTTTATTTTATGCATTAACAAAATTCTTAAAAGAGTATCTCTAACATTCTAAGAAAGTCCATCAAAAAAAATGGTTAAGAATCCCTGGACTAGGGGTGGCTAGGTGGCACAGCGAATAGAGTACTGGCCTTGGAGTCAGGAAGACCTGAGTACAAATCTGGCCTCAGACACTTAACACTTACTAATAACCATGTGATCTTGGGCAAGTCACTTAACCCCAACTGCCCAGCCTTCCCCACTCCAAAAAAAAAATCTGTGGACTAAATGCTATTTAAGGCTGTCCCATAAAGAGGGAAGTTTGTGTGATTTCATGGGGAAGAATTGGTGTCAATTCCTGCTTCAGATATCGACTTGTTGTGTAACCCTTAACTAATAATTCAACTTCTCCCAAATTTGAATTTCCTCCTTTAAAATTGGCACAATAATAGACCCTCTCACAGGTTTCTTATGTGGATCAAATAAGATAATATAAATAAAGTGTTTGCAAACCATAAAGTCCAGGCAAATTTTCCCTATCATTATCCCATCCCATACTATTCTCAGAATTCAAAAATTAATTGATAATTAATTATAAAAACAATGTTTATAAACTAATGATGCAAATTAGCAGGAACTCGAAAGCTATTCAATTTCCTTAGGCTTCTCTTTTCACTATTTTTGTCCTCTCTCTTTTTCATCCCAGCAGACCAATATAAAATAGAGGAGACCAGAGATGGCTTTGCTTGATCTAATTCATACCTCCACAAACTGGTTGATCTGCTATGAGTAAACAGTTTTTTAGGCTCTGCAGCCTAGCCCCAGCTGGTAGGAACTATACTCATTTTTTGAATCTCATTCTTTTCTCATCTTGGGGTCAGGGGAAGAAAACAGCATTGATTCAGGAAAATAATCAAATGGCCCAAGGACAGTTGCAGGGATTTGTGGGGAAGTATCCCTCCTTAGTGGTCATAGTGAATGATACATACACAGAACATATATTGATATTGTGCAAATTACACAGACATTCCCCAAGCTTTCTCTGTCAGTACTCTACTGGATTCATTTTCCCCCAGTTTGCTGCAAAGGGTTTTCATGACATTCTTCTGTACTGTGAGGTACTGGAAGGAGAAACTGAATTTTTTTTTTCATTATTATGTGCCTCCTACAGGTGGACTCTTTCTGGAATCCTACTATATTTAAGTGTTTGCACTTTGAAAACACAGAGAAATAATTTACAGTAGCATTCTTGCGTGCTTGCTCATTTATTATAAAATACAGCCCAACACATGCTGTGGTAATTGGTAAATCTCTATACTGCCTCATTATAAAGTAGAACTAAAATAAACCTGTCTTTGACAAAAATATTGCTTCATCCAAATGTATGTGAGTTTGTTTTAATGACTGAATAATACACATTTCTCCCATTCAACATAATGAACTTTTTTACACAAACTCTTCAGGCTGGTGATCTCTTGCTTATGAAATGCTAAACTATTTCACAAAAGCCTCAGAGTCATAAATACTGCTCAGGGCGGATCTTTATCTTTATATAGTGATTGTAATATCTCCTACTGAGCCAGAAGAACAGTACATAATCCTCAGTGCCCTCCTGGGTGATACCCAATGGATGTTTCTCTATGTATACATTTAATATATATATATATATATATATATGTATATGTATCATAGAGACATACAATTCAAGCTGAAATTCATAATTAAAAGTTTTATAGTCACCATAATATCTGCAAATTGCAAAGTAAAACACAAGTAAATGATGAAAAGGTAAACATTTGCAACAACTACTATATAATCTGCTAAATCAAATACTCCAAAATCTATGTTATGAGGATCACAGATTTTGAGCTACAAGAGATATTAGAAGTCATCTAGTATAATCTCTTCATTTTAAAGATAATAAAACTAAAGTTCAAAGAAGTATTAATCCAGGTCTGTGATATTCTTTTTTTTTGATGCTTTCAAGACTATTTTTGGTAAGAAAATTATACATGACTTTTTCCATTCTTTTGGAATCTTCTCATCTTTGAAATCACCTCTAAAGGTAACATTCTAACTATTTGAATAAATTCAGAAAGACTTTTAGGAAAATGCTTAAACCTATTAAAGAAGGGGGAAGAATCCGAATTGCCTGGGGTTTTGAAAGGTGGTCATTTTCTTAATGTCTTTGATATTCATAATGTCATTGATGTTCCCAATTGTTTCATGGACATTTGCTCCAACTTGATTTGAAGTGCAAGATCAAGGTAAAGAGAACTCTTTTCTTAGTCTTGTGGACATTAGATTTATTTTATTCTCTTTATGTTTTTTTTTTTTTTAACAACCGTTGTTTCCTCAAAGTCTTAGTTTGTGGCCTCCGGTCAGTATGAGTCAATGGTTTATGCAAATGCTAGAACTTGGAATACAGTGATCTATTGAATTAATATAATCACAGAATCTCAGAATTAGAAGAATCTTTCTAGCAATCCATACTTGAAAAAGAATCCTCTTTACAGAATATCAAATGAGAATCAAGAAAAGATAATGAAATGAATTTTGGATTTGGAGTCAGAGGACTTCAAATCTTAGCTCTGGTACATATAACCTGTATGATTTTTGTCAAGTCACTTAATTTACACGTCATCAGTTTTCTCATCTATAAAGTGAAGGATTTCAGCAAGATAACATCTATAGTTTGCTTGAGTCACACTGGGAACATCTAGTACATTCTCAAACACTTCTAGGGAGGAAGAAATCTCTCACAGCAGTGAATTCTAATTTTGTTATATATTCTTCCTTGGAAATATTTCCTTACATCAAGCTGAAATTTGTCTCTGCATTATTAGTCAGTTAATAAGCATTTATTCCAGCTATGATCTGGGAATACAAATACAAGCTAAAAATAAGCAGACAAGAGAGTATATTATTTGTTTATTTTTCCAAAGGCTTTATTAACTTCTGATTTACATCATTCATTTCCACCAGATTTTGAGTTACAAATTTTCTCCCCATTTTCCCCCTACCCACCTTCCCAAAATAGCAGTCCCACAGGATATCCCCTCCTCCAATCTGCTCTCTCCCATATTTTCTCCCATACCCCTTTTGAATTTTCCAGTGGATCTCTATGCCCCAGTGCCTGTATATCTTATATCCAAATTACATGTAAAATAATATTAATAATAGCATACACACACACACACATATATATGTATATATATATTTGAATATTTGATTTTAAAACTTTGAATTCCAGATTCATTCCATTCCTCCCTTGTCTCCCACCCTTACTGGGAAGATAAGCAGTTCAGTATAGGTTGTACATGTGTGGTTACTGCAAAACAATAATATAGTAGATATATTATAAAAGACTGACTATATTTCCCTCCCTCCTATCCCACCTTCCATTTGTTCTATTCTCTACTTTGATCCTGTCCCTTTTCAAAAGTGGGTGCTTCTAACTTCCCTACCCCCGCAAGCCTGCCCTCCCTTCCATCATCCCCACTCTCATACCCTTCCCCCCCTACTCCCCTGGAGGGTGAGATACCCTATTTAGTGTGTATTTCATTCCCTCCTCAAGCCAAATTCAATGGGAATAAGGTTGACCCATTCCCTTTTGCCTTCCTATTCTTCCCCTCCATTGTAACCATTTTCCCTTGCCTCTTCTTCTATATGATAGTTTACCCCATTCTGTCTCTCCCCATCTCGTCTCATTATATTCCTCTCTCACCTCTTAATTTTACCTTTTAAGTATCATCCCTTCCTGTTAAATTGGTCCTGTGCCCTCTATCTATATATACCTATAAACATATATAAATACACACATTCATATATGTATTCATATGTCCATATACCCTCATATATAGACATATATACATACATACATACATATTTCTATTCCCTTCAACTACCGACAAAAGTTTCATAAATTACGATTATTGTTTTTCCATGTAGGAATAGTAATAGTTCAACGTTGATAAATTCCTTATTATCTCTTTTCCCTGTTTACCTTCTCATGTTTCTCTTGTTTCTTGTATCTGAATGTCAAATTTTCTATTCAACTCTGGTTTTTTCAGCAAGAATGCTTGAAAGTCCTCTACTACACTGAATGGCGATATTTTCCCCTGAAACAGGATACTCAGTTTTTCTGGGTAGGTGACTCTTGGTTTTAATCCCAGCTCCTTTGACCTCCAGAATATCATATTCCAAGCACTCCGATCCCTCAGTGTAGAAGCTGCCAGATCCTGGGTTATCCTGATTGTGTTTCCACAAGATTCAAATTGTTTCTTCCTGGCTGCGTGTAATATTCTCTCCTTAATCTGGGAATTCTGGAATATGGCTATAAAATTCCTAGGAGTTTTCTCTTTGGGATCTTTTTCAGGAGGTGATCAGTGGATTCTTTCAACCTCTGTTTTTCCCTCTTAAAGATTTAAAACATAAGGGCAGTTTTCTTTGAGAACTTCCTGAAGGATGATTTCTAGGTTTTTACTTTGATCATGGCTTTCAGGTAGTCCAATAATTTTTAAATTATCTCTCCTGGATCTATTTTCCAGGTCAGTGGTTTTTCCCATGAGATATTTCACATTTCCTTCTATTCTTTCATTTGTTTGGATCTGTTTAACAGCATCTTGATTTCTTATAAAGTCATTAGCTTCCATTTGCTCCAATCTAATTCTGAAGCAATGATTCTCCTCATTGAGCTTTTGAGATTCTTTTTCCATCTGGCAAATTAGGCTTTTTAAGGCATTCTTCTCCTCATTGCCTTTTTGAGCCTCTATTGCCATTTGAGTTAATCTGTTTTTTAAGGTTTGATTTTCCTCAGTCAGGCTGTTGACTGTCATTTCATAATTTTCTTGCATTGTTCTCATTTCTCTTCCCAATTTTTCCTCCACTTCTCTTATCTGCTTCTTAAGATCCTCTATGGCCTGTAACCAGCTCTTATTTTACTTTGAAGCTTTTGGTCCAGGAGTTTTGACCTGACTCTTCCTCCTGTTTCATGCTTTGCTCCTTTTTGTCCCCAAAGTAGGAGTCTAATGTTGGAATCTTCTGTCTGCTTTGTTTCCTTTGCCTGGTCATGTGGCCTCTCAGTCACTTGACTCCTGGGCTTCTTGCCACAGTAGGACTCTGCCATGAGACAGGGGAGCTTTTTTCCCCAAACACTGGGGTTTTCTCAGATGCTGGAGGTATTAGATGGGTGCCCTCTCTGAGGTCTTCATAAGCTCTGGCAAGCTGGACACATACCTTAGGACTTCTACCCTAGACTGCAATCCAAATCCAAGCAGGTTAAAGCAAGAGGATTACCCCTCAGACTGGTGCTTGGTCCCCCTTCACTCTGTAGGCCAGGAGCTGAATCTGCCAAGTGGCAGTGGCTGGCTGTGATGGGGTCTCAGTGGCTTCTTGTCCCAGGGGCAAAAGCCACACACTCCCACTTACTGGGTGCCAAAGTCCAGACTGCCCTGACCTCTCACTTTGTCCTTTGCATCTATGTGTTGATAAATCTGGAAAAAGCCACAGCTGCTGCTGATCTTTTGTCCCTCCGGCCGGTGGCTGGTCAGGCCTGCCCTGAGGCTAAAGCCCTCGCGTGGGCCTGGGCTGGGCTCCCAGAGCACTGTGCTGGCCGATTCCTGCTGGCCTGCCGGGCTGTCCTCAGCCAGAGGTTAGCTTCTCTGTGTCATTTTGTGGGTTCTGCAGCTCCAAAGTTTGTTTGGAGTCCCCTTTTTATGTGGATTCGGGAAGGTGGAAGCCGGAGCAGCGGGGAGGTCCTGCTACTACTCTGACATCTTTACTCTGCCTCCCCCCCCCCAAGAGGGTATATTATTAATGAGAAATCTGGAGAGATGACCAACCTGTATGTCATCATTATTTTTCTTTTTTTTTCTTTTTTTTTGGAGGGCAGCTTAGGTTAAGTGGCTTCCCCAAAGTCACATGGCTAATAATTGTGTCAAGTATCTGAGGCCAGATTTGAATTCAGGTCCTCCTGACTCCAAGGCTGGTGGTCTATTCACTACTCCACCTAGCCACCCCAGGACGTCATCTTTAAATGGAAGGAAAGGAAGGAAACAGCTATTCAAAGGGAGAAGGATGAGAGATATAATAAGGTCCTAGTGAAGTGTAAATTTTGGAGCATTTGTGATCTTCCAGTTTGAAAATGTTTCTGTATCTTAATGAAGTCTTTTTTTTTTAAGCAATTGGGGTTAAGTAACTTGCTCAAGGTTACACGGCCAGGTGTTTCTGGGTGGGTGCTAAGTGTCTGAGCCCGGGATTCGATCTCCAGGTCTTCTCAACACTGGAGCCGGTGCTCTTACTTGCTGTGCTACCTGGCCGCCCCATTAATGAAGTCTTAATGAAGAATTAAGTTTCCATATTTTAATATAATCTTAATGAAGTCTGTTTTTCTTATTTGTAGATTCTGAGGCCAAGCAGAAGTCCATTCTACTTAATAGTTCTACAAATACCTTAAGACAGCTATCATGATGACCATACTAAATAATTTACTTGGGTTTAAACATCCTCAGTTCCTTTGATTGGTTTTCCTGGGGTACAATCTCAAGGCTTTGGACCATCCTGACCACTTTTTATTTGAAATTCTCTAAACTATAAATCTCATTCCTCAAATGTGGTATTCAGAGCTGAATGCAATATCTTAGATTTCGTCAGTTCAGCACAATGAAATAGTTCTGTCCACTCTCTGGTGCTGAAAAACACACCTCTCTTGATATAGTCCAAGATTGAGTTAATATTGTGGGCTATAACAATAAATTCACTTGTAGTTTCTACTGAGAATAGGTTGCAACTTAATCCCTCAGACTCCTTTTTCCCAGATTAACTGATCTCCAGCTACCACCTCTTCATTATTTTTTCAAATGCTTTAACTTCTGATTTACATGATTCATTTCCACCAGATTTTGAGTTACAAATTTTCTCCCTGTTTTTCCCTTACCCATGGCCCCAAAATAAAAGTCCCACAGGATATCCCCTCCTCCAATCTGCTCTTTCCCATATTTTCTCACATACCCCTTTCAAATTTTCCAGTGAATCTCTATGCCCGAGGGCCTGTATATCTCATTTCTCAATTACATACAAAAAATAGTATTAAAAATAGTATGTATATATATATACATACATATATATATATACACACACACATATATATGTATATATATTTATTTGATTTTAAAACTTTGAATTCCAGATTCATTCCCTTCCTCCCTTTTCTCCCACCCTTACTGGGAAGATAAGCAGTTAAGTATAGGTTGTACATGTTTAGCTAATGCAAAACAATGACATAGCAGATATATTGTAAAAGATGGAATATATTTCCCTCCCTCCTATCCCACCTCCTACTTGTTCTGTTCTCGACTTTGATCCCATCACTTTTCAAAACTGGGTGCTCCCAACTTCCCTCCCTCCCCAAGCCTGCCCTCCCTTCCATCATCCCCCCTCTGATCCCCTTCCCCCCCTACTCTCCTGGAGGGTGAGATACCCTATTTAGTGTGTATTTCATTCCCTCCTCAACCCAAATTCAATGGGAATATGGTTGACCCATTCCCTTTTGCCTTCCTATTCTTCCCCTCCATTGTAACCATTTTCCCTTGCCTCTTCTATGAGAGTTTACTCCATTCTGTCTCTCCCCATCTCGTCTCATTATATTCCTCTCTCACCTTTTAATTTTACCATTTAAGTATCATCCCTTCCCGTTAAATTGATCCTGTGCCCTCTATCTATGTATACCTGTAAACATATATACACACATTCATATATGTATTCATATGTCCATATACCCTCATATATAGACATACATATACATATATATATTTCTATTCCCTTCAACTACTGAAAAAAGTTTCATAAGTTACAATTATTGTTTTTCCATGTAGGAATGTTAATAGTTCAACTTTGATAAGTTCCTTATGATTTCTTTTCCCTGTTTACCTTCTCATGCTTCTCTTACTTCTTGTATCTGAATGTCAAATTTTCTATTCAGCTCTGTTTTTTTTCAGCAAGAATGCTTGAAAGTCCTCTACTACACTGAATGATGATATTTTCCCCTGAAACATGATACTCAGTTTTGCTGGGTAGGTGATTCTTGGTTTTAATCCCAATTCCTTTGACCTCCAGAATATCATATTCCAAGCCCTTCGATCCCTCAGTGTAGAAGCTGCCAGATTCTGGGTTATCCTGATTGTGTTTCCACAAGATTCAAATTGTTTCTTCCTGGCTCCTTGTAATATTCTCTCCTTAATCTGGGAATCCTGGAACCTGGCTATAATATTCCTAGGAATTTTCTTTTTGGGATCTTTTTTCAGAAGGTGATCGGTGGATTCTTTCAACCTCTATTTTGCCCTCTGGTTCTAAAACATCAGGGCAGTTTTCTTTGAGAACTTCCTGGAGGATAATTTCTCAGTTCTTACTTTGATCATGGCTTTCAGGTAGTCCAATAATTTTTAAATTATCTCTCCTGGATCTATTTTCCGGGTCAGTGGTTTTTCCCATGGGATATTTCACATTGCCTTCTATTGTTTCATTTGTTTGGATCTGTTTAACAGCATCTTGATTTCTCATAAAGTCATTAGCTTCCATTTGCTCCAATCTAATTCTGAAGCAATGATTCTCCTCATTGAGATTTTGAGATTCTTTCTCCATCTGGCAAATTAGGCTTTTTAAGGCCTTAACTCTTCTCCTCATTGCCTTTTTGAGCCTCTTTTGCCCTTTGAGTTAGTCTATTTTTCAAGGTTTGATTTTCCTCAGTCAGGCTGTTGACTCTCATTTCATATTTCTCTTGCATTGTTCTCATTTCTCTTCCCAGTTTTTGCTCCACTTCTCTTATCTGCTTCTTAAGGTCCTCTATAGCCTCTAACCAACTCATATTTTCCTTTGAAGATTTTGGTACAGGAGTTCTGACTTCACTATCTTTCTCCAGTTTCATGCTTTGCCCCTTTTTGTCCTCAAAATAGGAGTCTAATGTTGGAATCTTCTGTCTGCTTTGTTTCCTTTGCCTGGTCATGTGACCCCTCAGTCACTTGACCCCTGGGCTTTTTGCCACAGTAGGACTCTGCCATGAGACAGGGGAGCTTTTTTCCCAAACACTGGGGTTTTCTCTGCTGCTGGAGGTATTAGATGGGTGCCCTCTCTGAGGCCTCCACATGCTCTGGCATGCTGGACACACACCCCAGGACCTCCACCCTAGACTTCAATCCAGATCCAAGTAGGCTATAGCAAGAGCGATTACCCCTCAGACTGGTGCTTGGTCCCCCTACACACCACAGGTTATGAGCTGAAGCTGCCAAGTGGCACTGGCTGGCTGTGATGGGGTATCAGTGGCTTCTTTTCCCAGGGGCAAAAGCCACACACTCCCACTTACTGGGTCCCAAAGTACAGACTTCACTGATTTCTCACTTTGTCCTTTGCATCTATGTGTTTATAAATCTGGAAATGGCCACCACTGCTGCTGATCTGTTGTCCCTCTGGCCAGGTGTTGGCCAGGCCCACCCTGGGCCTAAAAGCCTTGGCTTAGTCCTGGGCTGGCTCCCCGAGCCCTGTGCTGGCTGCTTGCTGCTGGCCTGCTGTGGGAGGCCCTCCCTCAGTGGGAGGCTAGCTTCTCTGTGTCATTTTGTGGGTTCTGCAGCTCCAAAGTTTGTTTAGAGTCCCCTTTTACATGTGTTGGGGAAGGTGGAAGCAGGAGCTCAGTGTAGGTCCTACTTCTACTCCCCACCTTTCCATTTTTTAACTTTGAAAAGCTTATTTTTATAATATTAATATATTATACACAATATTTTTCATCTTAGATTCAATTCATTATACTAGTTTATTAAAATATTTAGGATCCCAACTCTGTCATCCTATGGATTAGCTATACATCTCAGCTTTGTATTGTCTACAAAACTCATGAATATACTATTTTTGCCAAATTGTGGGCAGCCCAGGTCGCTGGGGTATTATATTAGAATAGTAGTTCTTAAAGAGTAGGCCTGAGACCCTTTGAGTGGATCTGGGACATTAAAACTTTTCTCAAAATAGTAGTAAAATATTATAATTTCTAACATGGTAAATCACTGATGGATAATACCCAAATAAAATCTCTTTGGACTCTTCAGTTGTTTTTAAGAGTGTAAAGGAGTCCTGAGACAAAATCATTTGAGGAAACACTATAATAACGTGAACTTCCTCTGCCTGTTTCTTTTCTGACCTTCCCCTTTCCCTGTTTATAATGAACTATTCTGCCCTGTCCTTAACATGCCATTTCATCTCACTATACTGTTAATCTGTCATTTTAAAAGTATTTATCATTTATATATTGTTACCATATTGAAACTAACATTTACTTAGTGTATGAGGGATCTTTATTATTACTTTTAAGTGTCACTACTAAAAGGTGTGACTTTATCATTCTCTGAGACTTAGCATTCTTGATTTTTTATCCATTGTCTCTATTATGGTACATAAAGCCATTCTTATCTTTTGTAATTTAGCTTTTCTATTTTGTTTGTCCTCCCTTTCACTGCTACAGTGACTCAGGTTCATTTCTTTCACACACATATGCATACATCTGATTATAAAACTAACAATGATAGTAATCCCAAAAAATTACAATATTATTCTAAATCACAGTCATTCCTTTACAAAGTGGAATTCATACTGCTTAGATTTCTGATTTTCTGCCTTACCTATTTTATAAGCATTTTCTCAGAATTTTCAGATAACAATACTTAAAACATATTACCAGTATCCAACTTGCTTTTTCCACAAATTAAGTTTTTAATATAGAAGCCATTCTATCTTTACTAAGGTTTTTTCTTAAAAAAAAAAGATTTCTTTTTTAATGCAATAAATTTAGGGCTTATTTTTTAAAACCATTCAGGCTTAGGTGTAAATGATTCAGTTTTGAAATGGTTTTGGAGCATCATCTAAAGATGGAAACACAGACTAGATGCTCTCTATAACCACCTGCTGGTGCTATGAATTGGCAAGATATCATGTCTAATGACATATGATTTCACAATGGATATTCTATAAATTAGTGGCATAGGTCATCAACAATGACATAATTAAGGAATTTTTGGTTATATTTTTATTATACCCTGTATCAAGATTTTAAAAATCAAAACAAATTTTTTGTCATATAGGTTGCTTGATACTACAAAAGCAAGACTATTTACTTATATGAATCAAAAGGAATCCCTCACATTGGCAGCAATTGCTTTCTATTTGATCACAAAAGCTTAAAGTATTAAGAACTGAAAGCGACCTCAAAGACCACTTATTTCAACTAATAATTTAATCAGGAATTCTTTCTTCATTTGAAAATAAATTGACCCTGTGACTGAATTAGTTGGTATTGTGACAGTCATGAGAATTGAAAGACCCAAACAATTCTCAAAATAACATTTTGTATTTGAATGTATATAAGTATTGGATATGTTTTGGTAGACTGACTCTCCTTCCACATTTTATGTGTTTTGTTTTATTTTTAATATTATTTGTCCATTATTGTTTTTTGGATTCAGATATTGTTATAGAAATACTATTCATTTTAGGATGAGGGGAAGATGTTGCAAAATTGTTGAAGCTATCATTTAATTCTGTTAGTCTCTGCTAATTTTCTAAATGAATTCTCAGGTCTTCACAAATTGGGATAGTTTTACCCTCTGATTACAGTATCAGTTTCTTTCTCATGTTTTCTTGTTATTGCTAGCATTTCTAAAAGTGTAGGTAAATAATAGCAAGGAAAGAAGGCATCATTTCTCATTGTATATATGATGAAAGCTTCTAGTATATCCCCATTGCATATAATTGCTTCCTTTTGGTTTTTATATAACATATTTTTTAAGTTCCCTTATTCTGATGCTTAGTAAAGTAGTTTTTAGCATAAATGAGTATTTTCTCAAAGACTCTTTTCTGTATTTATAGACATTGTTTTAATATGCTTAATTATTTTAATTGTTTTAATGTGATATCCTTTCATTCTTGGCATAAATGTTGTCTTATTGTATGTTGTTATAGTCTTTTGGGCAGGATTAAAAAGAAACTGAATCAATACCCCTAAAACTGGTCTTTAGCTCTCTTTGGATTTCTCTTTTCTTGTTTTAGGTATCAGGACTATATTTGTCCCATTAAAAAAAGAAATAGGTAGAGTTCTTGCTTTATCATTTTTTAAAGAATAATATTCATAGTATTAGTATTAAGTGTTCTTTTAATTTTTGATGTACAGCTGCAAATCTCTAAGGATAATTTTCTACCTTTATTAGTTCTTTTACAACTAGCTCTATGTCCTATTCTAAATTGTTTACAATTTCTACTTGGTTTTATTTATTTAATTCTTTTACATTTTGAAAATAATCCTCTATTTCTTTTGTGCTCTGTTTTATTTATATATAAATGTGCATAATAAGTCCTGAACATTCTTTTTATTTCTTATGATTTTGTAAATTTCACTTTGTTTAATTATTATTTTGTTGATTGGACTTTTTGCTCTCTTTTTATGAGCTTCATTAAATCTGTATCAATTTAGTTAATTTTAATTAATTCAGATTTACTTTGTTTATAATTTCTAGTGTTTTCTCCCAGTGTATCTACTTCTGCTCTAATTTTCAAAATTTCCTCTTTTGTGAATTTTGAGGCTTTTTTATTTGATTGCATAGTAATTTAAAATATGCATTAATCAAGCCTATCCTATTTTTTATAATATATAAATTATATGCATATAATCAAGTCTGTTAGATTTTTCTAATATATATTCATTGTGAATATAATTTTTCCTTTGAGAACTGGTTCAGTATGTTGCTTCTTAGTGTATTATTATTTTTCTAAGATATTTTTTGACACACTTGATATTTTTATTTAGTAATTATCATTAGGTCCATGCCTTTTTATCTTTCTTCCAGAAATGATTTATTATTCTCTTTGCATTGTGCTTTATAAACTCTGTATGTAATATTTTCTCTCTCTCTTTTTTTTTTTACCAATTTTTTATGCCTTATTATGTGATCAATTTTCTTAACATTTGTTTTTTGTTTGTTTTTGGGGGTGGGTGGGAGGGCAATTGGGGTTAAGCAACTTGCAGAAGGTAACATGGCTTGTAAATGTTAAATGTCTGAGGCCAGATTTGAACTCAGGTCCTCCTGACTCCAAGGCCAGTGCTCTATTCACTGTGCCACCTAGCCTCCCCTGTGATCAATTTTCTAAGCATTCAATGTATTGATTAATACTTTAGTGTTCCCTTTTGTAAGGTGACATTTTTTTTAGTTTTTAGTCAGAAACTTGCTGAATCCTACCTAATTTTGCCTTTTATCTTTTTTTCTTTTTTGATTTGCTCAGTTTGGAAAGAGGAAAACAAAAGTGTGTTACCATTATTGTATTACTTTTTATGTCATCTGAAAATTTATTTAAATTTTTTTCAATATGAATTTGGATTCTATGCTATTTGGATATTATAATTTTAATACTGATAATTTAATATATTGGCTATGATTTCTCTCAACATGATGCGATTTAAAAAAAATCTCTCTATATTTTTAATTTGTTGGGTATGATATCATGATTAGAATACCTCTTATTGCATTGATGAATAGCAATTTTTTCTAGTGCCTCATTTTTATTATTGTTAGGTTTCTGGATTTTAGATGTTAATTCTTGTAATAGACTTAATTTCATCTGCCATTATTTCACTTAATTAGATGATTTAATTCCCTCATTTTTAAAGTTATCACAATAAGGTTTACATTTTCCTCTTTGTTAGTCTCTTGTATTCACTCCCCTACAAGAAGGTTTTGTTCCTCTTCCTCTTTCAAAAAAACTATTTTATTCTTATATTTAGTTTTGCTCAATCTACATTTTGTTGTTCAGTTGATTCAATCTTATCTGACTTTTTCTGATCCCCTTTGGGGTTTTCTTGGCAAAGATACTGGAGTAGTTTGTCATTTTCTTCTCTAGCTCATTTTATAGATGAGGAAATAAGACAAATAGATCTAAATGACTTAACCAGGGTCACTCAACTAATAAGTGTCGGGGCCAGTTTGGAACTCAGGAAGATGAGTCTTCCTGACACTTGTCCTGACACTATCCACTGTACCACCTAGCAACATTATTCTCAGAGACTCTTTTCCTTCATTGTCATTTTTACCCCTCTCTCTTTTCAGCCCTTAAACTAGTTGTGAAATTTTATGTGACTCATTATTTTGTTTTTATTTCTTTCTTTACTTTAGCTAATTATTCCCATATTTACCCTCACTATTTCTCCTCTCTCCAATAAATTGTTAATTCAGATGAGACCCTCTGTTCCCCTACAATTAGTTTGAATCCATTTGATTCAGTTCTAACTCTTGCTCTCACCATGATAATTTTCTTTCTAATCTTCCACATGATACGCTCTCTAGTTCCATGCACTACAACCCTTCTGGATAGCAATTGTCCAAGGAAGTCCACCTTCTTCTGAGCCAGGATGTTGTCATTGGAGTCACAAATTCCCATTGCATAATATATTCCTCTCCTACATGAGAATGCTTCTAAGTGGGACCTCCCCAACCTCACTGAGCTGTTGTCTCCTCTTTGCTCCCCTATTCCAGTCTCTCCCTTTCCCAACTTATGCCTTCTCCTGTAATACCTCTTCTTACCATAATGCAGCAAGAGTTATCTTCCCTTTGATGTTAACCCAGGAACTTGATTAAGCTACATGACACATTCTCATCTATTTTGCACCCTACCTCACTTTATTTTTTATACACCCCCTCATTCGGTAATTTACTCACATGATATACATTGATTCAACTATAATAATTATTGTGGGGCTTTGTTTGAGTTGTATGAAATTAGTTCCTTCATGTCTGTTTCTTCAATTTTATGCAAATTTCATTTTAAAGTTTATCCTCATGTTATTTTAGGGGGGAAATTTCTTAATGATGGCTTCTGTTTTTTAACTCAATGAATATATTTCTCTTTAGAGTTTTTCATAATAGAGTTTTTAGAGATTATCTGATTTATTTTATTCCTTTTGCTTTCCTTGGTTGTTGTATTTATTTTTGATCTTTCTCAAATTTCTGTTATTTAGGATGTTTCTAATCCTAAAAATTTGCTCAGGATATGAGTCTTTTTTGGGGGGGAGGGGATACTTAAAAAAAACTTGTCTTTAATTGGACATATATCACATATTCATTGATAATTATACTTAGGTTTATACAATGTTTTATTTTGATTTGCATTTTGAAGTTAGATATTTTGGAATATGTTATTACATTATTATAAATTCTATATGACTTTCAATCCTTTCTGTGGTTTCTGGTATGTACAAACTATTTTCACATGTTCTGTCCTTTCTAGCTTAAAATCTCAATCCTGATCACTTTCTGAGTGTATTATTTGTCATTCAAATTATTAAATTAAATTACTATTTGTCCTAGAGTTGAAAGAATAAGCTTTAAACCAAACTCTGTGGATTCTTTGGATTCATGCTTTGTTTTCAGGATTCATAATTTCTGGGCAGTTTTCTTACATTATTTGTTAATTAAATTATTCAGGTTCTTTGGCTTGTCATGTTTGCCTGGGAGATTTGTGATCTTTAATTTTTCTTTATCTTTCTTGTCTTTAATATCAATGTGTTTTTGCTTATATGCAAATCATGTATCGTATAACATTATTGTTTTTTACATATCCTCTTTCAGATTCAGTGTATAATTACTCTCAAATTATTATGATAATTATTACTTCTAAATTTCTAATTTATTATTTAAATTTCTAAATTATTTAAATATATATATACATACATATATATATATATATATCAGAAATGGTTCTTATAATTTAGTGAGGTTTTTTGTTAGTTTGCAGAGACTCACCATTGTGGATTCAAGTTTTGACATTTCACTAATAATTTGTTGTAAGGTCTTACATTCTGATCTTTGTTCCCATCTATCTTCTCTTAAGATTCTAAAGAGGACTTAAAGAGAGGACTCTAAATATTCTGGAACATCTTCCTCTGCGGACATGCTCTCTTAGGCATCAACCTATAGACTTTTATATTTCTTTAGGTTTTGATTTATATTATAATCCATTCTATTTTTTAAATTTGTAACCTCATATGTCATGGTAATATCTATCATTCCTTTTAATTTTATATAGGTATACCTTACTGACATTATGTGTATGGTTTCAGAGTACTGCAGTAAAGCAAGTCACATGAATATTTTGTTTCCCAATGCATGTAAAAGCTGTATTTACACAATACTGTAGCCTATTAACAAAAGAGTTTTGTCTAAAAACAGTATACATGGCTAAATTAAAAACTTTATTACTAAAAAAATACTATCCCTCATCTGAGCCATCATTGAATCACAATCTTTTGCTGATGATGTTTGCCTTGATGTGATGGTTGCTGACTGATAAGGGTGGTAGTTCTGAAGGCTGGGTGACTGTGGCAATTTCTTAAAATATGACAATGAAAATTGCAACATGGATTGATTTCTACCTTTCACTTGAACACTTAGAGTTCATTATATCATTGTTAACCATTATTGTGGTATGATATTATCATAATATCATTATTAATTGCCCTAGTTTCAGTATTCTTTTATTTAAGGGAATATTGAGGCCTGGGGAGAGGAAGAGAAATGGGGAATGGCTGGTCACACAATATTTATCAATTAAATTTCCCATTTTATATGAATGCAGTTCATGACACCTCCAGAATAATTACAATAGTAACAGCAAAAATTACTGATCACAGGTCACCTCACCATAGCATATAATGATGATGATGGTGATGGTGGTGGTGGTGGTGGTGGAGGTGGTGGTGGTGATGATGAAAAAAGTTTGAAATATTGAGAGAATGACCAAAATGAGACATACAGACACAATTTGAGCACATTTTGTCTAAAAATGGCACCCATAGACTTGCTTGACACAGGGTTTTTATATTCAATTTGTTAAAAATATATAATTTCTATAAAATGCAATAGAATGAAGCACAACAAAGTAAGATATGCCTGTATATCCTCTATTGTTTAATCTCCTTATACTCAGTGTATGTGTGTATGTGTGTGTGTGTGTTACAATCAGAATTAAGTGACTTGCCCAGGGTCACTCAGGTAGTAAGTGTTAATTATCTGAGGTCATATTTGAACTCAGTTCCTCCTAACTCTAGGACCAGTGCTCTATCTAATGCACCACCTAGCTGACCCATTATCCTCTAATTTTAAAGTTAATTTTCTTCCTATTTAGGTGGTTGGTATTAGTTTTTTTCCCCTAATATTCACTTTTCTTCACTTTCTGACTTGTCCTTTAATTATAGGTTTACATCCAACCTGGTCCTCACAGTTGCTTCAATGCACTCCCACATTGGGGGAATTTACCTTTCAATGAATGGACACTGAGTCTGCCATAAAGTATTCAGAACAGCACAAAATTGGGCCAAGCTGAGTTCTAGCCCTCTTTTTTTCATGAACTAGGTAGGAGTGCATACTGGGTCCTACCCTAATTATTGCCATTATTTAATTCTCTGACTGCCCTGAGTCAGTGATTGAAATATTTTCAGGAATATAGGAAAGGTGGGATAGGGCAGCCAGACAACACAATGGACAGAGCACCAGACCTGGAGTCAGGAAGACTCCTCTTCCTTAGTTCAATTCTGGCTCCAGATACTTACTAGTTGTGTGACCCTAGACAAGTCCCTCAACCCTGTTTGTCTCAGTTTCCTTATTTGTAAAAATGAGCTAGAGAAGGAAATAGCAAACTACTCCAATATCTTTGCCAGGAAAACCCAAATGGAATCATGAAGGGTTGGACATAATTGAAAAACAACTGAATCATTAACAACTGGAGATGTGGGCATGGATATTCTAGGCAAAAATATATCTTATATCTATATCCTTAGATATCTATATCTATATCCTCAGAGTTTGAAATGTAGGGGCCACCTTTCTTATACATACAGCTACAGGGCCTGTTATTTGTTACAACAAAATGCTTGAGGTGTGGGGAAGGGAGATGAAAAGTGTTCATATCAAAGTTACAGCAAGAAGTAAATTTGTGAGTGAATCTCAGAGCACAATATGGTGGTGGGTTGATATGTGCATCCTTTTAGGGCATGGGAGAGTTGGAGCTGGTATGTCTGTCTGATAGGTGAACAGATTTAGTATTTACATTCTCTTTTTTAAATTAATACACCTGTCACCTCGTTGGACTTCTTGCTTTGTTATCCTATGAAAATATCTGTAATTGCTCTATTTCTCTTGTAATTCCTTTTTTTGGGAGAATTGAGAAATTTTCCTATCTTTAATATCAATATATTTTGCTAATATACAGATCATGTGTCATATAACATTATTGCCTTTTGCATATGTTCTTCGAGATTCAATGTATTATACTTCCCAATTTAATAGCTTTTAATAAATTTTTATTGATTGACTGACATTTTAGGGTTTTGTTTTGTTTCTGATAATGAATTAGACTGGATAAAATGTCTGGATCTTGTTGGAGTGGATAGAGTGCTGGTCCTCCAGTCAGTAAGGCTTGAGTTAAAAATAATACTTTAAGCAATTACTACACATAAAATTATATTACTTGGGAAATTAATTGGGCCTCTGCCTCAGTTTTTTCATCTTAAAATGGGGATAATAACAACAATTTTGTGAGGATCAGATAAGATAATATTTATAAATTACTTAATATTGTGTCTGGAATGAAGTAGGTGGTACATGAATACTTATTCCCTTACCCTTCATCTGACCTGGAAGTCTCCATATATTCTGTAAAGTTTTTGATATTTTTTGTTTAATCTCCTCTAAATCCCCCCCCCCATCTCCTCTCTTAGCCTTTCCCAGAGATTCATCTCTTTTAAGAATTTTTAAGAAAAGAAATATATATATTTTATTTTTCTCCACACAGCTCTTCAAGGCAGCAGGTGGCAGCACAGAGAAAGATTTAATCTCTTTCATTCTCTGAGGTCTATTCTTAGACTCCTTTCCTGGTCCAAAGCATGATCCTTTCACTTGTAGATCATGGCTTTAGTCAAATCCTCATTTTTGCCTGATAAAAAGTAAGTAAGCAATGTGCTTACTACTTGTCTAAAATTCTTAAAAATCACAAACAATTCTTGGCTCAAGGTTCTCCAGCCTTTAATTACAAAATCCTTCTAATGCTTGTATGCAAATTACATGTAATTTGTAAAAGAATACTGTGGTCATTATTACCATAAGGAAATCTTTTGTTAATGTCTTCTACTTTGTAAGTCTTTTTTTTTCTCCCCAAACATATCAATCTCATATTTATCTTTGTTGTTGTACTTTTAAATGAGAAAAAAAGTGCCAAATTATGAATATGGTGCCCACATAATACATAGCACACATAACTGCTAGCTATAATATAGGATAGAAAAAATAAAAATTAGTGGGAGGATAGATGCCAACATTCATCAGACCCAAGCAGGTTTTCAGATGTGCCACTGCGCAAATTATTCTCAGATATATAGGTTAAAATAGGAGACAAGAGAGTAGTAAAATGTAAAGCTCATCTGAATCACTTAGATCAATGGAATTTATATTATCTTCAGAGATCTATCAAACCATATCTTTGAATTAATCATGTTAATTATTAGCCATATATCACTGATTATGTAGTCAAGTTAATAACATAGGAACTTATTTTTAGAATTTTACTGTAAATAGAAAGAGATAAAATTTTCTTTCTCTTGCATATCTAGAATATGTATTTTCTTGGAATCATTTGATTACAGAAAGAAAATTTCATATGAATACACATATGAGTGTATGAATTAATATATATTTTAAAAAGGATGAATATAATCTATATCATACTATCTATATGTATTTCAGTGCTACAACCCAATCTTTATTCTCTGGTTTTGCTCATTTCCTCATTCCTTTCTTTTGCTTGGCTCCATTTTTTCTAGTGTACTTTTATAACATTGTCTGCTTTTGGTATGTTCCATAGTGCAACTTTAATACTTCTAGCCATTGATGGTTTCTGATATCAAATAGGGTTACTTTGTCTAATCCTGCTGGGAAATCTATGACTCAGATTTTCATGTGTCTTATGGTTAAATTTTATTTTATTTATGTGAAATATCTAGGACTTTCAATTGCTTCCAGTCAAATCCCAAATGTATTCTTCTGAAGGTGACAAGTACACTAGGGTGTTGGAATGAGCTGCCATGTGAAACAACAATTTGCAAGCTCAGTTCTTAATCTTTATTTGCAGCCTGGCCTGAGAAGCATATTCTCAAGGAAAGGATTAAAAAAAAGATAGTCTGAGATCATGAAAGATCAAAAGTGGCTAATTTTCCATGTAATTATATACATAAGGCATGTATCTACATATATGTAGATATATAATATCCCTTCTGTATGTGTATATATATGCATATAAATGTATGTATATGTGTGAGTAAATGTGGATGTATATACACACATATAAACAAAAGTGGCATAGCAAAGATTTTAATTAGGGCCCACTGATTGCAAATCTATCCCTCTCTTTGTATCACATTGCTTTCCTATGATAAGCAAGAGTCTAAATTGAGAAATTATGTGCATGACAGTGTGATACTCAAAATATATATTTCATTTTTAAAATTAGAATAAAAACATACCAATCCAGAATTCCTTATAAAATATCCCATGCATCAGAGAAAATTCTGAACTAAACTGAGGAAGATAGTTATCAACCAAGCAATCCACTAGCATTTTAAAAGAACTTATTCATTGGACATGATTCTAAATTTTGTGGACACAAAGGGGAAAAGTCCTCTGTGCTCAAGGTGTTATAATCAAATGGAGAGACACAGTGTGTTTAATTAGATATATAATGAAATAGAGATAATTCTAGGCAGGAAGACACTAATAACTGGTGGTCCCAGAAGAGGACTCCTAGAGAATATTGGATTGAGCTGAGTCTTGAAAGATGCAAGGGAAACTAGGAGTCAGAGATAAAGAGGTAATTGATTCCTACCATAGAGGAGTTAGTACAAATACAGAGTTGGTAGATGGAGTACTGTGTTTGAGGATCTGTAAAGATGCCACTATAGTTGGATCATAGAATGCATGTAGGGCACAAAAATAGGAATAGAGTTTTAGATCCATGCAGTGTTAAACTGCGAGGAGAGAGTTTTATGCTTTGATTATGGAGGTGATGGGGAAATCACTGGAGCTGGTTGAACAGGGATATGGCCTGTTCATACAAATTCTTCTAGATCTTCACCTTTGTCAGATGTTTCAAAGATGGATTGGAATGAGGGGAGACTTAATTGTAGGAATAGAGTAAGACACTATAGATAATGGAACTATTGACAAAAGGGATTTAATTAGCTACAGCATCAAAACAACAGCACAGTGACAGGTTCATAGTAGATTCTTAATGAATGCTTGTTGACTTATTATTCGAAATGATATAAATATAAATAAAGTTGCACTTAGCTTCACCTTTAGTACATACAGCTTCCTAGGCTTATTAAAGAAAAGAATCTGGTCATCAGGGTATCATGAAACATCTGGTTTAAAGGGAGCAACAATAACTGAGAGCCTGGGATTCCACATAAATGTGACTTATACTATTGGGTATGAAGGAAATAATGCCATAATAACTAGAAGCACCAGGAAGTTGTATCAAGAGAAACAGAAGCCAATCAGTTTTTTTCTTTTTCTTTGTAGTCTCCTAACTTATTTTTATTTTTAAAAATTTATCTTTTATTTATTTTTAGATTTCAACATTCATTCCACAAGATGTTGAGTTACACATTTTCTCCCCATCCTTCCCCTACCCCCACACCAAGATAGCAAGCCTACTGAGTACCCCTTCCCTCAATATGCTTTCTCTTATATCCTCCCCTATGCCCCCTAACTTTCTAGTAGGGCAAGACAGATTTATATACCCCAGAACCTGTATATCTTATTTCACAGTTGCATGTAAAAAAAAAAACAATTTTTTAACATTTGTTTTTTTTTAAACTTTGATTTCCAGATTCTTTCCCTTCTTCCCTCCTCACTCAACCCCACTGGGAAGACAAACAATTTAATATAGGTTGTACATGTGTAGTTACAAAAAAATATTTCCATAGTAGTCATATTGTGAAAGATGAACTATATTTCCCTCCATCCTATCCCACTTATTCTATTTTCTCCTTTGACCCTTTCCCTTTTCAAAAGTGTTTGCTTCTAACTGCCCTCTCCTGAGATCTGCCCTCCCTTCTATCATGACCCATCTTATCCCCTTACCCCCCTACTTTCCTGTAAGGTAAGATACCCAACTGAGTGTGTATGTGATTCTCTCTTTAAGTAAAGTTCAATGAGAGTAAGGTTGACTCATTCCCTTTTACCTTCCTGCTCTTGTGACATCACTTTAACAGTTTTTTGCTGAACAGTTTTTTCTTGCCTCTTTTATATGAGATAATTTATCCTATTCTCTCTCTCCCTCCTTCTCACATTATATTCCTCTTTAACCTCTTAATTTTATTTTTAGATATCATTCTTTCCTATTCAACTGATCTTGTGTCCTCTGTCTATGTATACATGTACACACATGTACACACACTTACATATGTATTTATACACACATACACCCTCCCATATGTGTGTATGTATACATATATATTCCCTTCAACTATCCTCATACAGATAAAAGTCTCATGAGTTAAAATTATAATTTTTCTATGTATGTATGCAAATAATTCAAATTTAGTAAGTTCCTTATGATATCTTTTTCTTGTTTGCCTTCTCATGCTTCTCTTGCTTCTTGTATTTGAAAATCAAATTTTCTGTTCAGCTCTGATTTTTTCATCAAGAATACTTATGTGTTCTATTTCATTGAATGACCATATTTTCCCCTGAAACATGATACTCAGTTTTGCTGGGTAGATGATTCTTGGTTTTAATACTAGCTCATTTGACCTCCAGAATATCATATTTCAAACCCTTTGATCCTCAATGTAGAAGTTGCTAGATCTTGTGTTATCCTGATCGTGTTTTCATAATACTCAAATTGTTTCTTCCTGTTTGTAATATTTTCTCCTTGACCTGGGTTATCTGGAATTTGGCTACTACATTCCTAGAAATTTTCTTTTTGGGATCTTTTTCAAGATGAGATCAATGAATTCTTTCAATTTCTTTTTGCCCTCTGGTTCTAGAATACCAGGAAAATTTTCCTTGAGAATTTCTTGAAGGATAATTTTTAGGCTTTTTTTTATCATGACTTTCAGGTAGTCCAATAATTTTTAACTTATCTCTCCTGGATCTATTTTCCAGGTCAGTGGTTTTTCCAATGAGATATTTGCAATTACCTTCTAATTTTTCATTTGTTTTTATCTATTTTATAGTATCCTTATTTCTCATAAAGTCATTAGCTTCCATTTGCTCCAATATAATTATGAAGGAATTATTCTCTTAAGTGAGTTTTTGAAATTCCTTTTCCATCTGGGCAATTTGACTTTTTAAGTCATTATTCTCCTCATTGGCTTTTTGGGCCTCTTATGCCATTTCAGTTAACTCTGCTTTTAAGATTTTATTTTCTTCAGTATTTTTTGGGTCCTTTAGCAAACTGTTGACTCACTTTTCATAATTTTCATGCATCATTCCCATTTCTATTCCTATTTTTTCTCCAATTCTCTTACTTGATTTTCAAAATCCTTCTTGAGTTCCTCCATGGCCTGTAACTACTTCATATTTTCCTTGGAAGCTTTTGGTGCAGGAGTTCTGACTTTTTTGTCTCCCTTCCATTCCATGCTTTGATCCTTTTTGTCCCCCAAAAAGGTATCTAAGGTTTGACTGCTGTGCTTGCACTCAATTGGATATCTTACCTTTCAGGAAAGGAAAGGGGAAGAGTGTAGTCAGGTAGAGAGGGAAATGATAGAAGGGAAAGCAGATTGGGGGAAGGGGTAGTCAGAAACAAACACTTTTAAAAGGGATGGGGTCAAAAAAGAAAATAGAATAAATGGGGGGGTGAAGAACACAGGAAAACATAGTCTTTTGCAATATGACTACTGTGGAAATGTTTTGCATACCTACTACATTTATAACCTATATTTAATTGCTTGTCTTCTCAATGGGGGCCAATGAGGGGGGAAGAAGGGAGACAATGTGGAACTCAAAGTTTTAAAAACAAATGTTAAAAAATTATTTCTACATGCAACTGGGAAATAAGATGTACAAGAAATGGGGTACAAAAATCCATATTTGCCCTATAAGGTAGTGAGGGGAAAGGAGCAAGAGAGGGATGGAGAAGGGATAGAAGAGAAAGAAGACTGGGGGAAGAGGTAATTAGTATGCTTGCCATCTTGGGTTGGGGTTAGGGGGAAGAGTGGGTAGATGGAGAGAAAATTTGGAACTCAAAATCTAAATGGGATAGGAGGGAGGGAAATATAGTCAGTCTTTTACAATATATCTACTATGTTATAGTTTTGCATTAGCTACACATGTACAACCTATACTGAACTGCTTATCTTCCCAGTAAGGGTGGGTGACAAGGGAGGAAGGGAATGAATCTGGAATTCAAAGTTTTAAAATAAAATGTTTAATATATATG
>NW_027187351.1:14361437-14423242 GCF_028583685.1 Petaurus breviceps papuanus | reverse complement strand
TATATATATATATATACTATTATTAATTCTATTTTACATGTAATTGGAAAATAAGATATATGGGCACTGGGGCATAGAGATCTACCATGCCCTACTGGAAAAGTGGAAAGGGGTATGGGAGAAAATATGGAAGAGAGCAGATTGGAGGAGGGGATATACTGTGGGACTGCTATTTTGGGGCAGTGGGTAGAGGAAAAACGGGGAGAAAATTTGTAGCTCAAAATGGCGGAAATTAATGAAGTAAATCAGAAGTTAATAAAGCATTTGAAAACTGGAAAAAAAACTGAGTATAATACTTCAGGGGAAAATATGGATATTCAATGAAATAGAGGACTTTCAAGCATTCTTAATGAAAAGACCAGGGATGAAGAGAATATTTAACTTTCAAACACAAGAATCAAGAGAAGTCTGAAAAGGCAAACAAGAAAGTGAAATCATAAGGAATTTATTGAATTTGAACTGTTAATATTCCTGCATAGAAAGATGATATTTATAACTCAGGAGACTTTTTTCAGTATTAGGATAGTTGAAAGGAATATATATATGTGTGTGTGTGTGTACATATATGTATATATGTATGAATATGTTTGCATGTTTAAATGTGTATGGATATGTATGTCTATGTATACATAGACAGAGGGCACAGGGTGAGTTGAATATGAAGGAATGATATATAAAAATAACATTAAGAGATGAGAGAGGAATATATTGGGAGAAGGAGAAAGGGAGAGATAAAATAAGCTAAATTATCTCTCTTAAAAGAGGCAAGAGAAAACTGTTACAGTGGAGGGGAAGAGCAGGGATATGAAAGGGAATGAGACAACTTTACTCTCATTGGATTTGACTTAAGGAGGGAATAAGATACACACTCAATTAGGTATCTTAACAATATCTGGAGTCCCTTGGGCTAGCAGCTGGTCAGACCCGCCCTGAAGCTAAAACCTCTGGCTCACACTAGTCTTGGCTTCCAGAGTGCTGTGCTGGCTGATTCCTGCTGGCCTGCCGGGCTGTCCTCAGCAGGATATTATCTTCTCTGTGTCATTTTGTGGGTTCTGCAGCTCCAAAGTTTGTTCAGAATACCCTTTTTACATTGATTGGGGAAGGTGGAAGCTGAAGCCCCTTGGAGGTCCTGCTTCTACTAAGCCATCTTGACTCTGCCCCCCTTATTATACTCAGTTTTGCTGTGTGGGTGATTCATGGTTTTAATCCTAGCTCCCCTGACCTGCAGAATATTGCATTCCAACATCTTCAATCCCTTAATGTATAGGCTGCTAGATCTTGTGTTATCCTCTTGTGTTTCCACAATACTCAAATTGTTTCTTCATATCTGCTTGTAACATTTTCTCCTTGACCTGGGAACTCTGGAATTTGACTATAATGTTCATAGCAGTTTTCTTTTTGGGATCTTTTTCAAGAAGTGACAGGTGGATTTTTTCAATTCCTGTTTTCACCTCTGGTTCTAGAATATCAGGGAAATTTTCCTTGATGATTTCTTTTGGTCATGGCTTTCAGGTAGTCTGATAATTTTTAAATTATGTCTCCTGGATCTATTTTCCAGGTCAGTTGTTTTTTCCAATGGGATATTTTACATTGTCTTCTATTTATTCATTCCTTTGGATCTGTTTTATAGTATCTTGTTTTCTCATCAAGTCATTGTTTTCCATTTGCTCCATTCTAATTGTGAAGGAATTAATTTCTTCAGTGAGCTTTTGAACTTCCTTTTTCACTTGGCCAATTTTGCTTTGTAAGGCATTCTTCTCCTCATTAGCTTTTTGGACCTCTTTTGACATTTGAGTTAGTTTATTTTTTAAGGTGTTATTTTTTTCAGTAATATTTTGGATCTCAAAGGCAAGCTATTGACTCATTTTTCATGATTTTCTTGCATCACTCTCATTTCTCTTCCCAATTTTTTTCTCTAATTCTCTTACTTGATTTTCAAAATCCTTCTTGAGCTCCTCCATTACTTGCAAAGAATTCATTTTTTTGGGATGTATTTGATCCAGGAGTTTTGACTTTGTTGTCTTCTTTTGGTTCTATGATTTGATCTTCTTTATCACCAAAGAATGCTTCTTTAGTTTGATTTCTCTATCTCTGTTTGCTCATTTTGCCAGCCAATTACTTTACTTTTGAGCTCTTTGTCATTTTAGAACTCTGTTTCCAGAGTTGAGAATACTGCATCCCAATTTCTGGGGTTTAATAGAACTCTTGTCAGAGTTCATTCTAGGCAACTGCCTCAGAACTGTGACAAGGATTGCCTTTTCATTGTTGCCACAAGCTCCGCTGTGCCAGCACTCCTCCCAACCCCAGGATCACCACCCAAGACTTTGACTTGTGACTCATATCCAAACAGGAAAATCAAGAGAATCCTTCCTCAGCACCAACAAAGAGATTCCTGCAATTACCCTCTGATCATTCACTTGATGCCCCCCAACCAAATGTGGGCCTAGAGCTCCTGAATCATCTGTCCCACTGCCACAGCTGGCTCTGCAATCCCAGGGGCAGGGACCAGACCATGCTCTTCTCTTACCCAGGTCCAACAGAGTTTCCCCACTGACCTTTTACTTTCTCTTTGGATTTTATGGGTTTAGAAGTTTGGAAACCACCACAACTTTCAGTGATTAAGTTCCCTGATGTCTTCTCTGGCTGGTCTGTGCAACAGGTCTGTGCTGGTGTGGTCCACATGGCACTGTGCTCTGCTCCCATCCTGGTGTGATAGACCCTTAATTTCAGCTTGCCATACTGACTTCAGCTCTAGATATATTTCACTCTGTTATTTTGTGAGTTCTGTAGCTCTAAAATTTGTTTAGAGTCATTTTTTTCTACAGGTATTGGGACCAGGAAACTCAAGCAAGTTCCTGCTTTTACTCCTCCATTTTGTCCATCTTTTTTTTTCTTAAAGAAGACCAATAATATCACAAGGATGATGTGAATTAGATTTGAGTCAGAGCTCCATAAAGTCATCAGCCCCACTCTTTCCTCTAGTGTCATCTAAGTCCAGTACCAAGACAAAAATCAGGACAACTGGCAATGGACCAGGATTCAATAGGTGAGCTTGACCATTCTAAATTAAGGTCTTTCTCTGGTTTCAGTTTGTCTAAGAACCCACCCATTCAATCACTAAAGATGAGGTAAGAATCAAAACAAAAGAGGACCCAGTATATCATTACCATTATATAAATATATCAGTCAGACAGAAGACCTTCATGGTTTCTGGCCAGAAGAGAAAGCAATTAATATTTACACTCACTCTAAATGATCAAAATCTAAATAATGAGCCACAGGTTTGGGTTGAGTGTTATTATTGGTCATTCAGTGACATCCAGAGATCACAAGACATATGCTTGAACTTGAGAAAAAACAATAAAAATAAGGGACTAGAGCAGAGTTCTATTACTCATCATGAAATTGAAAAGAAAAAATAAAGGTAGCAACCATGATCATAGAACAAAAGAAAAAATAAACCTAAAAAAATAGAGGCAGGAAAACTACATTTTGCTCAAATGTACCATTAATAATGAAGCAATTTTAATACTAAACATATATGCCCCAAATGGTATAATATCCTAATTAGTATAGGAAAAGTTTGAGTTGCAGGAGGAAATAAATAGAAAAAATATGCAAGTTGAATGACCTCAATTTTCCCCTCTCTGATCCTGATAAGTCTAATAAAAATACACAAGAAAGAAGTTAAGAAGATGAATAGAAATTTTAGATATGTTAGACCTCTGGAGAAAATTTAATGGAATAGAAAGGCATATGCCTTTTTCTCTGTGGTACATAGCACCTATAGAAAAATCAACTATATAATAGGGTATAAAAACCTTACAACCAAATGCAAAAATGAACTATTAAATGCATGCTTTTCAGATCTTAAAACAATAAAAAATACATTAGATAAGGGCCATGGAAGCATAGATTAAAATTAGTTGGTAACTTAATAATCTGTTTCTAAAAATGAATTCATCAAAGAATACATCATAGAAACAATAATTTCATTAAATAGAATGACAATTAGGTAACATCCAAAAATTTGTAGGATGCAACCAAAGCATAGTGGAAAATTTATATCTCTAAATATTTATATCAATGAAATATACCAATGGCAGATCAATGACTTGGGCATACTATAAAAATTTCTAACTAGACAAGGAACAATTTGAAATCCCCAATTAAATATACAGTCAGCATTACTGAAAATCAAAGGAGAGATTAATAAAATTAAAAGTATGAAAAACATTGAACTAATAAATAAAATTAGGAAACATTTTAGGAAAAGTTTAAAAAAATAGAAGATGAAATGGAATATTTTAATAACTGTATTTTATAAAATGAAGACACTTATCAATGAACTTTCTAAAATAATCCCCAGGAACCGATAAATTTGCAAGTGAATTTTACCCAATCATTTAAAGAAAAATTAATTCCAATATTATATAAACTATTTGTAGAAATAAGCAAAGAAGGAGTCCTACCAAATTACTTTGAGGACACAAATATGGTGCTAGCATCTAAACCAGGAAGAACAACAATAAAGAAAACTGAGAAAACCAATTTTCCTAATGAAATGCTAAAAAATTTCAAATAAAATAGTAGCAGGGAAATTAGAATAATACATTATAAAGATAATATGCAATGATGAAGTGGGATTTATATCAGGGATGCAGAACTTGTTAAATACTATGAAAGCTATCAGCATAATTGAGTATACCAGTAGCAATGACCAAAGTAATCATATGTTTCTCTTAATACTTTCAGAAAAAGCTTTGATATGATGCAACACTCATACCTTTTGAAGATACTTAAAAGAATAAGTATTAATGGAACTTCCCCTAAATTGATAAGTAGTATCTATCTAAAACTATCAGCAAGCATTGTTTGTAATGAGAATATGCTAAAAGTTAAGATTAGCTGTGAACCAGGGATGCTCATTATCACCATTGTTATTCAGTATTATACTAGGAATTTTAGTTCTGACAATTAGAGAAGAAAAAGAAATTGAAGGAATTAGAACAGACAGTGAGGAAACAAAACAATCACTCTCCAAAGATGATATGTATGTTGGTATACTTGGAGAATCATAGAGAATAAGCTAAAACAATATTTGAAAAAATTAACTTTAGCTAAGTTGTAGTATATAAAATAAAACCTTATCAGTCATCAGTTCATTTATATTATTAATAGAATCCAGTCAGAAGAGATAGAAGGAAAAATTCCTTTTAAAATAACTGTAGACAATGTAAAATATTTTGGAGTTTGCTACCTGCCAAGACAAACATAAGAACTATATGAATAGAATTATAAAATACTTTTCACACAAAGTCAGATCTAACCAAGTGGAAAAATATTAATTGCTCATGGGTGGACCAAGGTATTATAATAAAAATGACACTTCCACCTAAATTAATTTACTTATTCAGTGACATACCAACCATGATACCAAAATAATTTCATATGTCTGAAAAATTATGACAAAATTCATCTGGAAGAACAAAGGTCAAATGTGTAAGGGAATTAATGGGGGTAAAAAGTGCATAAAAGTGGCTTAGCCATATCACATCTCAAACTTTATTACAAAGTAGCAATCCTCCAAACAATCTGGTACTGTCTAATGGATTTCATGGAAAGGAAACCTGCAACCTGGAGGCCACATGTGGTACACAATACATAGCACTAAATGACCAAGCCAAAGACCCCAGATTTTGGCATAAGAACTCACTATTTGACAAAAAAATATTGTTTGGAAAACTGGAAAGCAGTTTGGCAGAAACTAGATATTGACCAAGGTCTCATTCCTTATACCAATATATGGTCAAAATGGGTACATGATTTAGACATAAAGCGTAACACTCTATGCAAATAAGGGGAGCAAGGAATTATTTGTCAGGTCTATGGATAAGGGAAGAATTTAAGACCAAACAAGAAATAAAGAGCATTGTAGGATATAAAATGGACAATTTTGATTAAATTAAATTAAAAAGGTTTTGTACCAAAGAAATTATGCGAAAGATGACTTTAGGAAAAACCTGGACTTTCATGAACTAATGCAAAGTGAAGTGATCAGAACCAGAAAATTTCTATAAGTAGTAGCAGCAATATTGTATGATAAATCATTTGCTAGTGACACAACTATTATCAGCAGCAAAGTGATATAAGACAATTCCAAATGACTGAGGAACAAAAATATCATCAACCTCCAGTGAAAGAACTGATAGTATTTGAATATAGATCAAAACTTAACTTTATTTTCTTTTTAAAAATTTCATTGCCACAATTAATTCATTCACCTCCCAATACATTACTACTAGAACTAGCAGTGTTTTAGGCACTGATGATGGACAGAAAAAAATGAAATAGTCCCTGCCTTCAGGGAGCTTACATCTTACTGGCAGGAAACTACATGGACAAATATATAGAAATATTAAATACATAGAAAATAATTTTGAAGATATAGTAAAAATAATTGGTGGGAACAGGCAATCAGCAAAGGTCTTGTGCAATATTTAGCACTTAAACTGAATTTTTTAACTTAAAATATTCATTTTTAATTTTCAAAAATCTCTTCCATAAGTTTAAATTTTTCTCCCCTTCCCCTCCCTCCACACAATGACTTGCAATCTGATATGGGCTCTACACATACATTCTTATTAAACACATTTTTACATTAGTCATGTTGCATAGAAGAATTATAATGAATGAGAAAAACTATGACAAAGAAAAGAACTAAAAAATAAAACTAAAAAAATCCTCTCCATCGTTCTGCATTCTGACTCCATAGTTCTTCCTCTGGATATGACTGGCATTTTCCATCATGTGTTCTTTGAAATTATTTTAGTTTCTTACATTGCTGAGAAGGGCTAAGTCTATCAGAATCCATCCTCTCAGTCCTGTGGCTATTACTGTGCACAATGTTCTACTGGTTCTGATCATTTCACTCAGCATCAATTCATATGTCTTTCCAGGTTTCTCTGAAGTTCGCCTGTCCATCATTTCTTATAGGAAAATAGTATTTCATTACATTCATGTACTGCAATTTCTTTAACTATTCCCAATTTATGGGCATCCCCTCAATTTGCAGTTCTTGGTCACTACAAAAAGAGTTATAAATATTTTTATATAAGTGGGTCCTTTTCCCATTTTTATGATCTCTTTAGGATAAAACTTAGAAGTTGTATTGCTGGGTCAAACAGCACTTTATTTTTTCTTCTTTATCTGTGTTTTCTTTCACAACATTATTAATATGCAAATGTGGTTTGCATGACTGAAAATATATAACTTAAATTAAAAAATTAGTGGATCATGGAAGGAAATATCTTTTGTGACTATGAATAAGAGGAGAGTTCATTACCTAAGAAAGGATAAATAGGATGAGAATAGAAAAAAAAGGGACAAATCCACATTGAATTATATAGACTTATTAACAATATCCCTAGTTAAAATGGAAAGGAAAATTATCTTAATAGTAAATATTTATAGGAAACTGATTCAAATATATAAGAAAAAGAGTCATTCCCTTGAAGAAAAGTAGGAAAAGTTTAAGAACAAGCAATTCTCAAAGGAAGAAATCCAAGCCAGCAGTAAGTGTATGAAATGCTTCAAATCACTAATAATAATAGAAATGCAAATTAAAACAATCCTCAGTTTACACCATGTATCCATTATGTTGGGAAACATAAGAAAAATGAAACATTTGATTTGTAGTAGGGACTGCAGAAAGACAGGCATAGAAATATGTTTTGGTTGGAGATAGTGTATTAATCAGTCTAATCATTCTGAAAGCAATTCAGAACTCTGTCTAACATATCTACAGCTTTTGAGTCAGAGATATTACTATTAAGTCTATAGAAAAAAGATGACAAAAAAGACAAGGGACAAGGACACACACACACACACACACACACACACATATATATATATATATATATATATTGAAGTGTCAAATAACTAGAAATTAAGGAGGTTTATATCAATGGAGGTTGGCTTAAGTAATAATGAAAATGACAACTTTAGATGCATCAGAAAATACTTATATGAGCTCATGTCAAGTAAACCAGATAGATCTCTGAGAATAACTTAAATCGAAAAAGAGGCATACAAACAAAAACATTTCAAAGAGAAAAATCTTTTATGTACAAAAGGTTTTTAATTAATAAAATAAAACAAATTCTAGAGGATTCATAATGAAGTGTCTCACTCACCTCCTGACAGAGTATGATGGACACAAAGTGGAGAATGAAACATTCGTTTACAGTGAAGGAAAATGAGAGAATTTATTTTGCTTTCATATGTGTGTGTATGAACATATGTATTTTTTGCAAGGGTTTTGTTTTTATTTTATTCTTTATAATGGCAAGGGTAAAAGGTGATCTTATGTTTCATTCTAGCTCAAAGCACACCTGGAAAGGGGTCTACTCTCTAACACTGTAAGCAAGTGTTTCCTTAGCTTCCTCTTAAGGATTTACAGACATAGGTAACTTGTTACCATGTGAGGTGGCCCATCCCACTTTTGGAAAGGCATAGTTTTTCCATTAAAGCCTGAAATATTTCTCCAAATTGCTCAAATACTTTTATACAAATATCATTTTGCACATTTCTCCAACCATATTCGTTAAAAATATTCTATGAGATATGGCATTTAAAAAAAGGTTTAAGAGACATAATTTCTGGGTAATGTCATCATTTTATTAACTAGGTCAGCACATTTATTAATAAAAGGATGGTAATTTGGCCATCTCTCTTAGAATGAAGATCCTCATAGAGATGGGTTCATAGTTTACATGCCCTTTGAAGAGTAGGTGTTCCCGAGGAGGGCAATGAACTCTGACTGGTAAAAAATTAATGAGAAAATGAATGTTATGAGTGGGTGGGTTATAGTAAAATGAGGGTCTTGGGGCATTTGATTTGGATCACCCAAGTTTTGGTCAAAGAGATTTATCAATTTCCCTATCACCTGTCTGACAAAAGGAAGAATCAGGGGCAGCCAGGTGGCAGTGAGTAAGAGTGCTTGTGTCAGGAGACCCAGGATCAGTTCCGACTTCAGGTACTTGGCATCCACACAAAATAACTGGGCATGTAACCTTGGGCAAGTTACTTAACCCCAATTGCTTTAAAAAAAAACAAAAGGAAGAATCAACACATCCCCAGATCTATCTGAGCAAACACAATGAGCAGGAAGGTACCCATTAGCTGAAACTTAGAACTGGTTTTACTGCTTGATTAGATCTTGGCCTGGGTAAATCTCTGCCTAAGATTTCCTACACTGGTTGATTTCTGGATTAGGAAGGAGAAAAGGTAGGAAAACTTTATTCCTAATACAATAATTAGTTATTAATATAAGAGAGAAATAAGCATTTCTCACAGAGATATCATTTTGTCTCAAGTTTGGGGATATGAAACCAAGAAGACATATCTGGAGAAGTTATTTTTGGTTATATTAGGAAGGAAACTAGATTTGCAGTATTATCAGCGTGAGGGAACTCCCAGGAAAGAAGCTCCCTCTACCCATTCCAACTAGGAATGGTTTTGAAACTTTATACTCTCAGAAATTTTCCTTGGGCTCTGAGAGGTTGTAACATTCCCAGGATCACACAGTTAACCCAGGTCTTTGTAACCTCCCTCCCACAGGCAATATCTATCCAATATGCTTCACTATAAAAGTCTTAGTAGCAAGAAAACTAACTGCCTTTACCCATAAAATTAAACTGGACTTGATAAGAGATAAATTTTCCTTCATTCAAGCCTCTTCCATGTTGCTCTCTTTTATTTAAGAGAAACCATCTTTTTTTTTCTCAATCCCATGGATCTATTTCCTTCTTTCACTTTACCTTACAGGGGATCTTACGTTATCTCATCTATTCTGAAATCCCAGTCATTTATAATGACTGATAAATTCCAAGTACTTTCTTTTGATCGTGATCAGCAGCAATTTTGGAAGGACCATAGGGAACCTGGTACAATTTGGTCTGTATAAAAGATGCTAAAGAACAAAATTGTTGTGTATGTCTAACTCAAGTCGCTGCATCTCAGGCCAGTATATTCCTTTCACCCCCTTCTTCTTTCCAGCCACAAGTAGGAATCACCACACACCATTTCCTGCTTCTCTGGAATGCAATTGTTGCTATCTACATCTTGTTTCTTGTGTGCGCATATGTGTGTGAGTGTGTGTGTCTTCCAGCAGTGCTTCAAGAATATTATTCTATCTTTATATCAAGAGAACGTTCTGTTCTCTAAGACTAAATGAATTATTGGAAATGCAGTTGAGGGGCCTGAAATGTCACATTCTCATACAGGAGCCAGTCTCATTCCAAGGCTTCATAAAACCAGCCATTAGATGAGTTATTTGTTCAGTCATCTTAACAGGAGACATCTCTTCCAGTCTATTCCATCTATTCATGTTTAATTCTCTTCAGTTGATGCACATTTGGAGCACCAAAGCAGAGCAAGATCTGATCATGAAACCCAAGTTTAAATCCCATCTCAGCTAATTACAGTATGTGTGACCTTTAGAGAGTTACTAAAATTTAACATTTACTTTTATCATTTATAAAATGAGGAGATTGGACTAGATGATCTCAAAATATCCTTGTGATAGGCAAAAGAGCTTGGATTACAACCAAGGATCACGTACCCAGTGAAACTGAAAATATTCTTCTAGGCAAGAAGATGGTCATCAATGACATAACGGATTTCCAGACTTTCCTGATGAAAAAGTCAGAGCTCAATGGAAAATTCAACCTCCAATTGCAAGACACAAGAGAGACATAGAAATATAAACAAGGAAAACACACACACACTGTTATTTAATAAGAGCAAATTGTGTATAGACAAGTAGAGGGTATGGGTATAAATTACACAAAATGACAATTTAAAAAAAAACCTTTATTAAGGGCTACAAGGGGACTTCAATAGAAGAAGAGGAAAGAAGGAAGTGGAAAAGGGTAAATTATGCCACACAAAGAGACATAAAAGCAATATAATAGAGAGAAAGAAGGGAGGGAGATGAGCATTATATGAGCTTTTCCCTCATTGGTTCTGGTGCAAGGGGGGAATAACACAACCAGATTAGCATAGGTCTCTATCAAGAAGAGACACAAAACATATCATAATAGAGGGAAAGAGGGGAAGAAGATCTTTGCAGGAGATCTGTTCCTGTCAATCTTGGTTCAAAGAAGAAATGACATACTACATTTAATATAAAATTCTATCATATCCTACAGGGAGTAGGAGGGGGAAAGGGTGACAAAAAGGGAGGGAGTGGCTGGAAGGGAGGGAAGAAGTAAGGGGGAAGGGCAGGAAAAGGGAGGAGGCCTGAAAAGAAGGGAATACTGAGGGAGGTGGTGGTCAAAAGGAAAACTGTTAAGGAGGGGAAGGGAGAAGGAGAGAAAAATAAAAGCATAGACAGGGGAAGGAATAGGATGTAGGGTAAGAGACAGATAATAATCATAACTGTGAATGTGAATGGGATGAAATCTCCCATAAAGTGGAGGCAGATAGCAGAATGGATTAAAAACTATAATCCTACCATATGCTGTTTACAAGAAACACATCTGAAACAGAGGGATACACAGAGGGTAAAGGTAAAAGGCAGGAGTAACATATATCATTCCTCAGCCAAAGTAAAAAAGCAGGGGTAGAAATCCTTATCTCAGATAAAGCAAAAGCAAAAATTGATCTAATTAAAAGAGAAAAGTCAGGAAACTATATCCTGATAAAAGGCACCATCAAGAATGAAGCAATATCATTACCTAACATATATGCACCAAGTGGTATAGCATCCAAATTCCTAGAGGAGAAGGTAAGGGAATTAGAGGAAGAAATAGATAGCAAAACTATACTAGTGGGGGAACTTAATCTTCCCCTTTCTGAACTTCATAAATCCAACCTCAAAATAAACAAGGAAGAAGTTAAGGAGGTGAATAGAATTTTAGAGAGGGTAGGTATGATAGAACTCTGAGAAAACTTAATGGGGATAAAAAAGGAAAATACTTTCTTCTCAGTGGTACATGGCACATACACAAAAATCGACCATATACTAGGATATAAAAACCTCATAATTTAGAGCAGAAAGACAGAAATATTAAATGCATCATTCTCAGATCATGATGCAATAAAAATCATATGCAATAAAGGGCCATGGAAAGATAGACTAAAAACTAACTGTAAACTAAACAATTTAATCCCAAAGAATGAGTTGGTCAAAGAAGAAATCATAGAAACAATCAGTAACTTCATTGAAGGGAATGAAAATAATCAGACAACATACCAAAATTTGTGGTTAGGGGAAGTTTTATATCCCTGAGTGCATACACGATTAAATTATAGAAAAGGGAGGTCAACGAATTGGGCATGTAATTGAAAAACCTAAAAAAAAGAACAAATTTGAATCCCCAATTAAATACTAAATTAGAAATACTGAACACCAAAGGAGATAGTAATAAAATTGAAATTCAAAAACTAATGAATTAATAATTAAAACTAAGAGTTAGTTCTATGAAAAAACCCAACAAAATTGATAGACCCTTAATCAATTTAATAAAAAAAAAGAAAACCAAATTATGAGTATCAAAAATGAAAAGGGTGACTACCTCCAATGAAGAGGAAATCAAAACAATAATTAGGAATTATTTTCCCCAATTGTATGCACATAAATTTGAAAATATTAGGGAAATGGATGAATATTTACAAAAATAAAAGTTGCCTAGATGAACTGAAGAGGAAGTAAATTACTTAAATAACCCCATCTCAGAAAAATGAATTGGACAAGCCATCAGTCAACTCCCTTGGAAAAAAATCTCTAGGGCCAGATCGATTTACTAGTGAATTCTATCAAACATTTAAAGAACAATTTCTTCCAATACTCTACAAACATTTTGGGAAAATAAGTGAAGATGGAGTCCTACCAAATTCTTTTTATGACACAAATATGGTACTGATACCTAAATCAGGAAGAGATAAAACAGAGAAAGAATATTATGGACCAATCTCCCTCATTAATATAGATGCAAAAATTCTAAATAAAATACTAGCAAAAAGATTATAGCAACTTATCTCAAGAATAATACACTTTGATCAGGTAGGATTCATTCCAGGAATGCAAGGATGGTTGAGTATTAGGAAAACTATCAGTATAATTGATCATATCAACAATAAAACTAGCAGAAACCACATGATCATCTCAGTAGATACAGAAAAGTCTTTTGACAAAATACAACATTCATTCCTATTAAAAACATTAGAAAGTATAGGAATAAATGGATCCTTCCTTAAAACAATAGGTAGCATTTATTTAAAGCCATCAGCAAGTATTATATGTAATGGGGAGTAGCTAGAAGCATTTCCCATAAGATCAAGGGTGAAACAAGGGTGCCCACTATCACCCCTCTTATTTAATCTGGTATTAGAAATTTTAGCAGTAGCAATTAGAGAAGAAAAAAATCAAAGTAATCAAATTGGGCAAGGAAGAGAGCAAGCTATCACTCTTTGAGGATGATATGATGATATATGTAGAGAATCCTAGAGAATCAAGTAAAAACTACTTGAGAAAATAAATAAATTTGGCAAAATTGCAGGATATAAAATAAACCCACATAAATCCTCGGCATTCTTATATATTTCCAATGAAATTCAACAGCAAGAGATAGAGAGATCCCACTTAAAGTTCTGTAGACATTATAAAATATTTGGGAATCTACCTGCCAAAACAAACCCAGGACCTATATGACCACAACTACAAAACACTTTTCACACAAATAAAGTCATATCTAACTAATTGGAAAAATATCAATTGCTCGTGGCTGGGTACAGCTAATATAATAAAAATGACTCTTTTACCTAAATTAAATTATACATTTAGTGCCATACCAATTCATTTACCAAAACAAAACTACTTTATAGAGCTAGAAAATAATAGTAACAAAATCATTTGGAAGAATAAACGGTCCAGAATATCAAGGGAATACATGAAAAGAAATGCTAGGGAAAGTGGACTAGCTATACCGGATTTCAATCTGTATTATAAAGCAGCAGTCATCAAAACTACTTGCTACTGGCTGAGGAATAGAGGAGTGGATCAATGGAATAGATTAGGCAAACAAGATTCAGAAGTCAACTTCTATAGTAATCTATTGTTTGATAAACCCTAAGACCCTGGTTTTTGTGATAAGAACTCACTATTTGACAAAACTGGAATATAGTATGACAGAAACTGGTTCATATATTATCTAACAAAATATACCAAAATCAAGTCTAAATGGGTGCGTGATCTAGGTATAAAGGTTGATACTGTAAGCAGTCTTGTAAAACAAGGATTAGTTTACCTGTCAGACTTGTGGATAGGGAACGACTTTATGACTAAACAAGAATTAGAGAACATAATAAAATGTAAAATGGATAATTTTGACTACATGAAATTATAAAGCTTCTGTACAAACAAAGCCAACATAACCAAGATTAAGAGGGAGGTGGGACACTGGGAAAGAATCTTTATAACCTATGCCTCCGACAAAGGACTCATTTCTAAAATATACAGAGAATTGAGTCAAATTTATAAGAGTACAAGTCATTCCACAATTGATAAATGGTCAAAGGATATGAACAGGCAATTTTCAGAGAAAGACATTAAATATATCTATAAGCACATGAAGAAATGCTCTAAATCACTATTGATTAGAGAAATGCAAATCAAACCAACTCTGAGGTACCGCATCTCACCAGTCAGTTTGGCTAAGATGACAAAACAGGAAAATGACAAATGCTGGAGAGGATGTGGACAAATTGGAACACTAATGCATTGCTTGTGGAGTAGTGAACTGATCCAGACCTTCTGGAGAATAATCTGGAATTATGCCCACAGGGTATAAATACTTTAATATCTTTTGACCCAACAATACCACTCCTATGGTTATATCCCAAAGAGATCATAGAAATGGAAGGAAGACCCATATGTACAAAAATGTTTATAGCAGCTCTTTTTGTGGTGACAAAGAATTAGAAATTAAAGGGGTGCCCATCAATTGGGGAATGGCTGAGCAAGGTGTGGTATATGCATATTTTGGAATACTATTGTGCTATAAGAAATGAGGAGCAGACGGTCTTCATATTTACCTGGAGAGGCTTAAAAGAACTGATGCTGAGTGAAAAGAGTAGAACTAAGAGAAATTTGTACACAATTACAGACACAACGTATGTGTGATGACCAATTTTGATAGACTGGACTCTTCTCAGCAATGCAGTGATATAAGTCAATCCCAAAAGATTCATGATGGTGAGAAATATGTGCATCCAGAGAAAGAACTAGAAAGAACTGAGTTTATATCCAGGTGGAAGCAAAATACCTGATCTTTTTCCTTTTCTTGTTTGGTTTTATGTCTTCTTTACCATTTTTCATTCCATCTGATACAATCCGTCTTTATAACCTGACTAATGTATAATGTGAAAGTATTTACAGATCCTAACTTGACTATATGCCACCATGGCGGGGAGGCGAGGGAGGGGGACAAAATGTGAAACTCAGGAATTGTGGATTTGAATCCTGTAAACTAAAAGCAAACAAATAAATTAATTTAAAAAATTAAAAACAGAGGAAGTGGGAAATTGGGAAAGAAATTTTACAACCAATGTCTCTGATAAAGGCCTCATTTCTAAAATATACAGAGAATTGAGCCAAATCTATAAGAATACAATTCAGTCCCCAAATGATAAATAGTCAAAGGATATGAACAGGCAATTCTCAGAGGAATAAAGTAAATATATCTCTAAACATATGAAATAATGCTCTAAATCACTACTGATTAGAGAAATGCAAATAAAAAAAACTCTGGGGTACCATATCTCACCAGTCAGATTGGCTAAGATGACAAAACAGGAGAATGATAAATGCTGGAGAGGATGTGGAAAAATTGGAACACTAATGCATTGATGGTGGAGTTGTGAAGTGGTCCAGCCATTCTGGAGAGCAATCTGAAACTATGCCTAAAGGGCAATAAGTAATTTCATATCCTTTGATCCAGCAATACCACTTCTAGGGTTGCATTCCAAAGAGATCACAGAAGCAGGAGGAAGACCCATATGTACAAAAATATTTCTAGCAGCTCTTTTTGTGGTAGCAAAGAGTTGGAAATTGAGGGGATTTTAGCAATTGGGTATGGCTAAACAAGTCATGGTTTATGAATATAATGGAATACTATTGCGCGATGGAAAAGGAAGAGCAGATGGAATTCATATTTACCTGGAGAGACTTATATGAACTGATTCTGAGTGAGAAGAGCAGAACCAGGAAAATTTGTACACAATTACAGATATAAAGTATGTATGATGACCAACTTTGATAGACAGGACTCTTCTCAGATTGCAGGGCTATAAGTCAACTCCAAAAGACTCATGATGGAGAGAGATGTCTACATTCAAAGAAAGAACCAGAAAGAACAGAGGTTGAATGAACTTTGAAGCAAATTACCTGCTATCTTTCTTTTCCTTGTTTGGTTTTATTTCCTCTTTCCCATTGTTCATCAGTCTGATCAGTCCTTCTTTATAAACTGACTAATGTCTAATGTGAAACTATTTGCAGATCCTATACTTGATTGCATGCCCCTGGGGGGGGGGGGGGAAGAGGCATGGGAGGGGATGAAAATTTGAAACTCAAAGAACTGGGGAACTGAATCTTGTAAACTCAAAGTGAACAAAAAAATGAATAAAGACCCTCCCCAAATTAAAAAAATCCTTGCAATTCAATCTATAAGGTAATGATAAAGAGACAATAAATTTGTTAATGCCTGCAGAGTGTGGTAGAAAGATAATTTGTCTTGGTGCTCAAGCATCTTGATTTCCTATTGACTTACCTGGTGAATACAAGTCATTCTCTCAATTCTTTTCTGTGTCTCAATTATAATATTTATAAAATCACAAATACCACACTTTACAAAAGAAGAAATGGCTTTTTTTTTAATGTACAGTAGCAGTTGTATAGGAAAAGGAAGCCAAACTTCATTGCTATAGGGAAATTTCTAGGACTTTTAATTATCCTAATGTTCACCCTAAAACAAAAGCTTTTCTTTTAAACATGAATATTCTCTCAGAAATACTATATGGCTACACATAATAGAATATAATACACTCCAAAAATTAAAAAGTCAAAGTTCACCCAGAGGGGTTTAGGGAGAGTGGTACATGCTGTTATTAGTAGATTGTGATTTTGCCAATGAAGAATTACACAGAAATAAAGGTTACCAACTGAGACATAACTGATCATAAAACAGAACTATTTCCTGATTAAGTCAAAGAGATTTCTCCTTTATGTACACTTTTTCTGAAACTTTTATTGGAATTGTTATTATTTCATAAAAAATATCTATTTGTGTGCATACATATATGTGTACATATATTTACAAAAACTAATTTTATGTTTTTTCATCTTCTATTGTTAGTTTTATTTTGTATCTTTTAACTCTCTAACTAAATGGTCTACTGATAAACTGAGGACAGAGATTGCATATATAAAACTCCACAAACAAAACAGTGCTATCTTGACCTGACTCACTAAAATGTGACTCATTTCCCAAAGTTCATATCTAACTGGGCAACAACCTAGAAAACATTAAAAAAAATCTCAACTGATTAATTTTTCTGCCTTAGAATATTATTGCACTTGAGAATGACCCATTATTTTGTACTAGTAAGTTTCGTTGTCTGACTTCATTCAGTCAATCAATCAAGTACCAATTGTTTTGTTCATGCATGTGAATACCATTTCTGATAATATTTAAAGGTATCTGAAAGCACTGTAACATAAGTTATTTGATCCTCATAGCAATCATGAAAGACCTATGATATTACTCTCCTCTTTTTACAAATGAGAAAACTGAGGCTGAGAGAGGATCTGCAACTTACTTAGTGTCACAAAGCTATTAAATATCTAAAATGGGAATCAGTTGATGTTCCTGACTCAAAAAACAGTAGTCAGGTTACTATGCCAAATTAATACCTGTGTTTGTGTATGTGTAAACCTACTATGTTCAAGACATTTTCTAAATGTTGAATAATTGTTTCAAATTCCCAATTCATTTTGTCTTCCTAGTATTAGTCTTTGTATACATTAGATCTTTCAGTCCTTCAGGGGTAATTTCCATTTTAACATCTATGATTCTACACTGATGAATTAATAATATAAAATGGGTTTTTTAAAAAAAAGTCACACTGCCATCTACTGAAAAAAGTAATATTTCATAGACATTATGTCATCAAAAAGCTACTAAATATTGAATTAAAAAAAATCAAAGACTTGGTCTAGTAGTTTGCCAATATGTTAATTCAACTATTTCAGTTGAGCCACAGAGATTAGTTGATTTTCTGAAGGTCATAGAAGACATTTGGAATAGCAAAAAACTATACTAATTACAAGTACTCTGCTTTATTCATTAGATGATAATCAAATCATATTTCCTGATGAAATTAATTTTATGAATAAAACACTAGTAAGTATGGAACATGAAGCAAGAGGAACTTGGGAAGAAGTTACAAAATTGTATCTGTATGTTACTTTAAAATTTATAAGTTTTATATTTATATAATTTCTTTGTGGTTGAAAAATTGACACTTAGTTCCATTTTGGCTTTAGGCAAATCTGATGTAAAGGAAGGGCAACTGGATATCTAGTAAAAATAACCAACATCAAATTCCCAGTTCTGCCACTTTATGAACTGACACGTGAAACTCATTTTTCTAATTTGTAAAATGGAGACAATAATTCACGAACCACATACTTAATAGGTTGTTATGAAGTTTAATTGAGCTAAAGAACTTATTGTTTATTCAGTCATGTCCAATTTTATAAGAAATGAAACTATACTAGATCATTGACTTACAGTTGAAAAAATCCCCTCAAGTCCTCTAATTCCTCCTTCATTAAAAAAAAAATAGACTAAACTAGTTTCTAAAAGATTAAGCTGACTTTCCCTCAGTCACATAGAAAGTAGTTGGCCAGATCACGATTTGAAAAAAAAGCAATCTGACTATATATTCAGCAAGTTATCCAGAACACTATTTTTATTATTTACATGTGGTTCATTATTTAACAGCATTTAATATTTCCAATAAAAATATTTCCTTTTAAAAATTCAACTTTTCATTCATTAATATTGTATACTGCTTCCAAATATATTGTTTCATTTGAAAATAAGACACAATACAACACAGTGTAGGAGAAAAGAGTATTAGCAGATTATTAGTGAAGTTAATTGTTTGATTTCTTTTAAACTCAAGTCACAGATTTCATTTCCCACTAAATATATATGTTAAACATAGATAAAAACACCAACCATTCTAAATTATGTATTGCATATCTATCTTTTATATGACAGAACTAAGTGCTCTACCTATCAAAATGCATGAGTGTATGACTTTTTATCATAAAAGCATACCAGAAAGATGAATGGGAATCTTTTCAGATCTTGGCATTTGCAAAATTAGAATTAGATGGAGACTTAGAACACGTGTAGGCCCAGATTTTTTTCTCCCAAATGCAAGCATATTGATAGATATCTTTAGTATATGTTTATAGACATCTATCAATTTAGGCATTTTAATTTATTAATCAATAATATATGTATCATCATCATCTATATGTCCATATATATCTATCTATTATCTATCTATCTATCTATCTATCTATCTATCTATCTATCTATCTATCTATCTATCTATCTAGTCCTAGCAGGTCTTTCCCCAGTTTTACTAATCATATGCACATGGTGACAATCCTGAATCTCTTTTCCTGTCATTTATTTTAAGTTGCAAAAGAGTTAAGAAGGGAGACCAAGGAATTAATATTGAAGTTGTCAAAATTAATTGTACTATGAGGCAGGACAGTGTAATAGGAGTACTGCCTTGGATACCATGAAGGTTTATATCTCTGTTACTAATTAGTTAGCTACATGTTCTTTTGAAGGTGATCAATCTTTTGGAGTCTCAGTTTCCTAACCTTTAAATGAGATTCTTAGACTAGATAACATTTAAAATTCACTAAGTTATCATATTGCATGATTTATTTCAAAAGAAGATATAGCATCAAGATTGTTTATATCTGTCATAAGAACAAGTAATTACAACATGAAAAATTTGGTCAAATTGATTTTCTGGGAATATTCTGTTTTCCCTTCTTCCCTCTTCTCTCCAAATCCTCCATGATGTTTGACTGAATTTAAATTTCATTAAGCAGTCATTTATTTAGGCTTAACGTTGTTTAAATAAAATGCCCTATTTTTTCTTTTTAAATAGTAGTTACTATATTCTTCTTGTTCAAACAAGTTATTAAAAAGTACAATATATCACATGCATAACATCTTCATTCATATTTCATGTTGTGGGTGGAAATGGTCTTAGCAGATGACAAAACTTTCATTATTTATAAAAAATGTGCTGGTCTCTTAGATTTCTGTGATCATTGAGAAGATAGTTCCATCAAAATCTGTGCTAGGTTATGACCAACCCTTTCCATAAGACTATTTTAGTTTAACCTCCCTGTATTTTCTGGTGATAATGACCTGTTCCTGAATTACTATCATGATCTTCATTTTTAACAAACCACTATTCTAAAAAGTTTCATGATTCATTCATTTGCTTAATATTTGTTCTGTGATATATTTTCAGTTAAGTTATGCTTATGTTGCCAAGGAAGTTTTGCTGGCCCTTTCAGGCAGTGGAATATTCACCCACTTCATCCAGTGGCAAACTGGTTCAGCTGTATATCCAAAATTTTATGTCTGTTATAATCTATTACCATTGTCTCATGAAATAAAATCTAGATGTTCCAAAAGCAGTTCTATAACATTTCCATCTGTTTTGTTCATGTGCTCTAAGAATGTTTCAATCTTGCTGTTACTTCTTTGTTGAGGAAATGGTAATCTTTCTACAATTTCCTTAAGAGTCTCAAATTTGATTAATATTGTGGGAGAATTAATATTTTGTGAGGATTTTTTCAAAGTTTGTCACAATCAATTTGATAGTTTTGAAAATATACATTAAGACTTAGATGGTATATATGGTAATTGCCTTAAATGTATCATTAGTCAACCTTGCTTTGTCAATGCCAGTAAATCTCAATGCATTCGACCATGACTCTCTCATTAAAATCTCTATGATCTATAAGAATATTTTATTAAATTATGAGTGCATATTTCAACTTTGTTAATAGTGAATCAATTTTTCTTATTGATGAATTTTTATTATTTTCCCTAGTATATTCTAAATTCCTTTACAGCATCCATTTTAAAAAATCTTATATCCCTACCACTAATCAAAATGTTTTGCACTTCACAGGTGCTAGAGAAACATGTTCTGATTGAATGAATCTGAACAAATTTTGGCAAAGTAGAGAAACACAAATGATGAAAAGGCAGCATAGGGTGAAATACAAACACATATAATCCTATTTCATTTCAATTCCATTTTCTTTTCAACTTGGATATTTGTCATTACTGTTTCCAAAAATTCTATTGTTTTAAAATTTTATTTGTTCATTTTACCATTGTGAACTCATTTTTATGTTTAATTTTAATAAATTCCATCTTATTTCTTTTTCTTTTTCATTGTGCTGCCCTTTTTCCTGTCAAAGATAAAAACTCCTTCCAGAAAAGAACTTTTTGTTCTCCTATTTAAGGATGTCTTATTTTTACTTCAGTGGCCATACAAGGGGAAGCCTCTGAGCCAATAAAGCTTCATAAAAACATGTCATGCCAGAATATCTGGATTTTCTTCTTTTTGACAGGGTAATTATAATAAAAGAGTAAAGGAAGTCTTTTTTTTTGCTTTTTGGAGGGCTATTGGGGTTAAATAACTTGCCCAAGATTACACAGCTAGTTTTTTTTTTTTTTTTTTTGGTGTGGGTGTTAAGTGTCTGAGGCCTGAACCAAACTCAGGTCCTCCTGACTCCAGGGCTGGCGCTTTATACACTGCACCACCTAGCCACCCCAAGAGTAAAGGAATTTTGTAGATCTATTATGTATTTCATCAAAATATTTGAAAAATGCCTTGCATGGTGGTTGCTAGATGATAATACAGTTAGGTAACTCCCCAATAACAATGCCAGCATATGAGATGTAGTTATTAATGGGTCTCTATTGATTTGGAAAGAAGTCTATAGTGCTATATTTCAGGTATCTTTCCATGTGTCTTTAGAAGTCAACATTTTTATCATTAACCCTGATGATGACAGAGATTTTTGTTGTTCAGTTATTTCAGTCACATTCAGTTGTTTGTGAACCCATTTGGGGTTTTCTTGGCAAAGATACTAGAATGGATTGTAATTTGCTTCTTCAGATCACTTTATAGTTGATTAACTGAGGAAAACAGAGTTAAGTGATTTGGTCAGGGTCACACAACTAGTAAGTTTCTGAAGACAAATTTAAAGTCCAGTCACTTATTTCTTCATCTACAAAATGAGCTAGAGAAAGACATGGCAAATTTCCCCAGTATCTGTAGCAAGAAAACCCAAATGGGGTCAGAAAGAGTTGGGCATGATGACAAAGGTAACAACTTGCATTTATCTATCACTTTTCAATATTTTTCAATATATATATTTGTAAACATTAACTCATTTGATTTTTACAATTTTATAAGGTGATAGTGTACCAATTTTACAGAGGGAAATGAATGTAATGGATGATGAATTGTTTTTCAACAATAAACAAAGCAGCATCAGATATAATAGCAATTAATAATGATATCTTCAGAATTTATTTAGGACTTTAAGGTTTACAAACTGTTTTACAAACATTACATCACTTTTATTTCATAAAGCACTTTGAAGTAAATATCATTACCCCCATTTTACAGATGAGGAAACAGAGACAGATAGAAGTTAAGTGATTTGCCCAGAGCCAGACAGCTAATGTCTGAAACTTGATTTGAACACAGGTCTTCCTGACTCAAAGTCAAGTACTGTATTTAGCTTTATTGTCTAACTATATTTGAATCTAGTCAGTCTCTTCTGACTTTAAGTTCAGTATTGATTCCCCTAATATCCTTTGTCTCTGCTTATATCTCTCCTGTCAAACTTCAGTTGGCACAAAATTATACAGTTGAATGATAGTCAAGATCCATGAAAATCTTAAAAGTCTAGAATAGGCTAAAGCTAAAAAAATAAATTAAATAGGGATAAATATAAACATTTCACTCATGTTCAAATAACTTTACAAAGTACAGAATGGGGGAAAATTTGTCCAGATAACATCCAATTTCAAAAATATTTGAGAATTTTTAGCAGTTCCAAGAGCTCAAAATAAGTTGCATGTGACAAGGTGGTCATTAAGGCTATATGTGCTTAGACTGAATTCAGAGAGGTATAGCACAAGCAATTAGGATATTTTGTGGGACTGAAGACTATACCAGATAATAATCAGTTAAAGAAAATTGAGAACTTTTACCTAGAAGAGACTTTAGGGTAAGCAAGTAGAGGCTACCAGTTCTGAGGAGCTATCATCAGAAAAGAGACTGGGTTTATTCTAGCTAGATATAGACTGGATTGTTGGGAAGAAAAAAAAATACCAAAACCTTCCCCATAACTAGAGCTACCCCAAATGAAATGGATTGTCCCAGTGACTGATGGATTCTCCCTCGCTGAAGATTTTCATTTGGAGACCAGATGATCAATACTCTGCAGTGTTGTAGTATGGACTATTGGTCAGGTATAAATTGGGCTAGATGGCTTTCTAAGTCTTCTCTAAGGGAAAATATTATGTGATTTTTGACTTCCTGCTCAAGCACTAACCCTTGGATTTTGATTCCCTATGGAAATCCATATTTCTGTTGAGATATTATTTTTAGTTTATTATTTGGATATATTCTTGCTTCCCTCGGAGGAAATTCTTTCTTCCTTTACAACATTCTCCTCTACCTTTTTCCCCTCCTGCAACTCATATGTTTACCATTTGCCCTCACTACTTCCATATGTTGGATTTCTTTATGGCACATTATACCAGAACCATGGAAGTTTTGTAACTTAGAATTTAATGGAGAAGAGTTTTAAGACGTCAAGTAGTGGTCAGTCACATCAAATGCATTTAATTAAAGAAGAACAAGAATGATAACCATTAGTGACTTTAAGTTCAGTATTGATTCCCCTAATATCCTTTGTCTCTGCTTATATCTCTCCTGTAAGGCCACTAACTGTGGTCATTGTTTTATTTTAATAACTTAGAATGACATCTCCATATAGAGGGTAGAATCCAGATGGTAAAGGATTGAGAAGACAGTAGATAGCTAGGAAACAATGTTAGGGGTGTATAATTAGATTTTTTTTTCTTTCTATAATTTTGACTGTGAATTTGGAGAAAGAGGATAGAACTATACAAAAAAAAGAATGGTTTTTTTTTTTGCTTTTGGGAGGGCAATTGGGGTTAAATAACTTGCCCAAGGTTACATGACTAGTTTTTTTGTGTGGGTGTTAAGTGTCTGAGGCCAGAACCAAACTCGGGTCCTCCTGACTCCAGGGCCAGGTCTTTACTCACTGCATCACCTAGCTGCCCAGATATATTCTTTTTGCATGCTAAAAACTTGTACTTCAGATATAAGTAAATTTTTTGATATAGATCCTCCTTAGACTCCATTATTCAATGTTACCCAGATACTTTGTGTTAGAAGTGTCCATCACTGGTCCTTTTGAGGCCACTTGTGGAGCTGTCCTATTGACCTCAGTCTTAGGTTAATAAGAGATAGAATAATGGATATAAAGCTGAAAGAAGCCCCAGAGGTCATTTAACTAAATTTCCATATTTCTAAGGTGAAGAAACTTAGGGACAAAAGAGAAAAGTGGCTTTGTTAAAGAGCATATAGATAGTAATCAGTAGCACACACAAGTCCCAAAATATTCTTTTTACTATACCATAGCTTTCTCTTTTTACATTTTTAAGGTCATTAAGTAACCATTATATAAACTTCTATTGAGGTCCTGAGCTTGGATAATTATGTATAAACACCAAAATTTATGATGGATCAATTAGGACATCAAACTTGGGGTACACTGAAGAAGGGAATCTAATAGAGGATATTATCATTCAGTCTGTCTAACTGTAATGGCTCTACTTTCCATCTCTAGGGAATCACTAAGTAGCAAAGCCATAATTTATATGAAATTAATAACTGTCATGAGACAAGGCAGATCAAACCTATTGGTATACCTAATTTAAAGTACCCCAGTGTGGTTGTTTTATTATATAGCAAACAATTTGACCTAAAGTAATGAATTCATATTACCTATCAGTCCGTTCTATGTTTCATGCAACTTATGTTAGCTTATAGATAATATGAAAAAAAATCCCAATTTGGAGGGTTTCCATGTCTCTATCAGAAAGGACTTACATTTTACAGTTTACCCCATTGAGAAGCTTCTTCTGTTTCCTTGGGGTATGAAAACCTCAGGATGTGAAACCTTGACATAAAGGGACAGAAATATATGTAAACTGTATTTGCTGTCTTTATGTCACTGATTTCTCCATTTGTAATTTGTAAATCCTGAACAATTTTCTATCTTAATTATACTTTAAAGAAGTTTTTCATTAGCAATGGAATTCAAAGATGATAATCCTTCTATACCCAAGAGCATAGTCTTGTGAGTTGTTGCAATCAAAATAATAAATCACCACACAACCTACTTACTAGTGATGAATTTACTGAAACTTAATTAAACTAATCTGATAAATAAAGTCTTTATCCAATTTTATGTGAGACTTTTATAACTTGCTAGGACTGGTCAGACATTGTGCTCTACTAGTTTAACTGTGAAGATATAGGATCATCTCCATGCAACAATGAGGCATCCATGCAGCACTTTAATGGAATGAAGAAAGAAAAGATGGAAGGAGAGAAAGGAAGGTAAGAAAGAAGGAAGGAAAGAAGGAAAGGAGAAAAGGAGGAAGGAAGAAAGGGAGAAAAAAAAGGAAGAAAGATAATTTATTAAACACCAACTGTTTAACAGGAAATGTGGTGTTTTACAAGGATTAATTCATGGGGTCGGTTAGGTAGCACAGTGAGTAAAGCACTGGCCCTGGAGTCAGGAGGATCTGAGTTCGAATCTCAGACACTTAACACAAGGAATTAGCCATGTAACCTTGGGCAAATTGCTTAACCCTCCAAAGGGCAAAACAAAAAAAAAAATTAATTCATTTGATGAGATATGAAATAGCGGTTCAAGTGCCTTAATGACTTTTAAATTACTAAAACGTGTTCTCTTTTCCAAAAAAAAAAAAAATTGTTTCTTGTTTAAATAAAGATTAAGGCATCTACCTATGAGAAAGAACCCTTGAGTTCTTTTCCAGTATTTTTCATTATTTTTTCCAGATATTTTTTTGAGTCACTCTATATGTATTCAATATTAGGTAATGCTATTGTAGAGCATACACTTTGATGTACTATGGCTCAAAGTCATTTTAAGTTTAAATTGAAAATTATCTTAGTCAAATTAGGATAAGTATAGTTAAAAGTATATCCTATATTTTAAGGAATGCAATTTTAATTTATTTAAAATATATTAAAACAGAATAACATCAAAATTAACATCTATTTAAAGTGACAAATTGAATCTTTTGTAAGACATGGGATTGCAAAATCAGAGTTCCAAAAATTAGAATTCATCTAGTTCAACCTCCTCATTTTAGAGATGGGTCAACCAAGGCCCAGAGAGGTGATGTCACTTGTCTAACACCATAAATATACATGCAAGTAAGTAATGTTAAAATTATTTTCAAAGTATACAATTTTCATTAAGTAGAGTGAAGCAGCTCAAATTCTCTCATGGAATATTGTTAAGAATTTTAAGGAGGAAGGTGGTAGAAAATTCTGGAGTGCATTTTAGATTTCATTTGGTGTGGGGCAACTACCACTGGGAAAAATTCCCCTACAGATGTAGAATGGCATAATGCCTGAGAGACAACTGGGTGGCACAAGGGATAGAACACTCTATGAGTCAGAAAGTTTCAAGTTCAAATTTAGCATTGGAAAATATGTAGCTATGTGATCCTGGGAAGGTCACTTACTTTCTCTAAGATTAAGTTTCCTTAGCTAAAAAATGTGGATAATAATGCCATCTATCTCCCAGTTTGTTGTCAGGATAAATTAGATAGTATTTCTAAGGCCTTTTGTAAGACAAAGCACTTTATGAATGTGGTGATGATGATGATGATGATGATGATTAACTATTAACAACTTACACGATTCCTGGAATCCAGGCTTTAAACAGCCTTTTCTTCAATAAACACCATAACTGCTATTAGGTATCTTTTAAAAAAAAAAATTGGCTCATTCAAAGTGAACTTTACTACTGCCCTCTGAGTCACAAATAAATAAAAGATTATCACAGCAATTAAAGCAGCTCTTCAGAAAGTTGTTTCCCTGCTGACCAAGGACCCTCATAACTAAACGCCCACATGTTTCAACCACAGTGGCCATGAGATTTATATCATTCCATGGGAAAGGATTTGCCCTTTCAAGGGTTGCAATAGTCTGTCAGCACTAAAAAATTAATGATATAAACAATAATCTGGAAGACAAAAAGAAATGGGAACTTGCCACAGTTCAATAATCACTCTGGTATTTAGTACTTTGAGATGAGAAATATTGTGTCTAATGTATTATTCTGCTGAAGCCGAAAAGGAAGCTTTAAAAAAAAATAATAACCTGAGATGTGCTTAAGTAGAAAGTGATAAATAACTCCTTGATATATTCAACATCTTAGAAATTACTAAATATTACCCCCAGTAAATGGTTAAGAAACCACTCTGTTAATGCTTTTGAAGGCAATCATTCTCATAGATCAGAGCTCTGAGTGTATGATCTAGTTAAAATGAAGTCACGTGAATATTCTGTTCCAGGTATCAGGTTCAAACTAAACTGCTCACTATTCCTCACAAACATTTCACACCATTTCCTTAGAATGTTCTGCCTCACATGGTTGCCCTGTACCACTTCTAGTTATTGAATGCCCATTCATCCTCCAAGACCCTTCTCCTCAAACCTGACTCTCCTCAATGAGAAATTATATTCTGTTAGACATTTAGTTATTATCCTTTTTTTAAACTTACCTATGCATTTATCTTGCTATCTTTTTATTATAATATCTTATTAAAACCTGAAATCTTGATCTGAAAAAGACCTTAGAGATCATATAGTACAAGGTCCTCATTTTATAGATGAGAAAACTGAGGCCAAGAGAAGTTAATTGATTTTCATATGGGCAAAGAGGTACCAAGTGGGAGAGAAGGCATCCAAATTCAGGTTCTTTGACCTCCCTGTTGAAGGCTCTGTTTGCTTGTGTGTTTATGTTATGCACATCTCCATCCCTACTCAAGATTGTAAGCTCCAGGAAGAAAGAGACAATCTTTGTTTACTTTCCATCATTTTATCTATTCCAATTCTTAATATAGTGGTTTGCACAAGCTGAATTAAATTGAATTGTGCTGAGATGAACAAACTGGAGCATGCATTCAAAAGAGTGTCACTAGAAGAGTAAGAGTTATTAAAACCAATACCATACCAGTAATAGTTAAAAGAATTTGAATTCTTGAATTTTGCAGAGATCATTTTGAAAGGCATATGACAGCTGATTTCAAATACTTGTTAATTTGTCATATGAAAGTGGAAAAAAATTCTTTTGTCTAGCTCCCCAAGTACAAACCCAGGACAAATGATTTAAGTTACTGAAAGGTAGATTTCATATCCATATAAGTAGAACAATTTCCTAACAGATCTATACCAAAACAAAATGCCTCCCATTAGTGAATTTCCCATAACTGGAGGTTTTTAAGGTGAACAACTTGTCATAGAAATTGTAGCAAAATTTCTTTCACTGGTGGATGAGGATCCCAAGATAACCTCTGAGGTTCCTCAAAACTCAGAGATTCTATCAACATATTAAAAGCCATTTCTCCAGCAGTAACCTTACACTCAACAAATTAATGTTGTGAAGTGACTTAAACATTTCCATAGTTTTCTTTCACAACCTGAAAATGGGTAATCAGCAAGCTCTAACAGTCCAACACTTTGCATTCTGATATTGTTAATTGATATTGCTTAATAATAACCTTTTCTTCCCTTCTTTCTTCTTTACCTAGTTATTAAAAAATTTCCACTAATATTAGTTTCTTTAGATGTCTGGAGTAGTGAGGATTATAACATGTAACAGTCAGAAATGTTCCTTATATTAAATTGTTTTTAGATATCATCTCTAGGTACATTTAATAGAATAATAGCAAATCAGTTGCATTTGTTACTAGAAATCAATAGAGAAATTATGAAATAGTGAATCAAGAGTACCAAAAATATGGCAAAGGCAAGAGGTCAATCAATACCAAAGAGGTAAATATTTAAATGTTAGTACTACCAAATAAAGCAAAGGAATATTGTCTTTGATCAAAGAAGTTTATATAAATTACATCACTTCCATATGAGATTATGTTGTTATTCATTTTTCATTCTCAGATAAGATTGATGACATTAGGAAGGTGATTTCTTGACTTGCAAGTGAATTGTACATAAGTGAGATGAAGTTGTGCCAACTCAGCAGCCTCACGCTCTCCTCCAGAATTATTGGATTCCAGTGGCAAAACATAAGTCATGATGACTGTTGATGGCCCAGGATGCAATGGGAGAGCTTGGCATTTTTTTTGTTATATAACTATGAAAACCAGGAAGTTAGACAGATAGTTTCAAGATAGTGCAATAGAGACTCAAATATCATGTAGTATATGTTAAATGGTCAGTGGTTGCCCAAACAGATTTATAATTGAAACCACTATTGGGAAAAATGAGATTCAATCATTCAATAGATTTAGAAGAGAATAGAACTAAACATAGAAGTAGAATTATAGGTATTCAATATCCACTTGCTAATTAATCATAGACTTTTGTCATTAAAACACTTATTCTGAAGAGATGGTAAGATGGGGGATATTTCTACATTTATATCATAGCTATTAAAATATAATATCCTGACATCTATGACTCCATTATGCCTTTTGGCCACTCTCATTCCATTCCCTTATAAATGGGATAGGATAGGGTAGTGGTAACAAACTCCAAAAGAAATGCCCTGCAGAGCATATTGAATTAGAAAAACACACATTAATATTATTTATCCTTTATTGTATTTTTACTTATTTTGTTCAACATTCCCAATTACATTTTAATTTGCTTTAGACCACCATTGGGAGTTTTATAGCCAGTAATGAGGAATTTGCTACTCCTGATTGAGGAAAGATGATGGATTTGGAGTCAAACTTTGATTTTTTAATGTTTTTCTGTTTTACTACAATTGAGACCTTGGGTAAGTAACTTCACCTTCCTGATTCTAAGTTTCTACATATGTAAAATAGTGGCAATAAAAGAGATGACCCCCAAGGTACTTTCAAGGGCTAAATGCTAGACTGGTGATTAAAATGGGTGGTGTGGTGCCAGACCCAAACAAGACTGCTAACAGTTCTTTTATCAAGTCATATGAAAAAAGATATGATGTACTGCTATGCTTGGCAGAATATGAGACTGACAGAGTAAGGATGGCGAAGAACTAGTGACACCAGAAATATAAGGCTCTATTCCAGATAAAGTTATATCCATTCACATGAATAATAGTAATAATAATAGTAATAGCTGCCAAAAAGTTATTAAGCACTTTACATATGTTGTCTTATTTGATCCTCAGACAAACCCATGAAGCATATACTAAAGGTAATATTGATATTTCCTCATATTGTCAGTGATAGAACCAAGGCTCAGAGAATCATAAATGAAGGGAAGTATTCATGATTACATAGCTAATAGATTCAGAAGTGTAAAAAGACCCTGGAACTCAACCTGACTCCAAGTTGGTGAACATAGGCCTCACCTCCCATGAGGTGAAATAGCTAGAAATAGAGGAAAAATAGCTAGATTTACTTAGCAATAATTGTAGCTTACACATATACATGTATTTCCATTTTACAGAGTTCTTTCTCCCCCACAACAACTCTGTTTGAAGTCCAAATGTGATCATTCCCATTTCAGATAAGTAAGTTGAGATCAAGGGATTCATAGATAATACACTCTTTCCCCTTTCATCTCCATCCCCCTAGTGCTACCTTAAGAATGAACCTTTCCACATATGGAAGGAAGGAAGGAAGGAGATGGACAAGAAAAGAGTTCAATAAATGTTACCAATTAGGTACATGGTCAGAATTGGTGAGCTGTGTTGAGGGAAAGGAGATAATTGTCTGCCATGAGACTTGACTAGCAATACTACTGGATTATTTTCCTCTGGCCAATTTGATAAGATCAGGAAGTGTGGTGGGTAGAGAGATTGCCTTGAAGCCAGGAAGACCTAGGTCCAAAACTTACCTTTGCCATATATTTGTTGTATGAACCTGTTCAAGTCACTTAACTTCTCAGCAATACAAGAAGTTCTCTAAGGCTGCAAGTTGCAGAGAAAGTGGTGATCACCATTGTAAGAGGTAGCTTTCTCATCGGAGTGTACTGCATGAAAGTGGCATCTTAGCAATCTACACCCCAAGCAAATTGTTATGAAATTTTCCTGATATCAAACATAAATCTTGTTATCTTCAGCTTTTACCTATTGCTCCTCATTCATCTCCTCAGGACAAAATTGAACAAATCTATTTCTTCTTCCTCATGACAGCTCGTCAAATAATTGAAGATAGCTATCATGTTGCTCCATGTCTATTTTTCTCCAGAGTAAACAATTTCTTCAACCAGTCTGGTATAATTATGTGATTCTTCAGCAACTTTTTTATGCTCCTCTCAACACATAAGCTTCTCAATAAACTTTATTAAATATGGCCACTTGAATGGAATACATACATTAAATAAATGATGTATCCACTGCACTTGATCTCATGGTAACAACAAACAAACAAAACCAAAATCAAACAAAAAATAAGGTAATAGTGGAACTAAGTTCTCTGACTTCAAGCCTCATGACCTAACCTGTAACTAAAATAATAAATTATTTATTTTTCTCTATGCTTTGAGTAAGCACGAAGAAAGTAGTATTTACTTGTTTGGTAGGATTATATTTTTGGGTAGTAATTAAAGTCAGGGGATTTTAGACATTTTGTAGATCATCAGAACCATTACATATGCACAAAACAGTTTTTTTTAAATTTAAATTGCAGTATGATGGGAAATCCAATTCAAGAAATATAACTGCTTCCTTAGTAGGCTCTGCTGGGAGGAAAAGAGGATTTTAATTTTCCAACTATTAGTGTGTTTGAAGTTTGATGTAGTAAAAAAAAATGAGGAAAAACCCTCTCACAAGTATAGAATGCTCTTAAATAAAAGTCCTATCATATCAAAACAATTACACACATACACACATACATATTCAGCTGCACAATGATTTTAATAAGAAATTACCTTCCCCCAATCAAAAGACAAATGTATTATTCATTATTCTATGTCAATAGGATTACAAAATAATAAGAAATTAGTAATAGTAAGTTAGCAATAGTAATAAGAGCTAAGTCTGGGGAGAAACTAAGGTCACATTATAATTCTGCCCATGCCCTGAGACAATAGTATTAACTATAAAGTCTAAACAATTGTTAAAGTTGTAGAATGAGATTCTGAAATGTAACTTGGCTTTCATAAATTTTTATAGTGTCATGAAAGAATGATATCACCATAGCTCAAAACCCGGTGTTAGAGGGGGTCTTATTTCAGTTCAAAATAGAGATGACCTTGATATCTTCTATATTATGTGATGCTTAATTTTTTTTTACTGTCTACCTATGTAATCTTGGGGAGATTGGTAAAAATAGAAGCCATTTATAGACCGTGAGATGAAATGAGTCTCATAAACTATACTACAGCCTTTTTCAAAGTATAATTTTGATGGATACAGACTTCTAAAAGATTTCCTGTAGTATTTTCCACATTATTTCTTAAGTTTTAGATCCAACCTATCCCTGGAATAATGTGCTTTTCATATCAGAAGACTGAGGGTTCAAGTCTCTTCATGATTGCTTCGGTTTTAGGAGACATAGCATGATATAGTGGATAGCATACTGAAAGTAGAATTAGGAATACATGGAGTCAAATCTTAAGCATTTTCCTAGCTGTGTGACCCAAGGAAAATTACTTGACCTCTCTGTGCTTCAGACTATTTTATTATAAAATAAAGTGGTTGGACTGATGATCCCTAAGGCCCCTTAGAGGTCCAGATTGATGATCTATAATTACCTGTCTACACATAAATTATCATCACATTAATTACTGAATTGTTCTTTCCATATTAATAATAATAGCTGGCATTTTCACAGGTTTTCCTGCTGTCCTTATTACAGGGTATAAAAAATATATGCTTTTTATTGAAGGATTTAGGGAGGGAGAAAAAATAAAATTATGCCAAAAGTGAGAGCAAGTCTCTCACTTTACTCATTCCTAAATTTATTTTGCCAATTGAACAATATAAAATTATTCAACATAAATATATCATGAAAAATGATTGTGAAAAATGGTTGTAAGTAAGATGATGTGTTTTGTTAAGTTGATTCTCCTTTTTCATCATTACTCACTCCTAGAACAATGTCAATTATTACAGTTTTCAGAGAGAACACTGCCGCATGATAGGGCCTCTCCCCAACCAGTCCCATGTTGTAGTGTCCTCCATCCCCAATAACAAGAAAAACAATATGGATTTACCCATGAGCGGAGTATCACCAGATTTGGTACATAATACCCTCTGTCTGACTTTTCATTACTTCCATCACCAAATTCATACCTTCACCTCTGTATCCTTGTGTGCTTTTAGAAAGAACTTATGGTACTTTCTACTATCACTCTGCTGCTGTTCCTGTTTATGGCTGTTGCCTTTATTCACTCTTTTTGTAATTCTGTAGTTTGAGATATTTGAAAATAAAATACTATCTCTAGTTATAGTTTTTTTTTCAAAAATGATTCAAATATTGCTTTGTTTTTAAGCATCCATCTTTTTCATGTATGATTAAGCTCAGATTTGCAAATTTGGAGTTCTACTGGAGTTCTACTGCTCTTTGGAGCACATTATTCCATTTCTTCCTACTTTTTCTAGTGAATAAAAAGTACACTTGAGTTATTAAAATATCATTGACATTGTATTTGAAGGTCTTTCACCTCAATGCTTAGAGAAATTTGTTTCTTAATTGCTGCATTAAATTTGCTTACAATGTATTTGTCTTAGAATTTGCTTTCTTGAATTTTATTTATCTATTTTTGGAAAGGATTTGTGACTTCTGATTGGTATTTAATTTACTTTCTTCAGAAATTCTGGGCAGTTATCTTCCATTATTTCCTTCATTATAATGTTAAGGGTTTTTTGTTGTTGTTGTTATTGTTCTTTTATGTTCTTCTGATTAGGCTGTCTCTGCTGATCCTGTCTTTGAGATCTGTACATTATGTTTGCATACTAACGAGATTTTCTTTTCATGTTAATGGGTTTTTTTCCTCTTCTTCTAGATTTTCCTTCATTTCTATGTATTATCACTCCAAATTTATCAGTCTTTGTTTCTATGGTGGAAATTACCATTGCAGATTCTCATTTTTCTGTTCTGCCCATTATTTTTTTTTATTATAAAGCAGACCATAAATCCCACTCTCATAATTCTCATTACATTTTAGAACCTCTCAGGAATACTGTGGCTTCATGTTCTCTTCAAGTTCTATATGGTTCTGTGTCTCATTAAGAGTTAGATTCTTGGGGGTGGCCAGGTGGCACAGTGAGTAAGAGCACTGGCCCAGCAGTTGGGAGACCCGGGATCGGTTCCGGCCTCAGATACTTATCACCCACACAAAATAATTGGCTGTGTAACCTTGAGCAAGTTACTTAACCCCAATTGCTTTTTTTAAAAAAAGTGTCTTTATCTTTGATTAGCAGAATTTATTCAGAGAAGACTGAAATAATTTTCTAGATCTAGAGGTCATATTTCCTTTTGTTGTTACTGTTTTCCTTATTAATTTATCTGCTTATGTTCAAGATTTTTGGAATTATTTTTTCCCTTAATTGATTTTGATATTTTTCCCCTTCTTTTCCTGCTATCACTCAATATCTGACCCATTTCTCTCTAATTGTTTTCCTTGAGGACTAGATCTCAAAACATCTGTCTCCTTCTATGCAGAGCAATTAATGGTTCACCAGGCTAGTTCTCTGTCTCAAGTGACATTTCAGTGGTGAGAACTGGCCCCAGCTGGATGTTGTGGTCTTTCCCTCAGGATTAATGGAGTGTTGAACAGCCCTCCTAGCCCCCACAGACCCACACACCTTGTCATGTCCCAGTGTCCTGTCCCAATCCCTCTCTTCCTTAGTTCTTTGGCCAGGCACTGATAGTTCAGACCTTAATGGTGCTGGTGCTATGGGGTTCTACAATTTGATACATGCTTTACTGATACTATGGAATTGTGGCCCATCTCTGTAGGCTTTTGCTCCAAGAGGGCCTGTGTTTTGGTGGTAGGTTTTGTTGTAAACCTGTGTCATATCCTTAGGTCTGTGTTGCAGCCTCATTGCAGGTAGCATAGAAAGGTGAAGGAGAGGTACTAAATGAGCTCAGGGTTAATAAGTACATTTTTTAAGATTTTTGTATCCTAGACTGTGGAGACAGCTGAAGTTATTTTATCTTTTGCAGAAAATTTACATTTTAGAACAGTTTGAGAGGTTCTGGGGATCAGAGAAAAAGTTTAATTTTCCACACTTTTTGTTCATGTGACCCAGAAATTCAGAACATTAACTTAAAAAAAATTATCCTTTGTACTTTCAAAAAATAATAAAAATCCAAATATTGTTATTTCACCTGCAGTATTTGGGAGTGTCCTAAAGCTTGTCTTGATATTCTCACTGTTTTAACTATTTTGTTTGACAACTTCAGTGATATATACAATTCAAGTTCAAGTATAAATACAATTTGAGTACCTATTCATAAATTGTGATATTTCATATAATTGCTAACTTCCAAATAATAGTGGTTCCAATTTAAATAGACTTTAATCATAATAATTTTTCTACATTACTATATATATATACATTCATACACACATATATTGCTTTTTGGAGGGCAATTGGGGTTGACTTGCCCAAGGTCACACAGCAATTTTTTGTGATAAGTGTCTGAGGCCAGATCCGAACCCAAGTCTTCCTGCCTCCAGGACCGGTGTTCTATTCACTGCACCATGTAGCCACCCCCCCCCCCCCCTTTACTATATTCTTTAAGCAATTTAATCACTTGTAGAAAGAAAGATCATCAGTTAGACATAGCCATAAGCTAAAGTGAGTTACTTGGAGGAGATAGGGTGATGCAAGACCCAGAACCATAGCTGGGAATTGAGACTTGACTTGCATTCTTAGAATCGAAGCATAGCTCAAAGTATTGATTTCTGGGGGCTAAGTGAAAGATATTGAACCCTTTTATGACTTCTACGTTTCTGCTTTTCTTTCACTGCTTTTGTCAGCACTCTGGGGCAAAACCCCATTTCACTCCAGTAAAAAGCTATGGGTGGTAAATCACAAGATTTATGTGATTTTCTGTCATATAGATATCCAAAATGTATGCTCCCATTGTCATTTATTAGTATAGTGTCCCTGGGAAAGTCACTTTTCTATGTTATTCTATTTCTTCATATGGAACATGAGTGAATTAAAGTAGATGATCATAGAGCCCAGGGATTATATTAATTTTTGATACAAAGGAACTTAGAGATAAAATCTTTTAAAGAAGAAATAAATATCCAGAAAAAATAAATTAATTACCTTATGTCACATAGGAGACAATAGTCAGTAGAGTCAACTACTATTTGAACAGCTCTTCAAATCTACACCTTTTGATGACAAATCAATCCTATGCCATACCTACTGAGCCTACTACTACTAGTAGCTAGGTGATATAGTAAATAGAACTCTGGGCCTCTAGTCAGAAAGCCAGCAGTTCAAATATAGCCACAGATACATACTAGTTGTGTCATCCTGAGCAAGTCATTTAAGCTATATCTGACTCAGTTACCTCAACTATAAAATGAATAATAATTATACCTACCTCAAGGGATTGTTATGAGGACTGAATAAGGTAAAATTTGTACAATGCTTAATTCAATTCCTGGCACATAGTAGGTACTTAATAAATACTTGCTTCCTTTGTTTTAAGTTGCACAATTGGAGTTCATTTCAAAAATTTATTTGACAAAGATTTATTGCGAAAGACCTACAGAAAAGCAAGCCATTTCCTTAATTTACTTAACATTCTTTTAAAAAATACATACAGGTAATTAAATCTATATGTTTATATAAATCTTTAGCTTGCCATGAAACAATCTTCACTGCAGACAAATGCTTTTGGCAAGAGTGAATAAATTTAAGTTAGAAATAGCCCAATTATTTGTAGCAGCAAGCACCCCAAGCATCCTCAGGGTGGCTGCCCATACAGGTTCTTGGATCTGCTTTGATAAAGGAAAGCAACTCAAAATAGGTTAACAAGCTTACTTTAATCAGTCAGACATATATCGTTTACCTTGTTCAGGGGAAAAGGGCAGCACCCCGAACTTCAAAGTACACAGACAGAATTATCAAGACAGAAACAGATCTAGTAGACAGATTTCAAACTGTCCAACCATTACATCCATACCCAGTCAACATCTGGGTTTCAACATCTGGGTTTTTTCAAAGCCGGGGGGCTCAGGACAACAGCTTCCCAGAATCCATATCAAATCACAGAACACTTTTCAAAGTGAGCCCCCAAACAAAGCCTCACATCAGGGCTTATATAGCCTTCTCCTGGCTCAGAGAATGTAACAACCTTATTGACTCACTGGCCAATCAAAAAGTATCTACAGAAAAACAAGCCTGCCGCCCCAGGCTCCAGGTGCACTTTAGCCTGGGACAGGGAAGATCTTTAAAATTTACATTCCCATTACATTATTTAAAATATTTGAAAATCATTCATATTCCTGATATCAGTAGCATTTCTGAAAATATTTTCTATAAGAATTTGGAGAGATAGAATGACAAGATAACTTTCTTGAAACTCAGTTTTACTATTTCACATTCAAAATCTAGACCCTAGTAAAAAAAAAAAGCTTTCAGTATATGCTTTCTCACAGTGCAAGAGAGATATATCAAAGTAAGATTTAGTAGAGTTCACTGCATCTTTTTTTGAGTTTAAGGAAGTAAACATTTTAAAACATACATATAAACAAATACAGAAATGATTTGTCATATTTTTTTTTAAAGCAATTGGGGTTAAGTAACTTGCTCAAGGGTACACAGCCAGTTATTTCTGGGTGAGGTGCTAAGTATCTGAGCCTGGATTTGATCCCAGGTCATCCTGACACTGGGGCTGGTGCTCTTACTCGCTGTGCTACCTGGCCGCCCCATGATTTGTCATTTCAAAGATGACAATATAAGAATCCAGGATTCTCTATCCACTTCCCTCCAACCACCTTTACCTTCAGGATACACGAGTTTTCTTTCATGGGTAATATCATGTCATTATAAATAAAGTATAGCGTTTGAAGTAAGGAAGACAAATTTAAATCTCATTCTAGTTATTTATTGCCTGTGTGATCCTAATCAAGTCTCAATCTTTCTTAAGCTTCGTTTCCTTAACTTAAACATAAGGAAAATTACAGCATTTATTTCACAAGATCATTGTAATGATCAAATGAGATAAATGATACACACATTGTTATTTCTCATGTTTTTCAATAGTACTTGTTGTGATTCTTCTCTTACTTTTCAATGAAGTCCAGATAAAATTGGACACAAGTCACTATTCTGTTATTGTCCTTTTATATTTAATGTTTTATGGTCTATAGTACAGTAGAATAAATATGTTTTAGTTAAATAAAATATTAGGGCATGGGCTGATATTTATTAGACTTACTAAAAGCATCCTTAGTATAAATCCATTAACTGTACATAAAGGACAACAGAGTTGATATGCATCTCACCCACTTCTCACATGGTTTTCTTCTCCTTTAATAGTTCTCAATAATTTGAAAACATTCCATTCTCTTGAGAGTGTAAATTATGAGCATTTAGAATTATGATATCTCTTAAGAACATAAAGTTTTGGGGGCACCTAGGTCGTGGAGTGAATAGAGAACTGGCCCTGGATTCAGGAAGACCTGAGTTCAAATCCAGCCTCAGACACTTAACACAAAAAAAACCCAGCTGTGTCACCTTGGGTAAGTCACTTAACCCCAATTGTCCTCCAAAAAGCAAAAAAAAAAGTGAAGTTTTTTTTGTAGATCAACCTTATGTCTAGATAATTATGGATAACAGTTTGGTTTATAATAATGGTAGGTAGTACAGTTATTTGAGCTATCTAGGACATTTTGAGTTTTACATTTGTGATACGAGAATTTGTCACTTTTCCTTGCAATAAATACAGTGAATTTCCAATGTACAATTCTAAGTATGAGGTCAAGACATGTCACTTATTCACTTGATGGTAATTTTTTATAGACTTCAGTAATATGTTACATATATTTTATCTTTTCTTTGCATACTGAAATTTTAAGACTAAGTGAAGACTGTCTAGGGATAACCCTCATACAATTTCTTTACATAATTACATGGTCTTGAATTGACATCATAATTCTCCACATTTCCACAAACAATGATCATAACTTCATCATTTACTCAGTCTCCTTTTGTTGACATTGAGGGTTGAGTTGGTACCAATGTTATCCATGGAGACAGAACTTTCTATTCCATTTTCGATACTAATTGTTTCATAGGGTCCATCAGGATGTAAATTACTTTTGCTTACATTTCAAAAGCATGTACAAACTAGTACTGAATGAAGTAATGTATGCTAATTCCAAAAGTATTGTGTATGTATTTAATCTGTTTTTCATATTCTCTAAAATGCTCTAAGAAGAGGGTGTGTTTGTTTTGTATATTTATCTTAGGAAGATATACGCTGTGATTCATTAATATTGAAAAAAAATTCATTAGAATATTTTCCAAATCTACTGAGATGCATTTTACAGTACTAAAAGTGGACATAAAGGCCATTGTTTTTGTATATGGAGGTCCCATTCAACCTTTAGTTCAGCATCCTAATTAATATTTTAGCATATTTTACCATTGTCTTCTCTTTGATATCTTTGTGCTTTTTGTGAATTACTGGGAGGAAACAAAGGTATTTGGGGGCATAGGTATGCACCTTCTTTCATTGGTTCATTGTGACCACCAAATTAAACTTCAAAACCTTTAGTTTCTATCCCTTTTTTGTACACTAAGAATTTTGCTTTCTCAGAGTCCATTGCTATTTTGATTCTGAGGATGAAAGGTATGTAACTTGTTTTCTCCCCAGTATAGCAACATTGCTTGATATTATCCATGTATATCATAGATTAGTAAGACATTTAGTTTGATTGCCTCTTTAACTTGGAAGCTATACTTAGTTATAGTTAGGATGGATGATGAAGGATTGAAGGTTAAGTAAAACTGGACTTATACTATCTCCCCTCAAATGTCATGTTTAATATGAAGCAGAAAGTATATAAATATATGCATAATTAGGCTATATTTGGAAGGAATGCTAGTATTCTCATCATTTAGTAATATGTATGTATATACATATATAATTTTTTCTTTAAAAACACAATATGTCTTACAACTGAAAGGAACTTGCTAAAGTACATTTCCAGTAATTCATTTCCCACTAAGAAGTGTTTGAGATAAAAATTATGAATATTATCTTCCCCTGTCACACTCAAGTTTTCTAGAAGATCTAGAGCTGTGATCACAACCATTTATTCTGCAATTCTATTATTCATTTCATTAATTATGCACATACTTTTTCTTCCTATTTGGCTAAAATTATACTTTTTAAGTCTGATTTCTTGTGACCATACAAATAACCAGTCATTGTCATATCATTTTCTTTTCTTTCCTTTTCTTGGGGAGGGTAGTGGTTTCTCAAGTTTGATTTGATAAGCTTTCAAGTTTTTGTAACTTTTTTTCTTGCTACTAAGACTTTTGATTTCAGCTGAATGCAATCTAGACATTTTTATATGTTTTAGTCTTTTTATAGTCCTTTATATTTGATGAACGTTCTTGGCTTTTCTTTTTTCAGAATACTCCCATAGTAGTTTACTATTATATATTACATACATGTTTATTTTATATATTTATTTGTGTGTGTATATAAATATACACACATATATATGATACATACACATATATGCATATACAGGCATATATGTAATATTTAGCATTAATAATAATATGTGTGTGTGTGTGTGTGTGTGTGTACAAAAGAAGACACTCACAGGTCATTGAATTAAAAAAGGTGATTTATTTCTCCTTAGATGAAGGATAGTAAAAAAGTAGAGGAATTGAGGAAACTTTGAGTTGATTCAGCTGAATGAAGTCCCATTCCCTGAGGTATCTATAGCTGTCCGGCAACACATCAGAGAGAGTACCTGGAGCTCCTCAAGTGAACAGAAAATGGTGTCAACAGCTACAGCTGTTTAGTGTTCTGAGTAACTTAAATCCCATGGAAGATCTCAACAGTTTTTAAAGGAAAAATTAACCCAGCCTTCATGGAAGCGTGACTTGGGATATTGTTATAACCACACTAAGGTAGCATTCGAGTTTTTTATTTCATTACCAGCTAGATATGTGTAATGTAATGCCAAGGAAAGGCAACTTCCCAAGGTTCAAAATACCAGCATAGGTGCTCTCCATTTTATTCAGTGACAAATTAAGAACAGAGGGAATCAAAATATGACATCATTCAAAATACAGCATTTGCTAAGTGGGATTAAATAATCTCCAAGTACTACCCCACCCCAGGACCTTATATTCATTCAATCAATTACAAAGTCCCTGTTTTAAATACTACTCCACCCCTAGGCTGTACCTTCATTTAGTCCATCACAAAGCCCCTCTTCTCAAATAGAGATTAGTTTCCAATCATAAGTAAAGTACATTCATTTGTTCAACCATAGAACACAAAAAGGTCAAAAGTTCCCCACCCCTGGATCACAATTGAATCTACCCCAGAGTTACAAGTTTAAGCACAGCACTTAATACACAAATGGAGGTCTTTTCTTCATCTTGACAAGAGGCAAGTTCTCAGCAATCTTTGTTCCTGGGGAGACAAAGCTTAGCAAGGCCACAAGATACATTGCCAGTCTCTTCATTAATTCATCCTCTGTCTGCAGAACAGTCCTAGAACCCCTGAAAACATTAGCAAAACCCTCTTCCAAGATTTCTGTAAACATACAACAAGAAAATCCTTCTTCAGGGCTTCTGAACCAACAGAAAGGTTCCCAGACCCCTGAAACAACGGCACTGTCCTTCACCAGTGGACAGTATTCACTCTCTGTCTGCAGGACAGTCTCAGTAGCTCTTAACCAACAGCCAGGTTCCAGAACTTCTTCAACAACAGGACTGTCTTTCACCAGTGGACAAATCTGGCAAAACAACATCAAAACAGACAAAGTACCAGCAAAACAGCCATGTCTCCTCAGTCCTTGGCAGCTCCGGGGGCAGGTCTCAAAAGTCCAGGGCAATTCAAAGTGGCCCTCAGCAATCCTCTCAGTCTCTCTCTCTGCCTCCACAAGGGTGCTGCTTCCAAAAAGTTCTCCTGATTCTCTCTTGTGTCTCTCCAAATCTACAGTCACCAGCTCCTCCCAGTTCAGCACTTTCTTTTCAAGTCAACAAGTCCATCCCACAGGTGGGATTAACAAGCTCTGGGTTTTAACACAATCAATTTGAAAACCAAGCCAATACAGGAGAATCTTTATATTCCATTACTATCACAATATGACATAATCTCCCAATGTCTTGCTGATCGTGTACCTGGGGTCTAGATCAATTTGTGAAACCAACTTGTAAAACCAGTCTGTGACTTTGTAACTGCACTTTGTTTTGTAAAGTTGTAACTGCAATTTGTCCTTTCCCACCCTTGAGATCTGCCCCTTCTCCCTATCCCACACTCCACCTAGACAACACCCTGTGACCCCTTTGTTCTTACTTAATGTCTTCTGGGCCTGGCCCACACCCTCCTTTATCCTTGCCTTTTGTCTCCTTAACGACCTGGCCCAAATCTTATCTAAACTATCTATTCACATGCTCCTCTTGGTCAGCTCTGACCTTTGTCTATGCACTGAGGCCCCTCCTGTCTGGTCAGCCCTGACAATGGCAGCCCTAACCCTTTAAAGGTAAAAGCATGTACCCCTCTCACTTGCAGGTCCCCTAAAGGACTCTTGCTCGCTTCACATGGAAGCGTAACAATAAACTTCTACAACTCTCACTCCATTTAAGCCTGAGAACTTGAATTCTTTCCAGATGTTATTGCAGGTTTTCTGGTCTTAGATAAGATCATAATTCCTGCTGCAACTATTGGAATCCCCCCACTGCCCCCATCATTGCCACATGTCTTTAAAAAGTCTCTTAACTGTGTTCTTCTTATAAAACATCTTTTTTTAGATATACTCCTAGATAACACCTTTCCTCTCCTGGTTTTTATTATGGCAATGGATGTCACATAGATTGCTGTGGGTAGGTCCCAGAAATAGTTTTTCAACTTTCTGACAAATACTATGGGAGAAAGCATTCATTATGTTGGATATAGTAGAGCCTGACTTAAAAATACTTTTAGTGTAAATAAATTTGCTAGTTGAAGCAATATGGTCAAACTCAAAAAGGATTACTTGGTATTCCTGCCTAAGGATACCTATTTCCTTTCAAAATCCTTTAAGGTATCAGTGTTCCTTTTTGTATTCCATTTCGTTATGAGACATAATTTCTGTAGTTTTCATTAAATGAACATCTCAAAATACTTCAGGAACTTTAATTTACATTCCTTAAAATATTAGTAGGTAATATTTATTATCTCTTTATCTATTATAGGCTTAAGGACAGTTTTTTAAGTTCCTCTAGCCTGATCATAAATACATTGTTGTGTGACTTAAAGTTGAGAGTCTAGAACCTTAAGCTTTAACTCTTTTGTGGAGAAAAGTCTATTACAAAACCAAACCCTGCTGGAACAGCATAATGATATTACCAAAAGACAGGTAATAGAATAAACAAGGCTTGTGTTGTTCCACCAAATACATTGTCATTGCCAAATGTGATACCTAGTTATACACCCTTCACATGTACATGTTTTCCCTCTATACTTTCCCCTTTTATATGTACTACATAGACTTGCAATCTCTTTCCACTTGTGCTATGTATATTTCAGGTAAGGTTTGCTCTGGAGTTAAAGGAGAAATATTATTTTGGTATATTCTTCCTATGCTATGTAATTAGATAACTTTATTCTGAACTAAGTGTATATTATGGATTATGTCTACATGAGTATAGATAATTGGGGCTTTCTTGGTTAAAGTTTTGAATGCATTGAGACACAAAGAAATATTGAATATGCAATAGAATTTCCATGACTCTCACATGTGAACAACGGATATCCCAGATACTACACATTGAAAAATCTTTGCACTGAATTGCGATTTTAGATGGGGGACCAGAATTAGCAAAGACATTGAGGGTAAAACAGAACATGAGAGTATAATAAATATGCAAATATGTCAAAGAGCTAAGATCCCATGAAAGAGAGTGATGGGAAATCAGTTTGGAAATGCTGGTCATACGTTTCAATGGAAGGCCTTGAATGACAGCTTGAATTGTTTGGATTTGCTTTCTTCGACAATAAAATGTCACCAAAGATTCTTTCTCAGTAGAGTGCCATGTTGAAAAATATTTTAGGATGACTAATTTGAGTAGCAATATATAAATGATGACTCAGAGCACAGGTGGTCAGTTACTAGGTTAGAACAACATTTTTAAATTAAAAAAAATTCTATATTCATTACAGAGGAATAATTAAGAAGATTTGCTGGTTGACTGAGTGATAGGAGGAAGGATAGAAATGACTCAGGTTCCAAATTTGGATTTAAGAAGTCAGTGATGCCAATGAGAATATGTAGGGTTGTATGGTTTGACACAAGTTGGGAGGAACAGTTAATGTTGTATAATGATAAATTTCAGATTGCAGTTAAATGAAAGAGTACAGATGTCCTGTGCCAACTTTGAGATTATAAATTGGAAAATATAAAGAGAAGTGATCCAGTCTAGATATTTTCAAAATGGGAGTCATCAACTTAGGGGCAGTAGTGGAAGTAGAGAGAATAGGCAAACTGTCAGAGGAGTTATTTGTAAAGGGAGAGGGGAGGACCCTGGATGGAACCTTGAGGTGTGTACATATTTATATGGTCTTTGCCAGGGAGAATGTTTAAAACCACTGAAGAGAAGCAAATTGCTTCCAAGCACCATTAAATACTTTAAAGGATCTCACTCACACATAATTGATATGCTAATTATAAATTATTCTTATTAAGCCACTAAAGCAATAACCAAAGGGGCTCTACTGGGCAATATCTGCCTACCTTACCTCCAATCACTACCTATAGAGCTAAAAGTTTTGTTCTATTTCCTTTAAAACATTATTAATTTGTAATTTTAACCAATTTATACTGAGCTTTCCCATAAGTAATCCAACTTTTTGAAAGTTTACCATATATCACATCCTTGCTTTTAAATATTTTTTCTATGATAATTTAGAAAACTATCAAAAACTTGAATTTATTTGGCTAGAGATCAATTTTGGCTGAATTTTCTAGAGTATTTAGTCATAATACCCATATAACTAGTCCAGCTATAAGGCCTAAGGGTTCACAAATCCAGAGTTATAAGGAAATGACCATGTAGTACACCTACTTCATTTTAAAGATGAAAAAACTGAGGCCCATAGAAATTACATAATTTTCCAGGATCATACAGGTAGTAATTGGCAGTCAGAATTTGTACTACCACATTCATACATTCATTACACTAAGTTCAGTACTCTCTCCACTATACCATGCTGCATTGATAAATGACTAATCACTGAATTTAGGTAGTCTAAAACAAATGTTCATATGACTTTAATCAATTCATATAACTTCTTTCAGTTTAAGTTTTCTTTCAAAACAAGTAGGTCTTCTCTTGGGTAGGACTGTAGGATTTTTAAAAAATGTATCTTGTAGTTTCAGCTGTTATTAATTTTATTTCCCTTTGCTTCTAAGGCACACAAGATGTTTTTATGTGTATATGTCGCAAAATATTCACATGTTGTCAAAATAGAGTCAAGCTACAAACCTGCCTAGAGCATGAAATTGTGCTATTATACATTGCATATGAAAATCTGTCACATTTTATTCTATCATTTTCACTAAGAGCCAGAGAGAGCCAAATCTTAAAATGTGTTTCCTTCAATATGTGCTAAAATGCCTCTTAGGAGACCAAGGAGCCATCAGCACAGAGGAAGAGAGAAATTTAATTTAAAAATAGATTTGGTTCCCTAAAGTCCTATAAAAATGATGGGTCATACTATTGTTAGATCATCTAAAGCATAATTTTGACATGACCCAGCTATCTTCACCCCCAAAAAGGGATTCAATAACCTAAAGTTAAAAACAAAGGTAGCAAAATACCACCTAAAAGCTGAATCTTTTAAGAGGATTGAAATTATTGTACACCATGCTGACTTACTTAAAATGACAGGGAGCTTGACTGCAGATTACTAAATTCTTTGAATTAAGGAGAAGCCCAGCAAACACGATTAAAAATGAAGATGATGGGCCTCCCAAAATGCACTTTGTTCATTTATCTTGACAAGTGTAGTTCAGTACCAATTATTGGATAATGCTTCAGGGTAGACTAGTAAATTTCCTCTAACATATTTTGTGAAAATAGTTTAGTGTGAGTGATAATGAGGTCTCACTCCAGCTCTCAGCTAATGATTTGCTGCTGAGAAATGGAGTAAGACTGCAGGATTTGGGAGGAGAATGATGGGGTCTGCAAGTTATGGAAATGACACTTAACAAGCTCCATTTAATGGGCAACTATTTTATCTGCATGGAGTGAGAAATATATTCTTGACAAATTCTACCGGTGTAAAGACTCTTTGGTGAACCTTAGGTTTCCATCTATCCAGATATGAAATACTGAAGAATAAAGCTCACTTTGTAGTGGTTGAAATAGCTAAATGATTTTAACTACAGAGAGGAAAGGTAAACCAATATACAAGGTGTTTTGGCCCCTCCATTTTCCATTTTAAAACTTAGGTTATGAAGCTGGGGAGCATCTCATTACTTTAATGGGTCTATGAAGTTATGTATTTGAATATTCCCATCCCCACCCATGACTTCTCACTTGTCCATGTATTCTGGAAAGTTTTCATGAAGCATGTACTTAGTGACCTACAAGACCTATTCTAGATCTCTTGAGATTATTTGCATATTAATGTAGCATATAGTCTGTTCATTGATTTATTGTTTGCTACAGCCCCAGAACTGGCTCACCTCTTTAGGACAATCATATATCTGTTGACTTGATAACACTTCTCTTGTATTATTCCTAACTGGTAATGTGCTTTAGCCTGTTCACCATAAACCTCTCCACTGCCCTTGAAGTGATATTCTGCTTTAATCCTTATTGTTTTCCATAACTAGAAACCATACCTTACCCTGGGCAGAGCACTCTTGTTAAGAATATAGCTTTTGTTCACATGTATAGTTGATATACGATTGTTTGGCATCTCTGTAAGAGGGGTAGAAGAGAAGGAGAGAATCTGGAACTCAAAATTTAAAAATAAATAATATACAAAAATAAGAGGTCATTTAAATATACAATCATTTTAACATAAGACCAGGAAAGATGGTTACATTTGAACTGTGAATTTCCATTATGTATAGTTTTTAATGCATTTACATTAAATTTCAACAAGACAATCACTATTTAATTCCACAAAAGCATTCTACCTTGATCTCCTTTTATTAAATCTTGGGCTCAGCTCATTATTCACACTCACTACAGATCTGAGATATGATTCTCATAGTATCTTCTACAGAGTTCCCATTTTTAAGTATACTTCAAACTACCAATAGGAGTACAGGATTGTAGATTTAAAGAAAGAAGGGATCATAGTGAAAAGTCATCCAATTCTACCTCCTCATTATTCAAATGATGGAATCTTGACCCAGTCAGGTTTAGTGAGTTACTAAGGTGACAAAAACGTGAAGTGTCTAAGAAAGAAATTGCATCCAGAGTGGCCACAGTACTTTATCTCCTATACTACTCGGTCTCTCAAGCATCACCTTGCTCATCTATATCTATTTTTAATGAATAGATTTTGATGTTTAATAAAGAAGGTTCTGTCTCATCCAAATATGCCAATGGATCTAGTCATAAGCATACTAAATATTTATTATTTGCCTACTATATGCCAGGCACTGTGCTAAATACTGGGGATAAAAATAAGAAATAAAACAGTTCCTGACCTCAGGGAACTTACAATATAATAAGGAAAAATAACACACAAAAGAAAGCTGGAAAGCAGTATGGTGGTGTGGGGCATAGGTTGGAATGAGGAGAAGGTCTACCCAGCACAAGGTAATGGTAGATAAATCGATTTTTCCAAAATGAGTGCATTGGCTGGGAAATGAGATGTCTGGGGATAGATACTAAGGTAAGAGGGAGAGAACAGAACATAAATCTACTAGACACTTTTGGAACCAACTAGAAAATTCTATCTAGGATAATTTGATTTGTGAGGCACCAAGAAAGAAGAGAGTATAAAGTCAGAGAAGAGCAGTGGTTGAGGAGAGAGGTACACAAGTATGAGCTGGGGGTTGGAGCAGAAAATCATTCAGAACAAAGGAGATAAAGGCTCAAAATTAATAAGCAAAATAAAAATAAGAGTATATATATATATTTACTATTGTGGGAAGCAAATAGGCAAGTCAGTGGAGTCAGGAAAACCTGAGTTCAAATCTTATCTCAGTTACTAACTGTATGTCCCTATGCAAGTCACTAAACCTCAATCTGCTTTAGTTTATTTAATTGTAAAATGAGGATAACAATATCACCTACCTCACAGGGCTATTGTGGGAATCAATGAGATAACACCTTTAAGATGCTTAGCATGGTACCTGGCACATAGTAGGATAAATGTATGTGTGTTCCCCTGATAAGAGTATAAATCAGACTGCTACTACAGGTCTATAACTAAGCCAAGAGTGAATGAGTTATAGGCAGGGAGTGCTATTAAATATTTCATGAATGACTTCCAAAAATGACATATTTTCAAGTTTAACCTATATCATTATTATATTTTCCATTGCCATTTCAGTCTATGCAAACAACAAAACAATAAATCAAACCTCCCAGGTTAAATGTTCTCACTGAAAATTTAACAATCAGCTCTGTCAAGCTGGCTCCAGCACATTCCAGTCTCAAACATGGAGCAAAGTATCTTTTCTAGGAACTGTTTCCCACATCAACCAGAGGAATTGGTTGTCATCTACCTTTCTATCTTAATTTTACATTGCTCTTGTCCCAAAATCATGTTATAACTAGTCTAGATGACTAGGGATTACTTGAATTGAACACTCCATCTTCTGGATTTTGGCATTATCACAAGTTGTCCACCATGCCTAAAAAGTTCTTCCTAACTCAGATTCTTTAACTTCCATGAAGACATCCTTAACCTCTACCTCAATTGTCATTTGTCTGGGTGTTCTAGCTTAGATTCCAAATAAGGTTCTCTGACATTGTTTTCTGTGTCCAAATACTTGCAGTCTTTCTGTTGAACAAAGCTTCCCCTCCCTCAAGCCAATTTTTTAAAATCAGCTCTACAGAAGCATTGAGAAGATATATCATGAATACATTTTCCAAGAAGAGAATCAGAAGATATGTTGAACATGTCAAAACCTAAGTAGAATCATATGATTTATTTTTTATTTTTAAAGCAATTGGGGTTAAGTAACTTGCTCAAGCTTACATGGCCAGTTATTTCTGGGTGTGGTGCTAAGTATCTGAGCCCGGATTCGATCCCCCAGGTCATCCCGGCACTGGAGCCACTGCTCTTACTCACTGAGCCACCTGGCCACCCCTAAGCAATTGGGGTTAAGTAACTTGCTCAAGGTTACACGGCCAGTTATTTCTGGATGTGGTGCTAAGTATCTGAGCCTGGATTCTATCCCCAGGTTATCCTGACAGTGGGGCCGGTGCTCTTACTTGCTGAGCCACCTGGCCGCCTGATTTTTTTTTTATTTTAATAGAAGCAGATGCTTTGTTATTAATGTGGAAGTCCTTTCTGTATAAGCTAGGTACAGTAGTTGCAGTTAGATTCTCTCTGTCTCTCTATCTCTCCTTGTCTTTTTCTCAAACTGTCTTCCATCTCTTTGATTTTCCTTCTACTATATGTATTTCTATATGTTGTATGTGCTTCATTGATTATAAACTCATTAATGATAAAGAGTTTTATTTCTGTCTTTGTATTCCTGGTACTTCACATAGTGCACACACATAGTAAGGGCCTGATAAATGTTTGCTGAATAGAATTGATTTGAGTCACATTAGAGGACACAGAAATTTAGAGCATGAAATACCCACATGAATAGTGGTCAAAGATAATGAGCATTAAAGGAAGGCAGTTGCATTTGGTATTTATCAGATCATAGGTGGTAACCTTTGAGAAAACATTTTCATTCCAGTGATAGCAACAAATAGAAGGATGAATGGGGAGGGTGGTGGTAAAGCTAGTTTGAAAAGGATTAAGAAGAGAGTGTTTGAAGATGCTGTACAAATGACCCCAAAGTCCAAATAATGAGTACTAACTAGTTTCTCTAAACTTTTTTAAAATAAGTTTTTTTTCTTATATCACCATAGTGTCCCATGTATTCCTCCCCTGTTGCCTGCCTTTTCATGAGAGACAAAATATATGGCAAAATGTATTATTAGAGAAGAAAATAACTAATGGATACATCTAGATAACTCAAAAATATGTGTAACTTATAACCACTGTCATCCCCAAACATCCACAAAGGGGTATGTTAGGTCTTCTAATATATCTTCATTTCAATCCCACTTCATCTTTATAAGTTTGTTACATTTATTTTTTTAATTTTGGTGCATCATTCTTTTTTTTCACTTAGATTTTTTTTGGTTAACCTGTCCATTTTTTGAAGTTTGCATACTTCACACTGCATCAGTTCATGTAGATCTTCTATGTATTCTTCACACACATATTCTACTAGAGAGTAATATCACATCATATTCATGTAACACAATTTGTTTGATCATTCTCTAATTGATGGATATCTACTTTGTTTCCAATTTTTAGCTATCACAAAAGTGCTGAGCCAAAGGTTTTGGAGTATATGGGGATTTTTTCTTATCAATAGCTCTCTAGATAAAAAGGAAGTAATGTACTCTCTGGTTGAAATAATGTAGACATTTTAGTCACTTTGTTTCCATAATTCCAAGTTGCTTTCCAAACTATTTGTACCAACTCACAATAATGTATTTGTGTTCCTGTCCTAGTTCAACCTCTCCAGTTGTAATTCAGCGTTACTGTTTTTGTCATCTTTGCTAATTTGCAAGTTGTGAAATGAAGATTTGGGTTATTTTTATCTGCTTTTCTCTCATTATTAATGATTTGAAGGATTTCCTTCATGTGACTGTAAATACTTTGAAGTTCTTTTGATAATTATATATTAATATCCTTGGACCATTTAGTTGTTAAGCCTTTTTCAGAGAAATTTGATTTGAAGAATTTTTTTCCTATTTGTCTACTTCTGTTCTTATCCTAGATGCATTAATGTTTTCAGTTTCTCTCTTCCACTGAAAATACAGCATTATGTTCCTTTAATTTATGTTGGTTTACTCTTTTTTGTAAAGGTAGCTGTGGGGCAGAACCAAGATGGTGTAGAAAAGGCAAAAGCTTGAATACGCTCTCTCAAATTCTCTTCCAAACAACTTTAAATAATACATATCTATGAATTTTAGAGTGAGAGAAACCACAAAAGAACCAGATGAAACAATTTTTCCAAACCAAGACAACTTAGACAGATGACAGGCAAGGTCTGTACACTGGGGTGACAGTAGAATATAGTCTAGCCCCTGAGCAAGCTACTTTAGTGTAGGTTATGCCCCAGCAAACCAGCAGTAGGCATTTGGGATGACTGAATTAACTGCTACCATAGTGACTTCCAGTCCTCTCAGTTCACAGATCATAAGAGGGATCCTCAGAAAGAGGATACAGAAGTCCCTTTGCTGGTACTGGGCACAGGATTTTGTTGCATTGCTCATACACAGATCCAGATCACAACTCTGGGTCATAGTGCTGGGGGGAAAAGGAGCTCTAGCACTCTAAGGCTTGTGGCTTAAGGAGAGAAGGGGTACAGGTCACAGTTTCAAGGAAGAAAAAAATGCTTGTGACTATGCACAGACCAAAGTATGGTGGAAATGAGTAGTAAAGACACTTCTCTTTAGATCATAACACCTTGGAAGAACTGAAAGCTTACAGATCCCTAAAATAAGTTCAGAATACAATTTCATAAAATTTGAAGTTTTATTCAGCGTCCCCTCCAGCGCAGGAGTGGAGTCTAATTTACATATATAAAGTTAAAAGGCAAGAAACAGGGGTGGCCATGTAGCCCAGTGCATAAGAGCACCAGCCCCAGAGTCAGGATGATTGGGATCAAATCCAGGCTCAGACACTTAGCACCCACCCAGAAACACCTGGCTGTGTAACCTTGAGTGAGTTACTTAACCCCAATTGCTTAGGGGTGGCCAGATGGTGCAGTGAGTAAGAGTACTGGCCCAGAGTCGGAATGACCTATGATCGAATCCAGACTCAGATACTTAGCACCACACCCTGAAATAACTGGCTGTGTAACCTTGAGCAAGTTACTTAACCCCAATTGCTTTAAAAACAAACAAAAAAAAACCACAAGAAACAGGTGGGAGAAATGAGAAACAAAACAGAATCTTATCATAGAATGTTACTATGGTGACAGTAAAAATCAAAATACAAACTCAGAAGAAGAAAAAAAAAGTTAAAACTGTTATATCCAAAGCCTCAAAGGAAAATGTGAATTGGGTTGAGGCCATGGAAGAGCTTAAAAATATTAAAAATAACATAGAAAAGTTGAGAAAAATTGGGAAGAGAAATGAGAGTGATGCAAGAAAATCATGAAAAAAGAATCAATGGCTTAGTAAAGGAGGCACAAAAAATTCAGAAAAATAATACTTTAAAAAAACATAAGATAAATGGTAACAAAAGCACAAAAATCCACTGAAGAATGCTTTAAAAAGCAGAATTGGCCAAATGGAAACATAGGTATAAAAATTCCCAGATGAAAAGAACACATTAAAAAGTAGAATTCACTAAATGGAAAAGGAGGTACAAAAGCTCCCTTAAAAATAATTCCTTAAAAATTAGAATTGGTAATTGGAAACTAATAATTTCATGAGATATCAAGAAAGAAAAAAAAACAAAATTAAAAAAATGAAGAAAACGTGAGATATCTCATTGGAGAACCAACTGACCTGGAAAACAGATTGAGGGGAGATAATTTAAGAATTACTGGGATATCATAAAGCCTTGATCAATAAGAGAAGGTAGACATCATATTGCAAGAAATCATCAAGGAAAACTGTCCTGATATTCTAGAACCAGAAAGTAAAATTGAAATAATCCACTTATCTCTTCCTGAAAAGAATCCCAAAAGGAAAATTCACAGGAATATTATAGCCAAAATTATAGCCTCTGGTTCAAGGAGAAAATATCATAAGTAGTCAGAAAGAAAAATTCAAATATCATGGAGCCATAGTCAGGATAACATAAGATTAACAGCTTCTATGTTAAAATATCAGAGGATTTTGAATACAGTATCCTAGTGGGCAAAGGAACTAGTCATATAACCAAAAATCACCTACGCAGAAAACCTGAGTATAATCCTTTGGGGGAAAATGTTTATTTAATGAAATTGAGGACTTTCAAGCATTCTTGATGAAAAGACCAGAGCTGAATAGGAAATTTGACGTTCAAATATAAAACACAAGAGAAGCATTAAAAGCTAAACAGGAGGGAGAAATCGTTGAGGGATTTTATAAGGTTAAACTATTTCTATTCCTACATGAGAAGATGATATGGTGTAGCTCCTGAAAACTTTTTCATTATTATCATATTTAGAAAGAATATAGATAGACAGAGGGAAGAGGTATGGGTTGAATGTGATAGGATATCTAAAATAGTAAAATTGAGAAAGCAGTATGTACTGTGATAAAAGGAAAAAGGAGTCATAAAAGAGGCACAAATGTTTTTTTTTTTCAATGGAGGGGAACATGGGGGATTTAGGAGAGAGTGCTTGACCATTACTCTCATTGAAACTGACTCAAAGAGGGAATAACACATGGACTCAGTTGGGTATAGAAATCTATTGTACACTAGAGAAAAGTAGATGGGGAAATAATAAGAGAAGAAGGGGGTGCTGATAGAAGTGTGTGAATGGTTGTATGAGGGGAAGTGATAGGGTCAGAACACTTTTAAAGATGTACAGGGAGAAAGGGGAGAGAGACAAGCATAGGGGAAATAATGTGAAGGGAAATATACAGTACTTATAATTCTGAAAAAAATATGTCAAGGGTATCTGATAAAGTCCTCATTTCTCAAATATATAGAGAACTGAATCAAATTTATAAACACAAGCCATTCCCCAATTGATATATGGTCAAAATGTATGAATAGGCCATTTTCAGAGAAGTAATAAAAATTTTCATCACATGACTAAATGATCTAAATCACAATTGATTAGAGATATACAAATTAAAACAGCTCTGAAGTAATAACCCATACCTATCAGATTGAGTAATATGACAGAAAAGGAAAATGACAAATGTTGGAAGAGATGTGAGAAAATTGAAACACCAATGTACTGTTGGTGGAGTTGTGAATGTATTCAACCATTCTGGAGAGCATTTTGCAACCATGCCTAAAGGGTTTTAAAAGCATGCATGCTCATTGATGCAGCAGTATGATTACTAGGTCTGAATCATAAAGAGATAAAAAAAAACTAAAAAGGAAAAAAGACCCATATGTACAATTATGCATAAATACATACATATGCATACATATATGTGTGTGTTTTTATAGTCACAAAGAATTGGAAATTGAAGGGATGCCCATAAATTGGGGAATGATTGAACAAGTTTTTGTATATGACTGTGATGGAATATTATTATAAGAAATGATGTGCAGGATGCTCTTGGAAAAACCTGAGAAACTTACACAAACTCATGCAAAGTGAAATAAGCAGAACAAGGAGAACATTTTATAAAGCAGCAGCAATATTCTACAATGAAGTATTGTGAATGACTTAGCTATTCTCAGCAATACAACAATCCAAGACAAGTCCGAAGAACTTATGATGAAAAATCTTATATATCTCCATAGAAAGAATCGATGGAGTCTTAATTCAGATCAAAGGATACGTTTTTTATTTATTTTATTAGTTTTTTAAAATCTGTGTTTTCCTTCACATGACTAATATGGAAATATGTTTTGCATGAATACATATATTTATATAACTTCTTGACTTCTCAATGAAGGAGGAGAGAAATTTGGATTCCAAATTAAAAAATTGTTTAGAAATGTTTTTAGATATAATTGGGGAAAATGAGACATTAAATAAATATAATAAAATAATAATGATAATGATGATGGTGGCGGTGGTGGTGATGATAAAATGTGACCATGTTATCACTGACTCTCTTCCCCTCACCCTTAATCCCCTCTTGTCATTTGTATAGCCCCTTCTCCTCTTCTTCAGGTAATCCTATTCCTTAGTTTTTACATTTCATTTTTGTGCTCCCTCCCAAAAAGGATATCTCACTCTTTTCATTATCCATCTTCTCTTTCTGTTTATTTTGCATCCTCATTCTCTGATCTGTGACTCCTACAATTATCTGGTCTGTCAATTTCTCTGTGTTTTTCATGCTATCAAAGCTTCCAAAGTATCCTTTTTAGAATCTTCCATCCATGTGCTTTTTGCGAATTCCTCGAAATACTTGTTCCATGAATTTCTTTTTTTTTTCTATCACTATTTTGGGTTGTATCCTCTGACAGGCCTTTGCTCCTGAAAGGCTGTGGCCAAGCTGGTTGTTGATACCTAATCTACCTTCTGCATTTTGGAACCTGGGTCTCTACTTCACTGAAAAAGGAAAGGGAGAAAAATGGCATGGGGTTAGTTTTGATGTATGCCTATATCCTGCCTTTGGGTTTGTTAGGACATCTTTTTTTAAGCAATTGGGGTTAAGTAACTTGCTCAAGGTTACATGGCCAGGTGTTTCTGGATGGGTGCTAACTGTCTGGGCCCGGATTCGATCCCAGGTCATCCAGACTCTGGGGCCGGTGCTCTTACTCACTGTGCTACCTGGCTGCCCCCATGCTAGAACATCTTTACTACTGATAGCATGGGGGTAGCAGAAGGATGTTGGGTGGAGCTTAGGGTCAGTGAATATTAGTCCCTATGTTTATTTGGAGGGTGTTTTAAGTTTCTTTTGGATTTTGGTTGTCCTAACATGGAAATAGCTGAAGTTGCTTTATTTTTGGAGCATAAATTCTGTTTTGGAGAAGTCTGAGAGGTCATGGGGATTGGTGAAAATGTCTAGCCTGTCATTTTGTTGCTCACAAAATCCAGAAGTCTTCCATGAACTAAAAACAATGACAACTTTCAATATATTTGTGGGTTTTTGTAATCCTATATATTTTATTTCATACATCTAAAACAATTTTCTGAGAAAAGATCTACAGGTTTCAGATGGGTATCATGGGTTCCATAACACACACACATACACACATATACTCACACACACATGCATATATACTCACATCCCCATACTCAAAGGTTGAGTATTCCTATTCTAAATGAAGGCTAAATTTATATGTCATAAGTTTGAAGGTTTAGAAAGTAGTTGAGAAGAAAGAAGAAAAAGAAAGTTGTGAAAAGTAAGAAACTGTCATTCAGTTAGTGGAGTTTTAGCAATTTATTTTCTAAGCTAGCTTAAAATAGAAATAACCTACAAGAAAGATAGACACATTCTTAATGAGTATTTTCAGAGTTGGGGGAAACTAAGTGACAGTAAGGGAAGAAATGAGTTAGGCCCACTTTTCATTAACTTGCATCTTTAACAAATATTTACAAATAGATGATTTTATGATTATGTATTTTACTTTACTTAATAACATGAAACTTTAAATTCCTTTATCTTATATTGTTATGTAGGGAAAGGGTCAAAACTGACAAAATCAAATGATACATTTTTATTAACTTTCCAATGACTTGCCTCAAAATGCAATTTCAAATGATTTTTCTATGAATAAAGCATTGGTCTCATTAGACAATACCAAGGGAGCTATACTTACTTTTAAGGACTTTTATTTCCTAATTATGCTCAAATATTGAAGATAGTCACCTCCTACTTTAGAGTTAAAGGAATTACTTTCTTACATAGGTTATTCCATCAACATGCATCTGTCTATTTATTCCAAGACTCATACATATGATTTACAACCCCCTGAAATGGAAGGTTCTTTTTATCTCTTTTAATGTAACCAAAGATGTTCTCAAATTTTTTGATCATCACCTTATAATGATGACTCATACTGACATTTCAGTGCCCATAAATCACTTAATCTTTTTTTTCATGATGCCTTCGCTATCTTGAATTTGTGAAGTTTTTTTTTTCTACTTAAGTTCATCCCAATTGATTTTTATTATCTTAGATTTATCCAAGTACTTAAACTCATTGACTCCTTTGGAGCTTAAATCTGTTATCTATATTATCATCCATCCCTCACAGATTTATGTCATCTAAAATTTGATAAACATACCAATTAACTGATAAAATATTAAGTAACATAAGGTTAGATATAGATACTTAAAATAATCCACTGAAAACTTCCTGTCATGTTATAATTGAAAAAAAAGCAGCTCCTCTTGGACACTTTCCAACTAATTAGTTCATCTCATTGTTAACCATGTAATTCACACTTTCTCCATAATATGTTTTAAAATATATTATAAAAACCTTTATTAAAATCTCCCTAAACAGCATCCATATCATTCTCATCTACTAATTTAGAAATACTGTCATGAAAACAAATGGCATTAATCTGGCAAGACTTGCTCTTAAAGAAATTATGTTAGTTGTCTGTAATCAATATTTATCTTACCATATATCTAATAACCATTTCTTTATTTATCAATTTTAGAAGATTCCAATAAATTGAAATAAAGCTTGCTTGCTTATTGTGATTCATTGACTATAATTTACAGACTCTGTTCTCATCCATTTAAAAAAATACGGTAAACACTTTTGCTCTTCTCTAGTCTCATGGAGTCTTTTCTGATTTGTATAGTCTTTTAAATATCACCAATAATAACTTAATAATCACATCTGTCAGTTGTTCAAAGAACTGAGGATATAGTTCATATGGACCATGTGACTTGAATTCAAAAAGAGAAGTGAAATATCTCCTTACTGTCTTCCTACTTATCTTGGAAATCAAACCCCATTAGTCATTTTTTGTCCTGTCATTTTTACTTTTAAACTGTTTCTCTTTTTCAGAGAAAAGAGACTCAAAATAAGAGTTGAGCATATATGCAGTTTCTATGTCATTTATCACTGTATTATTTACCTCAAGAATATAAAATGGTTTTATTCTTTCTTCTTCTATCAATATAACTAAAGAATATCCCCCTACTTTGTTGTTATTAGCTTTCCTCACCAGTCAGATTATTCTGAACTTTCCTATTCCTGACTCTTGTTACAGGGAAATCATGAGTGTATATGAATATTCTCTTATGTGGCTTTGCTTCTAATTTCTGTACATTTCTATAATCTAAATTGGTTGCTGCATTCCTTGTGTGTCCATATCAGGCTCTTCAGACAAATACTATTCTGATCCTCCTTAAAATTGTTTCCTTTGTATCTTCAGAATTCCATTCTTGTATTCTCCTATCTCCTGCTCTAACTTCCCCAGAAGCATTTTGCTCCATGGCATGCTATTTATCTTTTCTCTGAAATGTTTGAAATTAACTTTCCCAAAATCTATTTGCATGTCAAGGCTATGCTCAGAGATATCCTCTCCTCTGTCACAACACTTAAGATGAAGTTGTCACTTCTCCCCCTCCACAAAGTTCTCATCATTTCAACTCAAGCAAACAGTTCCTCTTTGTTAGTGAAAACCAGATCAAGAATGTAATTTTCTGTTTTTTGGTCCCTCTACTTTTAGAAGGATGACATCATCAGTACAAAAAGTAAAAAAGTTATTAGCTGCCTTTTTTTTTTCAGGAAAGGCATTAGGAGCAGGAAGACTAGAGTATATGGTCATTTAGCACTGTATATTGTGTATCTAATCCATTTGATTGATCCACCATTATATCTGTAGTCAGTACCAGATTGTTTTGATGATTATCACTTTGTAATATAGTTTGAAATCTGTAACTGCTAGGCCACCTACCTTCAGATTATTTTCATTGATTCCCTTGATATATTTTATCTTTTTTTTTCTTTGAGATGAATACTATTAATATTTTTCTGCAAATTAAATTAAATTTCTGCAAAATTATATTATTTTCTGCAAAACAATACTTCAGTAGTTGATGGATGTCACTGAATGCACAAATTAACTTATATAAAAATATTATTTTTATTATATTGACTAAGCCTTCCCATGGACAAATATTATTTCTCAGATTTATTGGATATGTCTTTATTTGTGGGAAAAGTGTTTTGTAATTTTGTTCATGTAATCCCTGGATTTGTCTTGTCAGGTAGACTCAGTATTTTATATCATGTGCAATTATTTTAAATAGAATTTCTGTTTCTATCTCTTCCTTCTGGGTTTTGTTGGTAGCATATGGAAATGTGGATTATGCATATGAATTTATTTTATAGCCTGCAACTTTTTAAAGTTGTAATTTTTCAACTAGTTATTTTAATTCACCATCGAGGGTCCTCTAAGTATACCATCCTATGATCTACAAAGAATTACAGTTTTGTTTCCCCATTGCCTGTTTTTATTCATTCAGTTCCTTTTTCTTGTCTTATTATTATAACCAGCATTTCTAGTAAAATAGGGAATAATGGTGATTAAAGTGTACATCCTTGCTTAAACCCTGATCTTATTGGGAAGGCTTCAAGTTTATCAACATAATAGATAATGCTTGCTCTTGTTTTTAAATAGATGCTACTTATTATTTTAAGAAAGACTCCATTGATGCCTATTATTTCTGTTGCTTTTAATAAGAATGGATGTTGTATTTTGCCAAAGACTTTTTCTGCATATATTTACATAAACCTATGGTTTTTATTATCATTGACATGGCTAATTATGCCTATAATTTTACTCATATTGAACCAGTGCTACATTACTGTTATATATCCCACCTGGTCATAGTGGATGATCTTTGTGATATATTGATGTAATATCTTTGCTAGCATTTTATTTAAAATTTTGGCATAAATATTCATTAATGAAAAGGGTCCATAGTTTTTTATTCTTTGTTTTTGCTCACCCTAGCTTGGGTATCAAAACCATATTTGTGTCATAAAATGAATTAGGTAGAGGTCCTTCTTTACATATTTTCATTTAAATAGTTTATATCACAATGACATTAATTGTTCCAAAAATGTTTGGTAGAATTCACTTTTGAATCCATCTTATCCCAAGGATGATTTCTTAGGGAGCTTATTAATGGTATTTTCAGTTTCTTTTTCTAAAATTGTGTAATTTAAGTATTACATTTCCTCTTATTTTAGTCTGGAAAGTCTATATTTTCTAAAATATTTACATATTTCACTCAGGTAGGCAATTTTGCTGGTATATCATTTGGTAAAATAATTCCCAATAATTAATTTGATTTTAAATTCATTGATGATGCATTTGCTTTTTTCATTTTTGATACTGATAATTTGGTTTTCTTCTGTCTTTTAAAAATCAAATTATCAAATGATTTATTTATTTTTTCAAAAACCAGCTTCTAGTTTTATTTGACAGATCATTTTAATGTCAAGTTTATCAATCTCTTCTTTGATTTACCTTATTTCCAATTTAGAGTTTAATTGGGGATTTTTAGTTGCTCTTTTCTAGTTTTTTTTTTTCAGTTACATGGTACTTTAATTTATGTAGTCTTACTCACTTTTACTGATTTATGCATATAGAGAAATAAAATTTCACCTAAGTAGTGCTTTGGTTTCATCCCAACAAAATTTGGACTGTTATCTCATTGTTGTCATTTTCTTAATTATATTTTCAATTGTTTTTATAATTTGTTCTTTCAACCAATCATTTTTTCAGGATTGGATTATTTAGTTTTCAATTAATTTTAATCTATTCTTCCACAATCATTTATTGAATGAAATTTTTATTGCAATATCGTTTGAAAAAGATTCATTTAATATTTCTAATTTTCTGCATTTGTTTGTGAGGTTTGTGTGCCCTGATATGGGGTCAATTTTTGTCAAGTTGTCATATACATCTGAGAAAAAGATATACTCCTGTCCATAACCTTTCATTCCCCCTGCCAATGTCTATTATATCTAAGTTTTCTATGATTATATTAATCTCCTTAATTTCTTTCTTTTTTATTTTATGGTTTGTTGTTTCCAGCTCTTAGAGGGGAAGGTTGAGGTGCCCCACTTGTACAGTTTCATTATGTATATTTTTCTACAACTCATTTAATTTTTCCTTTAAGAATTTGTATGCTAAGTCATTTGGTACATATATACTAGTGTTTATATTATTTCATTGTCTCTGGTGCCCTTTAGTGAGATGCAATTTCCCCACTGATCTTTTTTAAAATCAATTTTGTTTTTGCTTTCTCAGAGAGCATGATTGTTACTTCTGTTTTTTGGTGTGTGTGTGTGTGTGTGTGTGTGTGTGTGTGTGTGTGTGTGTGTG
>NW_027187351.1:14342771-14361427 GCF_028583685.1 Petaurus breviceps papuanus | reverse complement strand
GTGTGTGTGTGTGTGTGTGTGTGTGTGTGTGTGTGTGTGTGTGTGTGTGTTTTACTTCTGCTCCAATCTCTTTTTTAACATTATGTCCCTTTTTTCAAGAATATTTCCTGTAAACAACATATTTTTGCATTCTGGTTTCAATACATTCTGCAATTTACTTCTATTTTATGGTTGAGTTCATCCTATTCTCATTCACAGTTATGATTACTAACTTTGCGTTTCCCTCCATCCCATTTTTTTTTCTGTTTATCTTTCTCTTTCTTTTTTGTCCTTGTTGTTATTTACTCGTTCAATCATTTCTAGCACTCCATGATCACTTGAACCACAGCACACCAGACCCTTTCATTCTCCACTATCTCTTGAAGTCTAAGTCTATGTTCATTGTTTCCTTGACACTATTTATCCATCTCATCTTTTGCCATTCCCTTTTCCTTTTCCTTTCAATCTTTCTAAACATCAGGGTATTTTTCAATGAGTCTTATCTTCTTATTATTTTACCAAAGTATTTAAGCTTCAACTTCAAAAATTGACCTTTCCATGAGTAGCCTGAATTCATTTTGTTAAGTATTGACTAATTTGATTTCCTTGCTATTCCGGCAACTCTCAAAAGTATTCTCCAGCACCACAATTTGAAAGATTTTGTGGCACTCAGCATTCCTAATAGTCCAACTCTCACAATCATGCATTTCTAATGGAAATATCATAGCTTCAACTAAACAGACCTTTGTTGGCATGGAGATACCTTTGCTTTTTAGTATTTTGTCCATATTTGCCATAGCTTTCCTTCCAAGGAGAAAACATCTTTTTATTTCATTGCTGTACTCACCATCTGCAGTAATCTAAAATCTAAGAATATAAAATATAACACTGCTTACATTTCTTCTCCCTCTTTTTGTCATGAAGTGATGAGACCAGTTCCCAGGATCTTATGTTTTGCTTGTTAGTCTTCAAACTAGCTTTTACACTCTTCTTTTTCACCCTTATCAGAGGGCTTTTGTCCTGTCCTTTCTCTAAAGTCTATTTTGCTTCTGAAATCTGACTTCTTTTATCTGCCCCCCCCACTTCTCTTATTACTTTTCCATTATTCTTTCCTGTTGAATAAGATAGATTTATATTACTAATACTCTATTACTATTGAATACACACATTTATTTATTTCCTTCTTGGAACTAATTATATATGAGGTTCAACTACTGCCTACCCACAAGCCCCCCAAATTTCCCCCTTCACTATAAAACCTCTTACTTATCTGTCTTTTTAATGTGAAATAATTTCTACCATTCTTTTTTTCTGTTTCACCTTCTCTCAAAGCATCCGTCTTTATCTCCCATTCGTTTTTTTAACATCATTGCAACATAATCTTCTGCACCTATTTTCTGTGTAGAATTCTTCTAATGGTTCCATTAATGATAAAATTCTCAAAAATTACATGTATTATCCTCCTATATAGAAAGGTAGACAGCTTAATCTCATTGAGTCCCATATGATATCACTTTCATATTTACCTATTTATGTTTCTCTTGCATCTAGTCTTTAAAAGTCAACTTTCCTCCTCAGTTCTGGTCTTTTCATCAGGAATTCTTAGGATTGAATATCCATTGTTCCTCCTGGTGGATTATGCTCAGATTTTCTACATAGGTTATTCTTGGTTGTTATACTAGCTCTTTTGCATTTAGGAATATTATATTTCAAGATTTCTGATCCCTTAATGTGATAGCTATTAAATCTAGAGTGATGCTAACTGTATAGATACCATAGAGTGTGAATGGTTTCCTTCTAGATTCTGGAAGTATTTACTCTCTAACCTGGCTATAATATCCCTTTGACATCTCTTCCATGTATTGATCATGGCGGGCAATGTATATGGAGACAAGATGATAAAGAAAAGACAGGGACCCACCTAAATTCTCTTCCAAATCCCTACAAAGTTTTAAATAATTCCTCAAAACTAATTCTAGAGGAGAAGAATGCACAAAATGACAGAATGAAACAAATTTCCAGCCCAAGACAATTTAGAAGTTTGGCAAAAAAGGTCTGCTGCAACAAGATGAGAGTGGAGCCCAGTCCAGTGAAGGCCATGGTTCAGCAAAACTAGCAGTAGGCCTTTGGGGTGACTGAATCAGTGGGGGCAGTGGTGATTTCTGAACTTCTCAGTGCCACAGATCTCTATAATCCACTAAAATTTCTCCAGTTTTAAATGAATTAGACATTTCCCTACCTCTTTATAACATCACTTTGTTTGCATACATGTAAAATATCATTCTATATTTTACAAGGGAATTTATATTTTCATATTGATTTCACATAAAATTTACTTTCCAAAACTGATCAAAACTCATTTTAAAGTTGTTTTATACATATACTAGAAATTTATTGTAAAATAATGTTATTTTCCTATTTCTTTTAGATATCAAAATGCTCATTAGTAACAGTGGCAACTACTTATCCTTTGACAATTAAAATAAATTGCCTTCTTTGCATAAAATGTTTTTCATTTAGTTTTATCACTAATCTACTCCAAATGCAAAAAGCCTTAAGAGGATAGTGGTTTCTTGTGGTCCAATGACATTATCGTACTACTCTGTTAATGTATTTTCAAAATCAAAGAATGGAAATAGTTCAAGACATTAATGTAGTTTTGCTTAAGATAGGTAATTTACAGACTATTTTCAGATTATAATTATAAAATTATACAGTATATAAAGATACAAGCAGATAAACCAATTTAAAGATCCATTCTATTTTCTATTTGAATTTTTTTTGTATTTGTTATAGTTCTTAATTCCCACTGTTATAGACTCTATTTCAACACATATAAAAATTTCTCTTGTCCAGCAACAAAAAGGGACTGAGATTCTTATATCAATATTTAATAATATTTATTAACTAACATCTACATAATGCTTACTATGTCAAGGTGTGTACTATGGTAATCACTTCACAATTCACAACAATTCTGGGAGGTGGATCTCTTATTATTCTCCTCGTATATATAAGAAAAATGGTACAAGCAGATTAAGTGACTTGCTAAGGGTCATACAAGGTAGTAAGTGTCTGAGGCTCAGTTTGAACTCTGTTGTTAATATTGTTCTATTGAACTCTGTTAATATTTAGCCCAGAAAGAAGTTAGAATTAAAGAAGTATCTTGTGGTGAAGGGAGATCTTTAGATTCATTAAGAATATCATAGTTTAAGTCTGACTTCCCATAGTTATTAGGATCCTGATAGTTTTTTTATTATCCATCTTACATATTTCCTACTTTTCATTTTCTTTCCTTTCTCTTCTTATGGTTTCTTATTTTCTCTCTGCATTTTAAGTGAGTTTTCCTGCTTATGTTATTTCCTTTATTTTTTCTTATCTAAAAAGCAGGAGTAGAGAATTTTAGGGAAACAGCAACTTGACCCTCAAACGTATTATAGGTTCTGAAGAATGACATTTCACATTGATTCGAGTGCCAAAGTTATTGAGCAAGGCAAAAAAAGTTACACATATTGGGGGTGGAGTCAAGATGGTGGCACAGAAACAGGACTTCTGCACGGTTCCCCCTTCCACCTCCTCCAATACATATAAAAAATGAATCTAGACAAACTTTGGTGCTACAGAACCAACAAAATGACAGAGAGAAGCTAACCTCCCACTGAAGAAAGCCCAGCAGGTGGGCAGGAAGAGGCCAGCACAGCACTCTGGGAGGCAAGCCCAGCTCTGCCTTAACCAGAGGTTTTAGCATCAGGGCAGCCTGACCAGCCACCAGCTGGAGGAACTTCAGGTCACCAGCAGCTGTGGCAGTTTCCAGAATTATCAAACCATAGATGCCAGACACAAAGTGAGAGATCAGTGTAGACTTTGCAGAAACAGGGAGTTCAGGAGTGGTATCCGGCCTTTGCCCCCAGGGTGAGAAGCAGCTGAGTCTCCAGGCCATGCTGCTTCAGAGCTCCTGACATGCAGATTTTAGGGGGACCAAGCAACCAGTCTGAGGGGTAATCGCTCTTACTCTAACCTCCTTGGATTTGGATTGCTGTCTAGGGTGGAGATCCTGGTGTGTGTGACCAGCTTGCCACAGCATATGGAGGATTCAGAGAGGGCACCCAACTAAAAGCTCCAGCAGCTGCAAAAACCCTAGCGACTGGGATAAAGCTCAACTTTCTGATAGCAGAGTTCTACTATGGCCAAAGGCTCAAAAGTCAAGTAATTGAGTGGCAACATGAGCAAGCAAAGGAAGCAAAGCAAACAGAGCAATCTGACATTAGGCTCCTATTTTGGGGACAAAAAGGATCAAAGCATGGAACAGCAAGAAGACAGAGAAGCCAGAACTCCTGCACCAAAAGCTTCCAAGAAAAACATGGGCTGCTTACAGGCCATAGAGGAGCTTAAAAAGGATTTTGTAAGCCAAATAAGAGAAGTGGGAGAAAATTTGGGAAGATAAATGAGAATGATGCAAGAAAATTATGAAATGAGAGTCAACAGCCTGACTGAAGAAAATAACACCTTAAAAAATAGACTAACTCAGATGGCAAAAAGGGCTCAAAAAGGCAATGAGGAGAAGAATGCCTTAAAAAGCTGAATTTGCCAGATGGAAAATGAATCTCAAAAGCTCACTGAAGAGAATCATTCCTTCAGAATTAAATTGGAGCAAATGGAAGCTAGTGACGTTATTAGAAATCAAGATGCTGTTAAACAGATCCAACCAAATGAAATAATAGAAGGAAATGTGAAATATCTCATTGGAAAAACCACTGTCCTGGAAAATAGATTCACAAAAGATGATTTAAAAATTATTGGAATACCTGGAAGCCATAATAAAAAAACAGAACTGAGATACCATTTTCGAATAAATGCTCAAGAAAAATTGCCCTGTTTTTGAATGAGAGGACAAAATAGAGGTTGAAATAATTCACCGATCACATCCTGAAAAAGATCCCAAAAAGAAAAGTCTTAGGAATATTATAGACAGCTTCTGGAATTCCCAGATCAAGGAGAAAATTTTAAAAGCAGCCAGAAAGAAACAATTTGAATATTGTGGAAAGACAATCAGGATAACACAGGAACTGACAGTTTCTACACTGAGGGATCGAAGGCCTTGGAATAGGATATTCTGGAAGCCAAAGGAGCTGAGATTAAAATCAAGAATCACCTTCTCAGCAAAAATGAGTATCATGCTTCAGGGGAAAATATGGTCATCACATGGAATAGAGGACTTTCAAACTTTCTGGCTGAAAAAAACAGAGTTGAATAGAAAATTTGACATTCGCATCCAAGAAGCAAGAGAAACATGAGAAGGTAAATAGGGAAATGAAATCATAAGGGATTTATCAAAGTCGAACGATTTATATTCCAACATGGAAAAATGATAAGTGTAACTTATGAAAGTATGAGAATAGTTGAAGTGTGCATATATGTGTGTATACATACATATATATCTATGTAGGAGGGTATATGGGCATATGAATTCATACAGGTGTGTATATATGTGTACAGTATGCATGGACAGAGGGCACAGGACCAATTGAATAGAAAAGGATGATGCTTAAAAGGTGAAATTAAGAGGTGAGAGAGGAATATAATGAGAGGAGATGGGAAGAGACAGAGTGGGGGTAAATTATATAGAAAATGCAAGGGAAAACTGTTACAATGGAAAAATGTTACAGGAAGGCAAAAGCGAATGAGTCAACCATATTATTATTGAATTTGGCTTAGGGAGGGAATTACATACACCCTAAATAGGGTAACCTACCACACAGGAGAGTAGGAGAAAAGGGGATGAGAGGGGGGATAATGGAAGGGAAGGCAGACTAGGGGGGAGGGAAATTGGAAGCACTCACTTTTGAAAAGGGACCCGATCAAAGTAGAGAACAGAATAAGTGGGGGGTGGGATAGGACAGAGGAAAATATGGTCTGTATTTCACAATATATCCACTATTGAAATATTTTGCTTAGCTATAAATGTACAACCTATATTGAATTGCTTATCTTCCCAGTAAGGGTGGGTGACAAGGGAGGAAGGGAAAGAACCTGGAATTCAAAGTTTTAAAATCAAATTTAAAAAATATATTTATATACTATTATTACTCTTATTGTACATGTAACTTGCAAATAAGATATACAGTCATTGGGGCATAGAGATCCACTGTGCTCTACTGGAATGTCAGAGGGGAATGGGGGAAGATATGGGAGAGAGCAGATTGGGGGAGGGGATATTCAGTGGGATTGCTGTTTTGGGTTAGTGGGTAGGGGAAAAATGGGGAGAAAATTTGTAGCTCAAAATCTTCTATAAATGTATGATGCAAACTAAAAAATTAAAAAGAGAAAAAAATAATCACAAAAAGTTGCACATATTCAAAATCATCCTTCCTATAGAAGAATTCAAATATAAAAGAATCTCTTAACTATCAGAACAATGTAGTTAAAGAAAAATGGATAGTCAGATACATAGCCAAAAGATAAGAGTTGACTCTAAGGGTTGGTTGGTATGGATTTGTTTTGCTAGGGTAGAAAAAAAGGGATGAATATCAATCTCATATTCATGAGGTTCAGCTCACCTTAATAACAGAAACACTTTGATGGGCATCTTGTGGCAAACTTGTTAGAGCTGGCCTAAGAGCCCAGAAAACCTAGGTTCTAATCTTTCTTTTAACAGATATTATGTGAAAATAATCAAGATGAGGGACAGTAGTATATTAGGAAGTGCATACATTTGAACTCAGAACCCCAAATGAAGTAACAGGAGTTTTACAGTCAGAGAACATGAATTGAAATCTCATCTTCAAACCTGTACAGGAAACCTATAGGTGTATCAAAACATGTTAAAGCATTTAGAGCTGTACTGGATTATAGCATTTCAACTCTTTTGTATATATCTTTTTTATCACTAAAATTGTACAATAAAATGAGAAATAGTATAAATACTTTAATATAGTATTTTAAAAATAATTATTAGCTTGATAGGGAAAATTTAGAATTATAGCCTTTTAAGAGAAAATGGTGTCACCTTCTCATTTTAGCCATGGGACTGGGAATAGGAACCAAGTAAAATAACATTGACATTGGAACCTTAGGAAAAGAAGTGAATACAGAATAGAGGGTCTCAAAAGCTGCTCTGTTTGACTTGTGGCAGGTAGGTAAATCCAGTTGACAGAAGGCTTCAACTGAAAAGTCCCTGATTGGTGAGAGTACTGATTTTATGTACATACAGCATAGGTTTGACTATAAATCTCTATATAGTTAATTTAGGAATTTGAATCATTTGAACAATGTTTATTCTGTTAGTGTCTTTATTTTAACCACTAGGAACCCTGATAACCACTCCATTCCACAAGAAATCAGTCATCTTGGTTTGAAAACACCTGAGAATAGAGAAGGATGGATTAAAAAGCAATCTGAGGCTGTGGCAAACATAGGTTGTTTTTCTAGTCTATAACTAGGACAAGGTGATGGAACATATGTAACAAGGCTACACAAGAGACACATTGTAAGAGAAATGCTCTATCTGATAGGAACATCAGGGCACTAAGAGAGCTCCCCAGGAGTGATTTGTACTGTTCTTTAAACATAAGTTAACAACTCATTCCACATATTATAACTCTAAATGTTCATGAACAAGTGATGTACTTTCTTTAGTCACAAGTTAGTGGGGGAAAAAAGATTTGCCACAGTTGATTTATCTGAGAAACATTCCTGTATGAATGATTAGAAAGTAGCAAGGTCCTCAAATATAGTTTCATCAGTTCCAACCAGAAATAGGCCAAGCTAAAACACATTGACAGTTTTGAGTGCATATATCATGAGATAAAACAAGAATGAACGTATGTTTTTCCTCTAGGGAAATAATCATTTATAAAATCATTTCTTTGAGCACTTATCTACTTAAATCTATCTATTTTCTCATGTTATTTACAAGTGTTCAGCCATCAAACCAAGTACTGAGGGACAATTAAGACAGAGGTTGTGTGTCATGATATTCATATTTAGTCCTTCCAGTTTACCTAAACTTATTTAATGGCGGTGGTTTGCCCAAACAGGGACATGAACCCTGGACCCTCAGATTAAAAGTCTGATGATTTGCCAACTGAGTAACCAGGCCCAAACGATTAGAATGCAGAAAGTACACTTGTCAAAAAGACTATTTTTATGGAAAACTCACAGAGGTCAAGTGCTCACATGGTACTCAGAAAAAGTGATACAAGGACATGCTCAAGGTCTCTCTTAAGAATTTTGGAATTGATTGTTTGACACTGGTACAGCACCACTCAGCATGTCATATTCTCATCAGAGAAGGTACTGTACTCTATTAGCAAAGCAAAATCAAAACAGTTTGAAAAGACAAACTCGATTTGCAATTTTTTTTAAAGCAATCGGGGTTAAGTAACTTGCTCAAGATTACATGCCAGTTATTTCTGGGTGTGGTGCTGAGTATCTGAGCCCAGATTTGATCCAGGTCATCCCGACACTGGAGCCAGTGCTGTTACTCGCTGAGCCACCTGGCCACCCCTGAGCAATTGGGGTTAAGTAACTTGCTCAAGGTTACACGGCCAGGTGTTTCTGGGTGGGTGTTAAGTATCGGAGCCCGGGATTCGATCTCCAGGTCATCCCAACACTGGAGCCAGAGCTCTTACTCGCTGTGCTACCTGGCTGCCCCAAGATTTGTAAATTTTGACAATCCATCCTAAATATGTACATGAACTATTTGTGCCCGACCTGTGGTAGAACATTCCAAGCTTTTATTGGTCTGATCACACACCATTGGACACACTGCAACTTGACTTCAGTACAGTGATGTCATTTTGGTCCTCTTTGGGAATGAATGACAACAACCAACCATCTTAATGGCATTTAAGATATAGGCCTAGTATTCTATGACCCTTCTTTGGAAAGTGACAAGTGTATCTATTTATATATAACCTTTATATATTTATATCATCTAAAATAACTTATGTTCTTTCTGTCAATAACTATACCTATTAGTATATAGTGGCAACATAAAAAGTAAGCTAGTCCCAATGTCAGGAAGATTTTGGTTGAAGTAGCACCTCTGACATACTGGGTTAACATATGTAAGACATGTACAAGCTTAAGGTAAATCAGTTAATCTATTATTATTAGAGAAAACTTTATAGAAGTATGTGTTTCATCTTTCAGAGAAATTACTCAAAGGAAGCATGAAGTCACAAACCTGTACCAAACCAAAATTAATCTCTGTGCCTCTGTCTGTGTCTGTGACTGTCTCTGTCTCTCTTTGTCTGTCTCTCTCTCTCTGTCTCTTTTCCTCTCTCACAAACACATGGCTAGATCCACATGTAAATATACATTTTTTTTTCACAGCTAGACTAATTCTTGTCTCAGTGGTGCCTTCTTCAGTTTTACAAATGCTATCACTTCCCCTTGCATACCCAATTTCTCAGTTGCACAACCCCTAAGACAGGGTTGGGGAAACTGCAGTCTCAAGGACATGTGACCCTCTAGGTCCTCAAGTGTGTCCCTTTGACCAAATCTAAACTTCACAGTTCTGTGCCACACTTGAGGACCTAGAGGGTCAAATGTGGCATCGCAACCACAGGTTACCCACCCTTGCTAAAATATTTGTTCTTAACCTAGGTCAAGGTGGCCCATGAACTTGTGTTAAAGAGAAATTTTATATTTTTAAAGTTACATATAACATAAATATTTGGTTCTCTTTAGGATCTTATGTATATTATGCCTTTAAAACATTCTGAGAAAGGGTCCATAAACTTCACCGGACTAATAAGAATTCTATAGCATGTCTACAAATTTGGAGATTATAGCTTTTTTTTTTACCAACACTGCCCTCTCCTCCTTGATAACAGCACATATAAGTCATATTTTGAGGTGAGTTATTCTGAAGTACTCATATGGAGTATACTTGATTAGAAATTGGAAGGAGCAGTGCTCAGTGACATAGTATATGAGTTAATAGAACACGTTCTGTAAAAGTTTTGCATTTTAATCCTGAGAGTTCTGAGAGATTTGTAGCTCTCCTCAGTTTCTTCCTGCCCTTAAAATATATTTTTCTTCCATTTGACATTTGCTCCAGTTCCATATATGTGGAAATAGATGGTCAGAGTTATGTTCCATGGATGACCCATCATCTTCCCAGTTCTCTATGACCTGTGAAAACTCTTATGGGTCAAAGAAAGAACTTTTCTATTGTCATCTCTTGAGGAATAGATGAGAATAAAAAACTTTCTATCTATTCTTATCTGGAGATCAAATTACTTTCCCATTTCATGTCCCCATTTTCTTTGTTGTCCTATAGCCATTTCTTTGGGAGAAAAAGTGGTTCTGAAAATTAGATGCTACAGTAATTACAATAAATATATATTAATGTAATCTCTTAAGGTGACTGCTTATAAACATTGGAAATGTTTTCCTCACTAAAAAATATCAGTTTTACTTTTTGGCAAGCAGATCAGCATCCCACAATTATATTGTTTTCATCATAATCTGAAGATACCTTCTGATTCTGTAAAAACCAGTGTATAAAAAAGGCAATATGTAATAAGGTAAGATACTTTGAGTTCATGCTTTCCTGATCTGTCTGTTGAGAAATGGCCTACTGGTAATTCTACAAAGAATGTTAATGAAACCTGAATTAAGTAGAAGACAATGATCCCCCCCAAAGGCCTTTATTGACTTGTTGATACTGCCTCTTAAGTGACTAAAGGCAGTATGTGATTATATTTATTTAGACAGACCAACATCATAAATAATATTCAAAAATTTAAAAAATCAAGAAATATTCAAAAATTCTCTTCTATTGAAATTCCAAAAAAACTATTTTTACTTAGCCATGCAACACCTATCCTCTGGAAATTGTTGCCCATCATCAATTTTTGAATTTCCTATCTTGAAGGCCACCTCCCACACTCCTAATTTCAGTGTACTGAAATGCAAAGGACCCAAAATAAAAACAAAACAACAAAATCACACATCTTAAAAAAGTAGGCTAAGATCTCTTTACCATAGTATTCATACCTAGCTAACAAAAATACAGACAGAGAACACTCAGGCAACAAAAACATATAAAGTCTTTTATTTTTAACCTCTGGATCTGGAAGAAGGGTTGCAATTCTCTGCCAGATGTTATTTGGTTTAGAATTAGAAATGCTCAAACTCTCCTTTGAATTTTTTCCTAAGGATTAGGTATCAGCCATCCATGTGTCAATTGTTGTCCCAGGAAACTCCTGGGGACAAGGAGATAGATGTATTTGGAATCAACAGTTATTGAACATCTACCACTTTGATCTTTCTGTGTTTAAGGGCGAGAGTGGGAGGCTATAGATAACAGTGTTCTTGAGTTCACAGGTTAATTAGGGAGACATTATTGACCCATCCATAGTCCTGAGCAACATCATAGGATAGGAACTAGAACTTCTGGGAAGGTGCTGGATTTGAGGAAGACATTGAGGAATTTATATTGCATGGAGAGCTTGGGAAGGGGAAAGGAAGAAAAAATTAAAATTAAAAAAGCAAAAGAACACCAAAAAATCAACTGGATGGTACAGTCAGTGTATGAAGGAGGAGGTGTAGGAAGTATAAGATATAAGACTAGTGTCTAATTCACAAACTTAAGACCTGTTGATCTCCTGAAAACTCCCAAACTTGTGCATATAAAAGACATTCTCAGGGGCTGTAGAATCTTGGATATACTCAGAAAAGGAAACAAACAGAAAAAAAAGTGTCTAAGAAATCTGGATCTTAGGCTCTCACCATGTGCTTTTTTAAAAATGGTCATTAAATACCGCTACTGAAACAAAGGAGAGGGGAGGAGAAATTCTCTTACATTATTCAAATCCTTAAATGTAATGGAGGAAAAAATATGGGAAAAGAAAGAGGCCAGTCAATATATTTTGCAATTAGTTTTTGTTTATCTCAATGCAATGATGTTTATTCCACAAAGAGTCCATCATTCCTGACTCTCAGTCACCAGCCATCTTTCTGGTAGCCCCAGTCATTAGGAATCAATCAAAGGGAAAAAAAAAAAAAAACTTTCATCACCTCAACAAGGTGCTAAAGCATGTTCTTACTTCCATGGTGGTCCACTTCAGACAAAGGTCTCAATATTGTAACCCTATCAAATTGATTGGGATAACTCATCTCATTGATTTAGAAACTTCACTGATCAATCCCTCTCTTTACTTATAAAAAAGACCATTGAAGACGATTTGTCCCATCAGTGTTTAAAATTTAATTTATCTACTTGATACTGGTGGTTTTTGTTTCTGCGAAGCATTTGGAAAATGTATATGAAAATCCAAAGTACAGCATGGAGAAACAGTAATGTGAAAAGTAGGGGAAAGTATTGGCAGTTAAACATAGTGTTATCTTATTTATCACTATTATTGTAGTGATTGAGGCTGTCTTTAGAGAGAATTCTGAAGTAGTTCTGGGTATTGTACTACCTAACAGTAATCTTTGCAGCCATATACATCATCATGTGGCAGAGTGCCTTGCTATTTATTACAAACTGCCCTGTACTACTCTAAAAATGATAACTTTCCATTTCTGAAAGGTATGCTGCTATATAATACCAAACCAAAAAAAAAAGGATTTCTTTTCCTTTGTTTTTAACGCAATTATATTGAAGATCATAAGGTTTATTGTTATTTGCTTTTCCTGTCCCCCTTACCTTTCTCTGACAATTACTTGTCATCACTCAATGTCTACTGCACCGCTATTTGCATTGCATTTAATTCATTGTGTAATGCAGAGTGTGGGGGAAAACAGCTAGAAAGCATGGCTTTGGGAAGAAGTTCAGAGAAGCTGAACCAGATAGAGGAACATGAGGTATCATTTTTCCTTGCTTCCCATACCTACCCCCAATACACATGAATACATATAGATACAATATTTTTTTTTGCCTTCAAAATAATTAATTTGTTAATACAATATATGGTTAAAAATCTTTATTATAAAAGTTCATTAAGATGAGGTAATCACTTACACGTAAGCAATTGGATGAGATGGAGTTGTTAAATGGAGCCATTAATGAAGAATAGTCAGGTCACAAAATCAGATATGACTGAATAACTATAAAAGTCATCTCTCCAAGTGGAAAGGAATATGAGAGCTATTCATGTTCCTGAGGAAGAAAATAAAGTTAAACAAAACAAAACCAAAAACTGTCAGATGAGAAAAAAAAAGGAATTCAGAGAATGAGTCAGAAAGACCTTGCTTGTTGTAGAAAAGTAATGATGCTTCTACTTTTCTAGGTTGTGATAAGATAGTGAGTTCATAGGATCACTGATTTTTGAGCTATAAATCTTGTCCAATTTCCACATTTTGTTGCTAAGAAAATAAAAGAATTTAGTTCTCAATTAACAATTTGAAAAACATAAAACTAAACTCAGGTCATATGACTCAAAGTTCAGCATTCTTTTAGGTATGATTAATTCATTCTCAAGTTAAGTAGTAGAGAACAGGGTAAAGATGATGACAATCATTTGTCTACATTGATGTTCATGGAATTGGGCCTAGATGTACACTAAGCTTTAGGTAAGAAAACTACTTCATATAAGCCTATAAAGTGTATAAATAATGCATTTGATCAAGGGAGGACCTTCTGTAAAGCCACAACAATCTGCTGAGAGCAGCTTTCAAGGTTATGATTATATAGTATAGTGACTTTTCTATTCAATAACAAATCAGAGCAAAACATTCATAGAAAATAAAAATACAGCATTCACAATGTTACAACTTATAACAGAAAATAAAAATACAACATTCACCATGCCAAAACTCAACAGCTTATCACATAAATGGCCACATAGTTTTCACCAAAGTGGTCATATAGTTTTAAACTACATCCATTTAAAAGTACATCCATTTAGTCAATCACAAAATCCTTAATTCAATCACAAAGTAAAAAAGTCAAAGTTCTCCACCACTAGGTCAGAGTAAATCATAATCTTCTCAGTCAGTACACAGTATGCAAGTAAAGTCTTCTTTCAGTTTGACTCAAGACTGGTTCTCAGCTTCCATGGTTCCTCTTCAATGGTCCCAGTACCAACTGTCACCTGCCCTCAAAGGCAGGCAGTTCCCAGTTCCTTATCCAACTCCTTGTCCAGTTCTTCATCCAGTTCCTATTCCATATAGAAGTTCACAGTGTCCAGTCCACCTCAAGTCCTTCACAGTTCCTGTTTCTGGGAAGACAAAGCTTGACAGAGCCACAATAATATTCATAAACATTGCTGGTACCATCATCAATTCACTATCTGCCTGTGAAATCAACTCTGACCCACCAACACGGTCTGAGAACTCAAAACAAATCATCAACATAGAAATCAACACAGACCTACAAACAAGGTCCAAGAGGTCAGTACAACTCATCAATAAAGTCCCAGGATCTCCAAAACTCTCCTCCAGGACATCTGTAAACATGCAACCAGAAAATCCTCTTTCAGGACTTCAAGTGAGGTCCCAGTGCTTCTGTACAAAATATCACAAACAAACATCAACACAGACAGAGCAGACAAACAGAGTGCCAGGATACTATTTCCAAAAGTGAAAAATAAAATTTTCTCCTTCTTGACTCTGTCACTACAAGAGTCCTCGCCTCAGTTCTACTGTCTCTATAGACTGGGCCTCTTCTTACATATGGTCATTAGTTCCTCCCCTTCCTGTTGCAGCAGTTCATGAGTTCTAGGATCCACAAGTTGTGGGGTTCACACATTCTGTTTCTTAACAGACTTTATACAAGGCTCAAAAGAAACTTGAACTGTTAGAAGGTGTTAATTCAATAGCTGAAACAAGGTGTGAACTACTTCTGTGCTTGCCATTTCACCATTAGGACAGGAGAGCAAAGATTTACTAGGAAAAAGTGAGAGTCAATGTTGCCAAGTAGCAAGAAGTAGTTCTTTGAACTAACAAACACAAACGCGTACACATGCACACACACACACACACACACACATTCCAAACAGATCTAGAAAATTCACCCGATATAATCCTGATAGGCAAATATTGAAAAAGTCAATCAGTTACTTACTCAGTTTAGGTGCACATAGAAAGTGATGTCTGTCATCATTAGGGATGGAGTTAGGCTAGGATAATTACAGAACCCAGAGAGATATTGAACTTGGGCAAGAGGAGATCTCAGATGTATTCTGTCACACTACCACATATATAGTAGGGCACTGTGACAGGAACAGGTACCAACTGGCACTTTTGTTTACCACTACCCAGTTTTTCATTACATATCCATGTAGACTGAGAAGTAGATCTGTAGCCCAAGGTAGCATTCCCTGGTAGGGAAGCCTTGGGTCAGTGTAGCAAGAAGGGAAATAGTTCAGAAGCAAGTAGTTATGATGTCACTCAGACCCCAGAATCAGAGAAGGGTCTCAATTCAATCTTCCAGCCCAGTCTACAGACAAATAAAAGAAGCAAAAACCCCAGACCAAAGGTGATCATATAATTGTGTCACTCTGAATCAGAGCTTTCCAGCTGTCTGTTAAGGGCTAAGCCCAGAAGCATTCTATGTTGATACCAAAACTCAACTCAGGCTCTTATAGAGCTGAGAACAAAGCTTGGGGAGGCAGCAAATGAATTTTGCCCTGGATCATACCATTTTGGGAGAAGTGAAAGCTTGTAGGTACCCAGCCTATTCCTGAAATCCTGGAACACTAAATATCCCTAAAAAGTCAGTAACAGAACTAACATTTCCTCAACAAAGACTAACCTTAACATTAAGTCTAAAGTCTGGAAATAGGATAGATGAATGAAAAAATTATTTTTAAATGCATATATAAGAGTTATTATGATGACAAGAAAGCCCAAAACAGAAATGGAGAAGAGAATGACTCCTCAAGAGGTACAAACAAAAAATTTATAGAAAAGTAAAACTTTAGCACAAATTCAAGAGTAATTTCTAGAAGAGATGAAGCAAGAGTCCAAAAATGTTTAAAACTTATTTTTCAATAAAATGAGACATTGAGGAATAAAAATTGAAAACAAATGATAGGTACAGAATAATGAATCCAAAAGGAAATTAACAGTTTGACATAAGAGGTACAAAACCTTGCCCAAGGAACAAGCTCCTGAAATTAAGAATGGACCTAATGGAAGCCAATGGCTCCTTTAGACAAAGTACATTATAAAATAAAGTTAAAAGACTGAAAAAAAGAAATATAAGTATCTCACTGAAAATAAGTGGTATACCTGGAAATCACATTAAGGATAAAAATAACTGCCAATAGCCTGCTTATATAAATATTACAATTAAATCAAAATGAATCTAGATATCACATTTGAAAAAATCTTAAAATAAGACTGTGAAGATCTCTTATAACCAAATGTCAAAGAAGAAATTAAGAGACTACATCATCCTGTCATGAAGAGGCAGGACTAACAGCGAGTGCAGATAAGGAAGCAAAAAAGTTGGTCAGAAACCCACAAGTCATGTAAATGTCCAGCACTGACTCATCTGCCATTGAATTACTCATATCAGGAAAGCAAAATTTCATGGCGGTGGGGTGATACATGGGTTCATGAAGGTGGTCATGAATTGCAAGAATTTTTGATGCCCAATACCTAATAGTTTTCTGAAAGCTTTAGATATAAATACATCCCTTGAGGTAATGCTGGGAAAAGGTACCTGAGATATTCAGGAAGACCATAAAGGGGCAGAAAATGTCACTCAAGATTGAACCCAAGGGTTTCTCCTAGCCATTTCCCAGGCCCTTACATAAAACTCAAATCTAGCAACTGAGGCTGGAGCAATGAGCAAATAAAATAAGTGATAATAAAATATTCTGAAAGATGCCTGAATGAAACAGATGAAGTCTAAGAGCATAGATAAAAATTGTTATTTCATAAAAGGCAACAGTAATAATAGACATAAAATGGGGGAACTACACCTGGGTGAAAACACCACAGGCAGTTAAATAATGTAATGTGTATTATGTTAGCTGAATATTATACCCACTAAATATTTAAGTGAAGGATTAATCAAATCATAAAGAGAAATAAACAACAAAAGTCCAATACTTTGGAACATCAATATGCCTTACAGAACTTGGGGTGTAGGGTGTGTACCTATGGTATGAGGGTTGCTGAGCCCTTTTCAGGGCTCTTTTCCACCTTTGGTGTCTACTTGATCCACCTAACTCTCACTAATGCCTTCAAGAAGATGTAACATGCAGAGTGGCAACACCTCAGTAAATCATTTTGGCAGATGGGCTAAACCAGGTTGAGTAACTGAGGAGTCTCAAGCCTATCAGGGAGTTAAGGGGATAGTCCCAAGAATATGAAGACTTCCCCTGGTGCAATGGGAAAGATGAGAACAATTTGTTCCAATGACAATGAAGGCAGCCAAAGCAGGTGCTGTGGGGTGCTTAGAGCAGGTCTGTACCACTTGGCAGTAAGTAGGGGCCAAAATTAAACTTCTTCAGACCACAGATAAGTTTTTAGTAGGTCACTTTTCAAGTAAAGGTATAATTAATGATTCAACTATTTTTCACATAAACTATGTTTTAAAAAGGGAAATTTCAATTAATATCAATTAATTACTCATTACTTAAGGTTTTTATGTATCATAAAATCATATTAACATTAAAAATACTTAAGTTTTAATAGATTTTTCAGGTTTTTTTACCATTTATATTTAGTTAATAGGGCATATTACGCTTCTTGTCAGCAATCAGTTAATTGTACTCCAGAATTATGTTTGAAATCTATTTCTTTAGAAACCTGGAAACTAATCTTAGTAGCCACCTAATTTTCTGAGTTATCTTTCTTGAGAAACTATAGTGCCTCACTGAAATTTTTCAACAATTTATAATGCTTTAATCTGTTTTTCATTGGTGTCCAATTTGCTTAAGTCAAGATGTTTTGATTTGAAATGGTAATGAAGATTGTATTATTTTGGAACAGCTATTACTTTTCTGTAAGTAAACAAGGAACGATATTTTGTCTAAATAAACAAGTATCTATTTGTCCTTTCTGGATTAAACATTCTATGTTCTGATTCAATCTTTCATTTTTTTATCACCCATTTTACAGTCACCCCAAAACCTTTAAGAAGCAAAAAAAACAAAACTCCACAACAACTACTCATATACAAAGAAATACTGAACCGAGTGTCTGACCTTGGAGAGAGCACCAGACATTCATGTGACTTGGAAGGTGGCCATGAAGTGAGTTAGGGGAAGAAGCCACTTACCATAAAGTATACATCAGCTGTTTTGGTGTGTGCCTGCTCTCACTTTTTCCCTGTTCAGCGAAAACACAGCAAAAAGATACAGTTTTTACTTCTCTCAGACTAGAGACAGACTGACAATTGCTGGTTGTTACAAGGCACGTGACAAATAGGAGATAGTGCGCAGTGGCAACCCACCTACCAAGTTACAAGATGGGCACAACAGTGACTAGTGGAAGGTGAGCTAAGTGGGGCATGGACAAAGAATGCATTACATCTTTTCTTTCTTTTACAGCCTCTACATTTTTTGCAGGCTGTCTGTAATCCTTTGGCAAGCCTGCGGGTGGTATTCTGTGTGGGGTTAGCTTAGAACTTTGTCAGATATCAAAGATGCTAAGGACATCCACTACATCTCTAGCCATCTGTATCAGCAATGCCATATTCACAATGCCTATAGAGATTATAAATATGCTGATATAATTATCCATTAGAAAATACGTCATGTTTGCCA